>NW_017306375.1:1485531-1583411 GCF_000935625.1 Nanorana parkeri
TCAAAGTTTGGGACTACGTTGGAATGTATGACCAGTCACACATTTTAACGTAATCCTGCCCAGTTTTACAGCGGTGGAATGTATGACCGCCCATCAGGTCAAGCATTCCAACACTTTGCTGTTCCAGGCCAGATCTGCTCACATGAATCGCTCTGCATTACCTATTCTGCCTGAAACTCCTGATTGGTCCTCAAATGTCAAATGTTCACAAAGTCAGATAGTAGTAACATTTTGAGTGACATTTGAGGACCGATCAGATGTTCCAGGCAGATGGGGTAATGTAGATGGGTTCTCCTGCACATGCGATGCCGATGTGTCCTGGAACAGCTGACAAAGCGTTGCAATGCTTGACCTAATGGGCGGTCACACATTCCACCGCCGAAAAACTAGGTGCAATTACGTAAAATGTGTGACCACGTGACTGGTCACACATTCCAACGTAGTCACAAACCTTGATAGAACACCAGTATCTGTGTTTAGTATTGGGGCATTTTCACAAGTATGGGTACTCATGAAAATGCCCAGTATCTGCAGAGATACCGGTATCGGTATTAGTGCCTCCCTACTTTTAAGCATTCAAGCCTGGGACACTGCAAATGAGAAAAGGCGTGAGGAGTTTTCATTTTGTAAACTGTAGGATGGTATTAAAGAAAATTAGCCAAAAGGAGGAACTTTATATTCCATGAAAAAAAGCCCCATAGTAAGCCCTGTCCTGCATGTCTGTAGAATAAATAATCATTATGGTCACTGAAGTAGCAGTCACTGTATAACTTTATTAGTTGTTGCTGCAGCTGGGAAACAAACAGTTAAACCCCTGTGCTGTCCATGAGGGTCACTATCTGCTGAACTGTGGTCTATAAATCTATCTGATAAGGATTTTAGCTGCACAGTGCACACTCCAGACAGTACAAAGATCTTTAATTTATGGCATTGCACCCGGGATCACAACCTCTCTCCCTTCCCCTCCCCCCTTCCCCTCAGAACTCCTGTGGCACCAGGAGAAGTGCTCTGACAGTTCACACTTCACAGACTATGTATTTACATGCCCTGCACCTCCACCTGGGAGCAGGAGCAAGTGTTAAAAAACGATCGTCCTCTAAGAGCAGAGGGAGAACTTACTGTGAGGAGCTTCACACACTGCATGACGGGCAGGCTCACAGCTACGGCCACATTGCGGGCTCAGCAACTTCAAAGTCAGCAGCAGGGGGGCGGGGCTGACAATACAGCTACATCCAGATCTCTACAGAAAGCCGCTGGAGCTGCTCGTATACTAGCACCAGCACTGGAGCCACTGCACTGCTGCTTAATTCAGCGGGGGGGGCAAAGCATAAAACAGTGGGGGCAATTGCCCCCCCTTGCCCCCCTGTAGTGACGCCTATGTATCTATGTATAGCTCAAAATCAAATCTCACTGTATTTTACAAGTAGACTTTTCTTAGCTATCTATCCTGAGAAAAGATGGGAGCTGCGCAAAAAGGGGGACCTTTATGTTGCCATATGAAGAGGACCAGGGCAAACTGTATTTTCACTATTCCCGGACATCTTATTTAAATAGTCATATGGTAGTTCCAAACTTATCTTTCATCTTCTTCTTAAAACAAAATGCATATTTTTCACTGGTGTGAATGTACAAACGTCCTACAGAGCATGTATTTTTATATGATTGATGCCTGAGGCCTAGCAGGCTGACTATTTGCGTCTGTCAATAGCAGGGTTTTCTTGGTATCATGTAGGGAGCACCATTCTGTGAGTTCTCATGTGCACTTAACTTCTCTTTCAGGAGCCTGGTGAGGAACCTCTGTCACTGGACTTCCCCGAGATCGATCTCTCCCAGTTGGACGCTGGTGATTTTGACACTAACAGCTGTTTTAATGAGTTGCAGTGGTGTACGGATCAGTCGGAAAACGAGTCCAGCCAGTACAGCACTGACGACTCCGAGCTTTTTCAGGTAACTATAGTCTTTGTATCTTACTGCATTTATTCCACATACTTTATATGAGCTAATAGGTAAAGTGCTTGTCTGGTGATGTCCGTGAAGATGCATCTCATCTATATCTAATGCAAAAGTAGAGATGTCTTAGCAATCAATGTAGTTCTAACTGTATTTCCCAAAGTTGCAAGATAGGAAATTACTAAAGCTTGCCATACACTGTTCGCTATTTCTCATTCAGCGCTGTGGACTGAACTAAAAATAACTCCTGATTCCCCTAACCATGATATTAGTATGGATGGGGGAATATCCACCCCCTTCACAATTGAAAAATCAACTTTTTTCAAACAGGTTGGTTTATGTCCTGCTTGATCAGTGTATGGACAGCTTTTCACCAGATTGGCTACATTAGACAACACCCCAATTGTACAGCAAAATAAAGCAGAATATAGATCTGGCTTTCAGGTGTTCAGTGGTCCACACTGCAGTCAACAGATAAAGAATAAAGTGATATTTTGGGTACAAGATTAGATAACTGCATTTATCATGAACAGCCTGCTTTTATGCTAAAGTCTTCAGTAAGCACTGCAAGCTAGCACCTGGCCATCCTTCCAGCAGACTGCAGTTAGACAGCTATGCCACATTATGAAGGTTTACAGTCTTCTGCCTAGGAGATCTGCAGTCTTGTAGTCTTCCACCTTGATCACTTTTTTATTAAAGCTTCTGTTAGAGCTAAAAGTAGCTTGGATTTGTCAGTTCTGAGGGAGGCGTATTTATTTGTTTACTTTCCAATTGATTTCTCTTCTTGTATCTGTATTATGCCGGTGTCTCTAAAAGTTTTTTTCTACCTAGAGACTGTGGAGCTCATTTGTCAGCTGAGATAAAGTTTCTCAAGGGATCTGCTGAACACAGAGGACAGGATGTTTGGGAGTTTGTGTTTAAACACCTCCGTTGTCTTAGACTGGAGCAAAGTCTTTGAGAGGACTAAAGGGATTTGGAAGCTAGGTTACCAGCAGGTTACAGCAAACATACGTTCCAGCACCTGATAAAAGCTCAGATGTTGGAATGATAGGAAGAAAGCTTTTGCACTTCATGGAATAATCAATCTGCTCCATCCCAAAGTCCCACTAAACCCAAAGTCAGCCCTAGTGCACTCATTTGTTAGGGCACTGGGAGACATAAATGTGAAGGAGCATGGTGGTAAAAATAAAATCCAACTGCCTGTCTCTGTTTACAGTGGTTATAAGTGACAGTTTTTCTTGATCTAATACCATGGTGACCGAGCGTTATCTGCAGCCCATAAAAAATAAATCCGCTGCTGCATTTTAGACTTGTTTCTACAAACCTTTTTGGAACTAAAGCTGATTTGGATAGGGTTTAGAATGGTTAAAACCCCTTTCAGGATTTTTGTTGTCACTGTTTTGAGTGTTTTTTTGGCCCACAAGGGAGATTTGTTTACATCACTAGAACCTCACTCAACCCCAGGAAGTGGAAAACTAATTGTAATTAAAAGCAAAAAAAAATGTTAATTGTAAGATGATTTCTTATCAGCGTGCAGAGCTGCTGTGTGATACAATGGGGTTGATTTACTAACCTTTTAAACACACCACGAACGTGTATACACCTCTGTAGTGTGTTCCCTCCCAGCATGATCTATGGGAGGAATCGAAACACCTTTGTAGTGTGTACACACCCAGCAGGTGTGTTGTTCAAAGCCCTGCAATGAATTGCAAGGTAATGTGGTGTAAATTAGCTCTATGTTATGTTGCTTGCGTTGATGAATGCAGGAATGTAAATGCATGAGCTAACCATTTTTGTCTAAACTGTGAAGCAGCATTATATATGCATCATGTGCATGATTTTTCCATATATGGCATTAGTGGAAATATGCTTTTAGAGACTTTTTGGTTGATAAATACGTTTTGCTGTGTGAAAATCACACACACCTGGTGTGTGTGTGTGTTTAGGTTAGTAAATCAACCCCAATGTGTGATACAATGCTGAAGATAGCATTGTATCACACTAAACACAATTTGACCGTATTTGATGTATCTCTTGAACATGTTCCTCTGAGATTAATTATTGGCCAATAATGTTGCTTTACGGGAATAATAGATTTTTTTTTTTAGCCCTGAGCCATTATGTAGAGACTGTTTATTGACTAATGCACCTATTCCTCTTTTCAGATCATATACGGTGACAATGAGGCCTTGTTGGAAGCCCTCACCCAGACATTGGATGATGAGATCAGCTTGTCAGCCTTCATGTCCTCTGGAGATGGGGACTTCTGCCCCGCACCCGCCCTCTCGCCAAAATCCTGCCTCCCATCTGAGTCCTTTAAGGGTCTAGAAACTGAAGATGAGCTGTCTATAGTAAGAACCACTTCCTACTGTTTAAAGTGGAAATGGATGAGGCCCTGAATAGCCGCCTGCATGGGTATGATAGGCAACAAAGGTCTGAATTTTTTCATTTAAGGCTTTAAAAAATATAAAAAACTCATCCATATGTTGTATGTGTAATATGTATTTATTAGATTGAAAGGCAGACATGTTTTCTTCACCATTCTAAAGGGCCCAGCATAGGGTTTTCCCATTTGGAATATACTATTATTCCACTTGATATGCTGCAGTTTCCCAGAGAGCACGCTCCATGTTCCCATTTTAATGACTTTGTACTTGTGACTAGGATGGTGCTGTTCCTTTTCTACTAGGTACTATATTTTGGAGTTCAAAAGGATAACATAATCATGGTCAGTTTTTAAAACTAAAGCTAAACCTTTTTTTTTTTTGCTTTAGTTCTCTTTTGGGTCGCAGGAGTACATTTACTAATCTACTTCCTGTGATCGAAACTCAGCATATCACGGACAAGTGTCCGCTATCTGCTGACCGTTCAGAGCCGCACTGCAGCCGGAAAGGATCCCAACAATATTGTCAGGATCCACCCTTCTGCCTGATTGCTGCCTGCCCCATGCTGCCTGCCCCATCCCCTATCTGTCCCTCCAAAGAGAGCTGGAGGAATAGAGTCAGGGGAGGGGGAATCCCTGCGGGGAGTGGTGACTGACAGTCACTGCTTTCCGCAGCGAGAAGTCGTGAGCTGAGTGGTCAGCGGTTTGTGATCGCACTGTTCTCGAGCCATAGAGCTGGCGTGTGACACCTGCAGTGTCACACACCGGCTCTAAGTATTGGGAAGAACCCAATAATTCTTGAAATGCTTTCATGTCCTGCCTATTATTAGAAAGGCTCACAAATGTGTCACATTTTCAATTCAGTTCTTTAAACAGATATTCCTGGCTGTGTTCTGTTTAATATTTGTTTTTGTTTAGCAAAATAAGTTCTTGTCAAATGCGGCTTTTTGCATTTAAACATGAAATGCAACAAAAGTCTATCTTTCACTTGCTTTACCTGCATCTCAAAAGGATTTGTTGCCTCTAGAGAAATACAAAGCAGATTGACCACAGCCTCAGAACTGTCATCAATACCACACCATTAAAGTAAATACAAATCTTCTGACCTTTTGACGTGCGTTTCGAATGCAGGAAGACAACGTTCAACTACATGAACCTTTTAGATAGCATACAAGCCCTAATGTTTTACATCTGAATTTTCATCACAGCCAGTCACATAAGATGTTTTGAACATAAAGTGGCAAGTTGAGAACTAAAATATGTTTTAAATGGCTGGCTAGCATAATCCATCATTAAGCAGACCAATCATTTAAAGAAGTCCAGGAAAATATTTTATTAACCCGCATTGCAAGGGTTAAGTGCTAAACCAAAACAGGTGATACTCACCTGACCATCTGAACCGGCTTGTTCTAGAACGTCTCTCCCCCTCTGCTTCAGCGGTCTCAGGCTTCTGGTGCACAGTTGGACTGCTCCTTGGTGTCCTCACATCTATATACACTTTGCATAGACTGTGTACTGATGTGAGGACACTGAGGAGCAGTCCAACTGTGCAGCAGAGGCGGAGACACGCTTCAATGAGTACAGAAGCAGGGAGTCGGCTTCTATGGTCTGAGAGTATAATTTTTCTTTAGGACCTAGACAGAAACCAGCGCTTAATCCTTGCAGTGCGGGGGTTGCCCCCCCACAAGGGTAGCACCTAGAAAAAAAAACGAGTGCTTAATCCTTGCAGTGCGGGGGTTGCCCCACCACAATTGTTGATAAAAAATTTACCTGGAGTTCTTAAATTTGTCAAAACTTTTAAGCACCATCTAATGTATGCCAGTAGTACACATCCAGGCAGTTCACCTGTTGAAAGGAGTTATTGCGCGCATGGGTAAAGCACTGGTTCACTTTCAGTTATGAAATCTTTGTCCTGCTCTGCCTGCCTTGCCCCAGCCATTGAAGTATTCATCTTTTTTTTTGCATAAGGAGTTTCTCCATACTCCTGCAGCCTTTTTAGTGCAAGCTTAAGGATGAACTCCAGGGTGCTATTAAACAAACACCGGTGAATGCTGACTTCTATTCTATATGAAATCTATTTTAAAGGCTCCATCTAGCAGTAGAAATGCTGAATGACGTTTCCCAAGCTTTACGCTGGGCAAAGTCTTTATAAATCAGCCCCTAGGTATGATACCATCCCAGAATGTCATGGCAGGGTTATAGAGTTGGGATTTCCAGTACAGTGATCTCTGCACCATGTCCCCTAAGAGCTGTATAATGAGGCGATTAAGTTTACCAGCATCTATTCAGAACTGAAATTTTAGATTTGGTGTATGTGTTTACCTATAGGTATATGTTTATCTATAGGTATATGTTTACCACATTGAGGTATATGTTTAACCTCAGCATCTCTGCTAATAATGGCTAGCTTTAAGGTGGCAAGCAGAATTAAGATCATATTGACAAAGTAGGTCATTTCACCAATACAGACTGACCCATTTTAGATGTGGCTCTTTCACTCTACTGATGGAAAAACTTGCACTGATATAGCCACAATACTACTGCTATGATCTGTACAGTCTAACCAACCATTTGACTTACCAGATGTAGCCCAATTCTAGCAGACACTACATGTTTGACTATTAACTAGATTGTTGTCAAAATTTGCAAAATCACATATTTACCCACCAACACACATCATGGTGAATAAAGACAAGTTGCTGAAAGGGAGGGGGGAAATGCAAAAAATGTAATACTCAGTTTCCAGCTGAGTAATAGTCAAATCACCTGGAAATCTGGTAACTGATATGCTATTTTTAGAAAAATAAACTGATGAGAAAACATATCTGTAAAAAGAGAGCTTTTTCTAAAAAAAAATAAAAAGCAGCCAACTGATGTACCGCTAAGTTACATTTACGCATGTAGAGCAAAAAAGGAATACAATTAGGTTTGTCAGTGGTGCATGCATTTGTTATAACACACTTGATACACAGCCAGACGAGCAAAAGGGATCATTTATCAAGAACTTCCAAATGACATGTGTGCCTAATGGATGCTTTTCTGCCTGTTTCAGATTGCATCTGGTTCAGTTCTAAGGGGTTGTTTGAACTTCAATAATTGCCTGTTCTCTCACAAGAAAATCTGATCTGCTCCACGCAGATACAATGTGTGTGGATGGCTTTCTGTTGCCATTACTAATTTAAATGCACATGCTTGTAAGGATCTCTGGCAAATCGTTCTTACAGCTCAGGTGATATGTTTCACATATGTACCTGAAAATAGCAATGGGCGCTGTGAATGTAAAAGTCAAATGTTCACAGAGCGAACAGCTCTGCAAACATTTTATTATTCATTCTTAAGTGTCAGGCCTGCCCAGTTGTCTGTTAAGCTACTGAATCTGCCAATTCTTCTCATCTCCCCAGCATAGGCACTAATTGTTCTGTAGTTGAAGACAGGAACTCGGAGGACTCCTTAAAGTGGTGTCCACAGGGCACAGGACAGCTCTGAATTTTTTATTGTTGGAGTTTAAGAGAATGTATGACTTTCCCCAATGCATACATGCTTCGTAGGAGGTGCAAGTAAATGGTGAAAAAGGAAACCTATGCAGGTCGTTTAATCTGTTCTCACGTTTCGTGTTGCCGCCAGGTACTTGTAGACATTACTGTCTGCTTTTATCTATAAAGAGGCTTGTAGAATGGATGGAGGTAGGCCAGCTGGAAATAATTAGTATAAAAGTAAAGTTATCATATACAGTATGCTAATGTAGGATAGGGGGTTATTTGGACCTCCAAAGTATTAGCCAAACACGTGGTCCTCAGTTCAGTCCTCTATGGGTACTGCTAAAACACTAATAGTGGCTATCAAAGGAGAAAACAATACCGTATATACTCGAGTATAAGCCGTCCTGAATATAAGCCGAGGTACCTAATTTTACCAAAAAAAAAGTATTGACCCGAATATAAGCCGAGGGTGGGAAATGAGGCAGCTACTGGTAGATAGATACCAATAAAATTACATTAATATTTATTTAAAAGAAAAATAACCTAGCTCTGTAAGTGGAAAAGGGGGTACAGGGCTACATATCATGTACTACGGATCATTTAACCCATTCATATTAGCAGAGGATAATTGTAAATCTATTGTTCAGTGCACTCTATATGTAGTATATAGTACATGTACATATAGAGTGCCTGCAACAATACATTTACAATGATCCTCTGCTAACATGAATGGGTTAAATGATCCATAGTACAGGGCTACATACAGATAATTTAATACATTCATGTTAGTATAATTGTAAATGTATTGTCTGCACTGTATTAGCAATATATACTCTATATGTAGTATATACTGCTAATACAGTGCAGACAATACATATATAATTGCTTAATGAATCTCTCTCTCTCTCTCTCTCTCTACCCGCCCCCACCCTCAGCCCTCACTCACTGTGTCCGTGTGCCGGTGATCGATCATCACATCACGGAGAGAGCAGGGACGAGTCAGCGGCGCGCTGGTCCAGTGGGAAGAGCTCCAGGTGGGGTCCTAATTTATATACGGTAAGTGGTCTCCTTTTAACTGCCTGAAGGAAAACATTTTAGTTACCGTGGATGATAACTGTCTTAATATTGTACTATAGACATTAAAGCGAGAATCTGCTTGCTATAAGCAACAAGAACATTTGTTCATTCAGGCCTTTATGTAGTCGAGAGTTGTACAATGTGACCGACAGTTGTCCAAGTTGATTCAAAGACAAATGTTCAACAGTGCACAAATTCTCGGTGCAATGGTTCAGAGGAAGGCATCAAAATCTATTATTTAAAAGCAAGGGATTTTTTCATTTTCTTATTTTAATACAGAAGAACCCTTTTATGTAATCAAAAAAGGCTTAAAGTAAAAACAGCAGCCTTTAAAGTATTTTGCTCCATACAGCTAAAACTGCATTGATCATTCAGCCAGTTGGAGGGTCTAGAAAGCAGTAGTTCTTTTTCAAGATGCTGTGTGTTTGTGTATGTTCAGATGAATTTATATGTTGAGGGTTTATAATGTATGGTCTCTGATGTGTCTTCACTTTGTTTTACAGCTAAAGAAGCTACTTCTTTCTCCAGCACAGACACCCACGGGTTCTGACACTCACAATGACAGCAGCTGCAGGCAAACAGGGATCACAAAACTTCGTCCTCACCGCCAGTGTCTGAAGGTAAAGAAAGATGCTTAGTTCCTAGCTTTTGTGCTAGATAAAGCAAAGCAAATAGTTAACTAATATGTGTGATGGTGTCATCAACAGACGTTTATCATTCTCAACTATTGCTGATTTGTTTGACTTTATCTATTTGCTGAAAGCTGTTTACTCCCCTAGCTAAGTTTATTTAAAAGAGCAAAATCTGTAAAAATATGTTGTTTTAAAGTGGGCTTGAAAAAAAAATGGTTCCCTTATTTGTTTTGGGTCGAATGGGGAAGGGCTAAAGATTCATTTAAGTTTAGTTGCTGTGTCCCCCATTTAGGAGGTTTCACCACCTTTTTCTGCATGGCTACCAGGAGTAGAAATGAATAAAATCTTAGATGGGCACAGACCGTAAACCGTAAACATTATTAAGAGCCATACACAAGGGATAAAATCTATGTAATGTTTTGTCTACTTTTCCTTTTGGTCCATACCGCTCAATACCTTTGTGGTCACTGGGACAGGAAATAAGTTAAGATCTCCCCACCAGGTTTTCCCACTCTATTCAAAACTAAAAGAAAAATCTAAATATTAACTATCCTAATAATAGGCATAACCTAAAAAGGGTTGTATTGCCAAACTATTAAACCACTCACTTTAAGTTGTTTAGCATTATGGCAAAAGATGTTTGTTTTACTCATCTGTCCTCAAAGTGTTTACCCAGCTCTACGGACCTGTCAATCATTCTGTTTACATCCTTTTAACCTTGCTGTTGGCAGTAACACATTTTAACAATGGACATAATAGTATGAGTTTCCTTAGGATCAGATTACAAAAAGTTTCTCATATTTTGCTGACTTTTGGAACTCTCAAGTTCAGAAAACATAACTATTGGGAGAATAGCCACTTAAACAAAAATTTTTTGTTTCTGTCATGATTCCTGCTGTGAAATCTCCCTGATCACTCCTGGCCTTATACTGATAATCATAGTCTGAACATTTGAGGAGAGCTCCCCAACCCCCCTTAAAATGTCTTGGGCATTAAGTTGCTTTTGTGATATCTGTTGTCTATGTCTGATCATGCATTTTGTATAATGGCCATTTTGCAGGTGGAGAGTCCAGTAGAAAGACAGAGTGGTGTTCCTCAGATGCATTTGAGAGGCTGTACTGAGCTGCAAAGGCATTTGGTGTCACCTGCAAATGTCCCATCATCTTCAGCTAAGGATGACAGCCTTGACAGCAACCAGGAAGCAGAAAGTGACACAGCTGAGGAGGATCAGAGTGGGGATGAATCTGGGAGCTTCACTCCATTACCAGCTTTACAGAGCCAGGAACCTCAATTCACATGTGAGCGGGAGAAGCAAGCTGTGGTTGACCTTATTAGGTATATGCACACCTACTGCCTTCCACCTAAAAAACATCACAGTGATGAGAAACACCAGCATTGTACTGGTCTCCCAAAGAGATCAAAGACTAACACCAACCCATCTGTGCATTCTTGTTCCAACCGAGTAATCAAAGTGAACTCTGCTAATGCCAAGGGCAAGTGCTATGCACAGGGAAAATATAAAAAGACAAAACCAACAAGGACCGAATCTTCAATTCTTAAAGTACTACTTGCAAAAGACATTTGTGGGGATGTAAGCAAGCCTTACAGGTTGGCGCAACCGGTATATGCAGCTTTTACTGATTCTTCTTGTAGCCATGTAATGCAAGGGAAAACAGAGCAGGGGCTGGGAAGGGGCAACAAAGCAGAATTGGAGAAAACCCACAAGCCATTACTTTCGATCAGGAGAGAGAGCAGATGCATGGAAGCAGACACTGAAAGGCCAGCACATAACGCTCCAGAGCAGGTGACCAATAAATCTGCGTTCAAACAGGAATGCTCTGTTTATGCAGTCAGGCGCTCAAGTAGACTAAATCCAGAGTTCTGGTTTAATGATGAAGTTTCTCCCCAGACATGCACAGCACAGGCAGGCATGAATGCCCAGATTACCACGGAACGATCTCACTGCTTGACAACAGAGCCTTTCGTTGATGAAGAGCAGGTGGCCGAAGTGGAAGTTGAAGAGTCTATTGAAACTACTGGTCGGGTTGAAGGTGATAGAACTCTACAAGACATGCTTGAAATGGATGCCAGGGAAGCACACAGTGATCTTGTCAAAGAAGGGTGCCACACCTTAGGTAAGTCTAGCTTAGTCACTTTTGGGGTATATTGGACAAATTTGTCAAGGAAAATTCTAGAAGAGCTATACAAACCAAAAGCAATTTGATTTTATAATATTTCCCAGTGCATTTTTCAGATTTTGTTACACATGACATTCATATGAATGGAAAGGATAAAATAGCAGTATTGCACAGTGGGATTTTTCAGTAAGGTAAAAGAAAAGGCCAACCAATGACAAAGTAGGCTTTGCAGGAAAATGTTTTTTTCCTAGCCCCCCACCAACTTTTAATTATAAATGTTTTCACTAGCTTACATGGGTACATAGTTAGTCAGGTTGAAAAAAGACACAAGTCCATCGTGTCCAACCTATAGCGATGCACCAAAACCTGTTGTTCGGTGTCGAGTATGAGTACCGGTACTTCCGCTGGATGCCGCCCGGCTTTCTGATTGCCCGGGAAGTTGACTCCGTGTTGTTTGGCTGGCTCAATTGTGATTGCCCGGGAAAGTGGATTTCCAGCCATTCAGCATCGAGCCGGCTTCCCGGGCCTAGCAAGAAGCCTGGCGGTGAGTAATGATCCGCCTCCCAAGTTCCTGATTGGCCGAGAAGCCGGCTTTATGCTGATTGGCCACAAAGCTGGCTTCCCAGCCAATCAGGATCGAGATGGCTGTACGGCCAATCAAGGAGGAGGGTCATTAGTCACCACCCGGCTTCCTGATTACCCAGGAAGCCGGCTCATTGTTCTCCTATGGCACTGCCGGTCAAAGGAAATTTTTCTCTGACCGGAAGTTCCGGTATCGGGGAAGGTATCGGAACATTTGGGTTTGGATATTACTAGTGTTGGATCGGTGCATCCCTAGTTTTCACACAAGGTGCACTCATTTTCTCACCTATTTCCCCTAAAAATAGAAAAACTAAAATGAAAAAATGCTCACCAGTCATCCGGCTTTCAGTGGGTTTACATAGGGAAATCTAAGGGTCCCAAAGCCCAAGAAAATGAACTTCTGCACTGTGTAGTGTTATTCAGGGGGTGGGGTGGAGGTGAGAAAATCAGTGGATCTTGAATTTTCAGTTTTTGATATTCCACAAGAAGTCTTGCGAGATCTCCTGCATCCAAGTATACAGGGATGCAGCAGTTAAGCAAAGTGACATTACTGGCGCCTCCAAGAAGTAGGGTCCAATAGGTGTTTTTATGTTATGAATGTCTAAAGCAAAGTTTGGTTTAAAAGAAACCTGGGAGGAAAAAAGTTTTGAAACCAGTGCTTACTATCATGCTGGAACCTCAGTACCCTTGAAACCAAAGGTGCTGTAAAATGTTTTTTGGGTCATTGGTTCTGGCTAGCACCCTCCTGCCTCAAATGTCTTCCTATTTGCCCATCGCTAGAAGGTGGCCTTATTGGTCATTATAGATTATAGGCACATACAGGGCAGTTGACCAGAGCCATCAACCATAGAAGCTGGGCTCTCTTTGCATTACACCCAATAGCTTGGGTTTTAGGGGTACCAGAGCACTATACAGGAGCACATCTGGTGTGCAGGTGCTTGTTCTGCATGTAAGTCTCAATTTTTTTTCCACTTTTGTACCTTTTTTATCTTAAGGAAAGTGCTAGATATAGCTTTAAACCAACCTTTAGCAAGTTTGCTCCTTGCTTTGTAAATGCTTGTTGCTCTTTAGACTAGTATTAAATAGCTGGTATTACCGAATACCTGTGTGTTTTTTAGCGTATCTCAAATAATGATACAGGACCAAAACTTTAAAATGGCATGCCAAAAGTGGCTGTATTTATTTAAATTTGGCCAGCCCTCTTTTCATCCAGTCCTGGAACACGCTTAAATATACAGTATGTTGCATGGAATCAGCAATACTTTGACAGTTCTGGCTTTTGAAGGTTGAATGCGTTATTTAAGGTACATTATGTGTCTATTTGCATTCCATTCCAGCAGTGCATGCACGTCAGTGTTTTCTATGGTTTACAGCACCATCCAGTGGATGAAGTAACCCGTACAGACTTTAGAGTCAATTCATTATATGATAACCCATATTTCATCCCTGTGCTGTATTTATGAAATTTTAGGTTGAAAATATTGAATTATTTGTTGCTTTCTGCATTATTTCATGTTTTATGAAAGCGAAGCTAAATTCGTTTTGTGATCTAGATTATTTTTAAAAAGTAAAGAGAACGTATGAGAAAGTAACACTGCGACCAGAGCGAAGGGAGCCAAGTAGGATGCGAAATAGACTGGATCAAAAAATGACTTTAGGTTTGCTTTTAGGCCATGTGTGGATGAGCTTTGGGCTTGTGTTGATGACATCAATTTGAGACACTTCTGAGATCGTTCGCAAATTCATTGACATGTGCATTTGACCTGACTTTCTTCTGACCTGCATTTTACCTACTTTAAGTGGGTTTTGCATCCCCATAAATTTGTATGGCAGTGCAAAACCCTTCTGAATCAAACAAAAGTCCATCGCACAGGCCTAAAAAGGTTTTTGCATGTAAACATGACAAAAATGATTGCACAGATTTACACGCCCTCAAATATTGCTAGATTATCAGTGGCGTTCATTGTTGGAATGACTTTAAATACTATAATTGTGTCCTTTTCATGCTTTCAGGTGGCACCAGATGCTCTACAGTCTCCTTGTCACAAACGTAAGCTTTTCAAACTAACATAAATGAAGTCTAGGAATATAATGTAGCAAAAGGCAAAAATGTCTTATATATTTACAGGGTACACAAGATCAAACACATTTTCAGCTTTATAAAATTCTCTACTTATAAATCCTCTAATAAGTCAATATCTTGGGCACTAGTGCATTTCTTTATCCATCATGATAATAAATTCAAACTGTAGAATGTGTATACAGCACTGTCAAACAAGACAGTGGGTTAATAGGAAAAAGAACGCACATAGGCTGCACACAGTTTCTTGGCATAACCTTTCAACGGCATTAGGTCAAGTGCATTGTTTACTCCGCTGTTAATACATTGTAAATACATAAAATTATGTCACCACCTCTAGGAAGGCATTGAAATTACATTTTCTGTTGTACCTTGTTTGTACAAGCAGGGACATAGACCTTTTGTTAGTATATCAGTGACATCTATTCATTCCTCTTTCCATCTGTCTTTAGGTATATGATGTGTTCTTCCATCTTTATTACTACTAGTTTTGAACACAACTCCATTAATATTATAAGCTGTAAAATGTTGCTTTATGTTTGTTGATTTGCAGGACATCTGCATTTGAGAAGAGACACTTTGATCAAGGAATTTCTGTTGAGCTGTGTGGGACTGCAGGTAACATATCCATTTATTATAGTTCTTAACTTATACATTTCTCTTATGTATTAAGTAAAGTCTTGACTGCAACTTCTTATTGGACATGACGACTGCCCAAGATTAGCCATTAACCCCTTCGCGACCAGTGATGTACATAGTATAGCCACCGGGACTCTGTTTACAGTTGTAAAGCCGGCTGTTGGCTTTACAATAGAAGCGATTCTGGCAGCTCAGCTGCCGTCGGATCGCTTCTACGGGCCGGTAAAGTGCGCTCCCCCGCCCAACCCCTCCTGTGGGCCTGGGACCAACATCTCACGTGTCTGCGGGATGCTGGGGAGGAGAGCGGCGAACATGCGTTCACCGATCTCCTCCCCACTCTATAGAACCGGAAACGAGCAATAACATTTTAAAGTGTGATCTGCATTTCAATAGCTTATTTAAAGTGGATATTAGGGGTCTTTTGGAGCCCCAGTATCACCTTTTAAGAGGACCTGTCACCACTAGTATGCCATAATATGGGGGGGCTTGTAAGCCCCCCTATGTGATAGCAATTAAAGTTAAAAAAAATTATAATAAATTTAAAAATACTGCGATGTTTGTCGCAAATTACATTAGGGCAGCTCATTCATTTAATTGGGCTGCTCAACACACCACAACCAACCAAAAATCATAAATGCAGCATTTTCAGCAGCGCAATGCAATGCACATCTATTGACAAGGTGCATTGGGATGCCATTCAGAATTAATGGCACTGCATCGTACTTACTCATGTAGCATGCATCACTGCACATGGCAGTAAGGTGATAGTTATATCATTTAAATACAAATTCTATTGTGCCTCCCTTTAGACATCAAGTGTGCTCCTGGTATTTACCAGGTTGGCCACTACTGCTTTAAAGAGTAAATCAATAGCGATTGCAGCACATATACACAGGAGAAGCAAAACCCAACCAAAGATATTTCCAGATGGGAGAGCAGGTAAGTATTTACATTATGAGAGCTGCTCGGGGAAGGTATTGAGTAACAGTAATGGTAAGTGCACTCTAAGCACCTTTTAAGTCCCATTCAACAGTGCAAGAGAAGATGAGGTATTTTGTAGGTAACATATGACGTCTTTTGATATGAAGTCGTATTACTTCACCATGTATACGTTTCTATTGATTTACACCCCCAGAAAGCCATGCTATGCATAATTGGTGTTTTTTGTTTTCCTCTCCATTGCAGGTCTTACACCCCCAACTACTCCTCCATACAAGCCTGCAGAGGAGGATCTGTACAAGCCTGAGATCAGCCAGGGTTCTGCAAATAGTGATCCCTCGATTACCTCGCCTGTAAAAACGGGAGAGACTGAAAAGCGTCTTTTTGTGAATAGGAGACTGTCAAGGAAACAGCCCGAGAGGACTGAATTGTTTGCACACTTAAGCAAAACCTCATCCGTCCCTGTTAACCCCCCACAAGGAATTAAGAGGCCATTTTCCCGGTTTGGAGACCACGATTATTGCCAGGTGAAGAAGTCAGAGCCAGCTTTCCAGAGAAAAGTGATTAAATCTGTGGACAGGTCAGGTTATTGTGACAGGAAGCACATAGTGCCTCCAGTACTGGAGAGGAAAATGTCCTCTGAGAGAGAGGACAGCAAACAGCTGAAGGACCATGAAATTCGAGCAAGTCTCACCAAGCACTTTGGTTCTCCAGATAACACTCTTAAAGAGGAAGAAGATAATGTTACGTGTACCAGCCCTGAGTATGATTCAGCCTTTGAGGACAGTGAGAGTGAGTGCAACTCTCCAGAGGATGACATCTGCCTTTCTCCTCTTCGAAAAAAGTCATATAATCATAGGAACCCTACTTCCAAGCTACAGAGCTATCCTCGAAATCAGGCTACCACTCAAATTATACGGACACCTGACAACAGGAGGTCACAAAGGTGGGATAATCATTCTCTTACTTAAAGCTCCATTTATCATGCAAAAATGGCATTTGCAAATATTTCCTCAACACAAACACATTCCGGTAATATGCAAGTTACGAATAGGGACATTAGCTTGTTTTTTTCTTGTTTGATATACTGTTTGAATGTTAAAGAGAACAAAGTAGAAGCAGCCAATTTAAGCATGAAGCTTGGTAATGGTGAACTATACTGTATACAGTGCATCATTACTGTACAGGTCATTCGCAAAAGAAGTAGGAGGTGAATGGGTTAATGTACAGGTCACATACAGTGGAAGGCTGAAGAAGGGGTGGTTAATGTGCAGGATAAGGGAGGTGAAGGCGTTCATAAAGAGGCACTTCAAACAGAATGGAGATGAGATGTAAAGGAGAGAAGAGAGGTTAATGGTTAAAAAAAAAATCCACAATCAAATTAGTTAAAACCCCTCCCTTATATCTGCTATGTAAGATCCCTTCATTCATAATTAATTAATTCATACATTGAATTCTGCTTCCTATAGCAGTGTTTTTATTTGTGACCGCTATGATTGGCCAAAGCACAGAGCCACTCTTCTTGGCTCTGTGCATTTTTCCTGGGATCTGAGCTGTATTAATGACGGCAGGATCATAGGCATTGTGTGTCCACCAGACGTGAGCATAAGTAGTAAACAGGGTGCCATTTCAAAGCAGCAGTCCAGAAATAAATGTCCACTCCTCCACCATTTAAAAATGTATGATAGTAGTAAAGTGGTTAAAAAAAGCTATACATACACAGACCCCTTAGCAGCTCTGCAGTGGACAGTCTGATTTGGGTACAGCAGCAGTGTTTGCTGGAAAGCATTAGTAGCTTACTTAATTCTTTCACCTATCACCCAGAATTGTTCCTTAAATGTGTATAGGTGAACAGTTGCACCTGCCAGAATTCTGTTTGACCACTCTTGTGATTCACACACCACTGCCCTACTGTTATTCAAAGGAGTACATCAGTATTCAGAGCCTGCAGTTCCACTGTGTCCAGGGTTAGCTTAATGACTTCTTCCCATTCATAGGGCAATGTATACGCATCTAAACATTGGTGGGAGTGCCTCCCTGTGATTTCCTTCTCTAAGCTGACCTAAACAGTTCTTCCTCCAGCTTCCATTCCTGAAGCATGTAATAGACCTTGGTTCACTGACACTCCCATTTCATACAGATTTCTAGTGTTTGGATTATAGGAAGTTTATGGATACTTCCTCCAATAATGCTTACATTATGAAAAAATATATTCAATAGTGTTTGAATGTATACTTAGCGTAGATAGTGAGTTTTTATGTTTTTTTAAGAGTTTTTTTAAATAATTGAACAAAGCATATACCTGTAGTAGCATTTAAAACAGTGCCCAGCCAGCTGACTGTTAATGTCTTCTAGTAATTAGGCTGGGTACCAAGTATCCAGTTACAGACAATGAGATGGGCCCGGGTTCTCTGTAGTAACTGGGTTGTTAAATAATTCATGTTTTGACATATATTCTATGTATATTGTGCCCCATGGCTTTTAAGATTGCTTAGAGTAGGGCAAATGAAAGCTTAATATGTTCATATTTCATAATTTAGTCACATGCAGCCTTTGTATTTCTCTAGCAAGCAAGAGATCAGTGAGCACAGACAGACTGGACACTGGAACCAAAGACAACTCCAAAGGAAGAGAGAGCAGGTAATTGCGAGTTCCTAAGCATCATATGAATTGGCAAATTATTGTGACTGACCTTGCCAAAGAAATAAAAATACATACATATGCAAATATATGTGTGAATATTAAATGATATTAAGGTTGTTGATGAATTATTGAAGGATTAGGGCACCTATATTCATGCAATTACCTTCAGGAGCTTTCAATGCCCCCTCTTTGCCTGCATGCTGGGTCTTGCTGATAATACAAAGATCTGGAACTTTATGGAAGTGACGGAGCTTGCCTTCACACACATTCCACTTGGTCAGTGAGACAGCCCATAAAACTAATGGGCCAGTCATTTCCTGACTTTAAACAAGCATAGACATATTAGGTGCTGGTGCTGGAACATGCTTGTTCCGGGTCAGTGATTCACAAGCAGTGAAGCAAAGAGGACAACCGCAGCATAAGCAACTTTAAAAAACGAGTCAGCAATGGCAGCTCTGATGTTTCCATCCTGTCAGATTTGCTCTAAAGCAGATAGAAAGAACATATGCCAGTCTTAATGCACCAATGTAAAAAGAAAGCACTGTAAATAAATCACATAGGACATGAAAAATAGGCCAGAGCCTCTGAGCCCATTTATATAGGTGGAGGTATGCTGGATAAATGGTGGATTTGAGCCACAGCTGCCGTCAGTGATTACTATGTGAACTCAACCCCAACAGCTATTCAGGGTTTTCAGCATTCTGTACAACTACCTTGAGTAAATCAAAGGGCATGGATTAACTTCCAGGCTGAAAAAGCTTTTATACTGAAAAAGCAACGTTCTCAGGGTCAGGCTGCAATGAAGTAGCGTAATGCTCTGCGGGTCAGTGAACCTTCTTGTGACTTGTGATGCAGGTGCATTATACAGAAGGTCACTAAGCAGCAAAGAGGAAAAGTGCAAAACGACACAGTGGTCAGAGGGTGAATCTGTAGAGACAAATTGTTCTTTCTGGGCTACACGTGAGTGTGAAAAGTATAACATGGCTTTGCTTGATGGTGTACATAATTTTTTTTCTATGTACACCAGCAGACATCTGTTTTGTTAAATGTATTTAACATGCTAGTCAAATGTTTCTATGCCTGAGTTTAATCATTCCTTAAATACGTTTTATGTGGTTTTCCTTAGTTTTTTTGGTAACTCTTTCCCAAGAACAGGGAAAGCACTTAATGGGGGGTAGTGCCAATGGAAGAGTATCCACTCCCCATAGGCTCTTTTGAGACTCACACTGTTATAAGAATCCTTGAAATGAGGAGCTTTTTAAAATGGAAAGCCTGCCCATTATTTTTCATTTAGTTTCCCTTTCTGTCCCAGAAGGAAACAAGGTAGATATATCGGTGGAGCGCAGGACCATAAGAGTATGTGTAACCTAATATGGTCTTTGGTCTTGGACAGATGCTCTCTATCATGCAGGGTATCTGGGTACCTAAGGAAGTGCAAAAGAAATATGCAAGAATGAGAGCACCACCGTTATATGAATGGTCCAGTATCATTTTATTGATGTTAATGCAAAATCTATAAAAAGTAGCCAACGTGTTTTGGGGCTCACAGATCCCTCTTCATCAGGGCTTTCAGTGACTCTGCATCATACACCTCTATGCTTATCATGGGAGTTTCCACAGTCTGTAGTTACCCATACAGCTCTAAATTGTCAACAGTGACACAAGGTTAAGTGATGGGAAATCCCACCTTTCACAACTGTCACTGATACATGAATCTCTATTAGAAGATATCCCCTCCATAAAATGTTTAATTATCCCATTACTTAATGTTCCAGTGACAGTGGTCATTAGGTCAAATAGTGAGGGTGAATCACCGTATTGGGGGCACAAGGTTGTAAACATTCCATCTTAAAAAAGAAAAAAAAGCTTTAGGTTGAGTTCTACTCACTGTGTATATAGACATTGTTTATTGGGATAACAGACTTGTCATAAATCAGGAGATAGGTTCTTTAGATACAGTATGTAAGGTTTTGATAAGGTCTGAAAGATAACAGAAACTAATGTGTGTGTTTTAAATGTGTAAATTCTGCACAGGGCTGAAGAATAATTGGACAGTGATGCTATTCATGAAATCGTATGATTGCATCTGCTATTCAGAATTAAGGCTGAATTCAGATATAGAAGTCACACAATAATGTAGCTCTCTATTTATTACCTGGGGATGCACCGATACTGGTTTTTCTGTATTGAGTACGAGTACCGATATTTACGTTTTGGGTACTCGCCGATACTGAGTACCGATACTTGTGCTTCTGCTAGCATGGTTTCCCGGCCAATGAGGAAGCCAGGCGGCGGGTAATGACATGCCGCCCTGCTTCTTGATTGCCTGGGAAGCCAGCTTCATGCTGTTTGGCCGACTTGATGCTGGCATGGAGCCAGCCAAACAGAATGGAGCCAGCATCCTGGCCTATCGGGAAGCTGGGCAGCGGGTAATGACACACTGCCCGGCTTCCAGATTGGCTGGGAAGCCGGCTCAATGTTCCCTTTGCGGCACTGCAGGTCAGAGGAAATATCCCTCTGACTGGAAGTTCCAATATCGGGGGTAAGTATCTGAGCATTTTGGCGAGTACGAGTACTCACCCAAATATTCGGTATCAGCACCAATACCGATACTAGTATCGTTATCGTTGCATGCCTATTATGTACACATCCTTAAATGGGGTTTGGGTTTTGTTTTTTATATATATATAAGCAGTATAAATGCCCAAATTTGACTTCAGCCTCTTGCAATCCTTGCACAGCAGAGCTCCGACTTGGGAGTGAGTAGCAGCACAAGAAGCCATTTTGTAGTGCCGCAGTGCAAGGAGATGCTGAAAGGAGTGAGAGTGATAAATGGGTTTATCAGTCTGCTGCTGCTTTTTATTATTGCTTACTGACAGGATGGAGCAGGGACAAGAACTGTAAGTTTGGCTGAACTGCAGAAAAGTAAAAATTAAGTCTCCTACACTACCAGATAAGGCTAAGCTGTGTAAATCTCAAGACTGGATGGGCAGAAATACAAATCCTTTGGCAGGTTCAGCAGCTCTTTTATACATATTTCAGTGTTGTATTTAGCTGTTTACCTGGGGTTCAGCTTTAGCAACTAAAGCCGATTAAACATAATGTAATTTTTTTTCCCTCGTAGTAACATACATGTAAACACTTGGTTATTGGGCGGTACTGGATCCTAGGAATTGAATTACAAAATAACCTAGTTGATAGTTTTATGTAAAATGGAATGTACAATTAAACAATATTGTTTATCGGATATGTATGTTCCAAATCTACTTGGGTAAATATTTTGCACAATCCCCATTTAAGGCATTTTAATGATGAACATTTTGATTATTCTGCTCCTTCTCCAATGGATTAAGCTCAGCCTCAGTCAAGTACAAATATCTCCAAGTTGCAGAACTTCAGATTAATCAGCCGCGGAGGTAGAAAACGCGCAGTGCGAGCCAAGAGCACACTGTAGATGAGATTTAAATGGACCACAATGTCCTTCAAAATTACACTGCTACTAGCCAAATCTATTGAAAATTCAATAAAGTGGGAGCTGTGTTACACCATTATGTTCATAACACGTCTTTCATAATTCAGAAGGCTTAAATAGAATTTCTTAGTCTTAGTCTTTATTCTTCTTAGGCAATCACAATATGATGTTCTTGTAAATTCTAAGTGCGTTTAAAATTCTCTCATTGATTTTATAATGTCTTAGATGTCACCAACTTGTAAATGACCATAGCAAAGTAATACTATTAAACTAGGTAAATAAATAAAAATGTATTTTTAAGTGGTGAGGCAGAAGCTGTTGTGTTCTGGAATATCAAAAATATAAAACAGTGATGTGGAATTGGTGGTGCATTTTGCTATTGAAGTAAGCATAGTCTATTGAGGAAATAAAGACAATTGCTGATTGGTTTGACATTAATGTTATATCATTTAGAATGTCTACACAACATCTGATGTATGCACATGGGCCAAACATTTAGCAGCTGGCACTTGGTCAGGTCAGGTTTTATATATACAAAAAAGTATACCCCAACACAAGTTGTGGTGAGGTGGTTCAAAGGGAACCAAAAATGTCCTCCACCAAACCAGTGGGAAGAGCACTTTTTAGGACAGAAGGTATTTACACGTTTCATCTCATCACAAATCCCAGAAATAAGGGAACTATTCCTTTTTTTAGTAGGGTTGGTAGAGCTATGCAAATCAAGGAATCAAAAAGCCCATCTGTGAAAAGCAACAGGTAACGTTTCTTCTGCAGATAGAGGGTAGGGGGCAGAAACGGCTGCCACCCTAAGCTTTACTTTTTGTGCCCTACCTCCAGACTTTGTGTGCAATGTCTAAGGGGAAGATATGGACAGTATTCAATATGCAACTTTGTATGGCGACAGCATGGTTATTACACAGTGGTGAGTCCGTGGGTGGAAAAAAGGAGATTGGGTGAACCGGGGAAAGGATACAGGGGGAGGACTGATGTGTGTGCGCTTGAGGTGAAGAGATCAGGTTTTCATCGCTTATTAGATTTTGATCTAACAAACTTTTGTTTTTCTTCTTACTTGTGGTATAATATATAACTCGGGCTGTTACTGATTAAAATTGTCGTGTTCGATTAATCAAATTTTTTTTTAATCGATTAATATGGATTAATTATAACGCACATACAGATCCAACTACATTGACCTATACACATACAGCACAGCAATGAAGTATTAAAATGAACTAGGATCACACTAATCCAGCACGATATTAATCTCGCATGCCCCACTCAATATGGCCGCCGCTTGAGTGGGGCAACTCAGAATAATAACGTGCTGGATTAGTGTCATCCTAGTTCATTTTATTACTTCATTGCTGTGCTGTATGTATATAGGCCAATGCCTTGGCTGGCGCTCGTGCAGAAAGTTCCTTGGGCAAACTCATTGGCCCAAGTCGCTCCGTCGGCTAACGAAGGGAAGGGGGGAGGAGTCCGGTGATGTCACAGACATCGACGTCACCGGACTCCTCCCCCCTCCGTTAGCCGTCACGGACACCGACGTCACCAGACTCCTCCCCCCTTCCCTTCGTTAGCCGACGGAGCCACTTGGGGAAGGGAGGAGGAGTCCGGTGAAGTCGGATGTCCGTGACGTCACCGGATCTCCGACGGGACTCCCGGAAGCCGGCGGAGAGGTGAGTGTTTTCATTAGCGATCAAAAGAATTTTAATCGATCAAAAAGTTTAACGATTAATCAAGAAATTAATCATTAATTTCCGCAGCCCTATATATAACCAAATTGTGCCTTCTTGGCTGTAATAGCCTTGTGTGTTAGCACCTTCGGTGATAATTTTATTATATGATGCACGTAACTGCTCTAATGGCTGCCTCCCATGCCTAATAAAAATGAAACTGAAAGGTAATGGCTGAGGATTGTTACCAAACAGCCAAGGCTCCTGTTCAGTTGAAATCGCCATTGTCCCATTTCTGTACGGAGTGCTGGTTCTAGGGCAGGCATAATTCTCTGTAATGCTGTAGAGCTACTTTCAATGCAGCATAAAAATAATGCACGTCTACATTACCCATGAACATTCAGTGAAGTCTGGTAGTCGAAGGAACACTAATAACATACACCAGGGCTCAAAATTTCAAGTCCTGAGCTACTAGCCAGGCCTTAAGAGTTACTCGCCACCAGTTGCCCCACCTAACCCCAACCCTGCCTCGGCATTAACTCCGCCCCTAAACCCACCCTCTTAAATTATCTTATGAAATTACACTTTTAAATGTTGAAGGCAGAATAAAGTTACAAAAAAAAATATTAACAACAATATTAAGATAAAGCAATGTAAACATTGCGGCACTCCACATCCCCACATGTGGAGTAAAATAAATACCCTCCCCCCTGTTCTCTGCCTCCCCCCATATAAAATAATACCCCAACGCACTCTCATAGTCAGGTACGCGATCCGTGACCGCGTGCCTGACTGAATTTCCACTCGCCCTCTCTTTATTTCCACTCGCCAAATGCGAGCGGGCGAGTGGAAATTTTGAGCCCTGACATACACTATTGGTGAAAGCTGTCCATAAACCGATGTTATAAACCAGAGCAACGGGTTTGTACCAAGTGCATTAACCCATGACTGCTGGATTTTGACTAGTGTGAAACTGAAATTTAGTACATATGGCTTACTGCACTTGGCACAAGGTCTTCTCAATCATTATATAAGCCAAGTAAGATGTGGTTGTATATGCAAATCCCCAATGTAAATTAGGTCAAACTCCAGGTTCCCAAAAGGCAGCAACAGTGGATTTCTCCCTGATTCTGCATATGACCTTTAAAAAAGTTGTCTGTATTATGCTTGCTTTCTCTTTTTTTTTCAACCTCAGAGAAATGTTTTTCAGGAAAAGATTTTTGTCCTTTATTGACGAGTGCGGTTTTATCTTTGCAGGATGAAGGATGGGTCATTGTCATCAGAAACCTCTCAAACAGCATTAATGCTCATGAACTGAAGAAAAGGTTTGAAGTGTTTGGAGAGATCCTCGAATGTCGTGTCCTTAGTAAAAGCAGGTAGCTAAGAATTTTTTCTCCCTTTCATTAGCTAGTGCTGAAAATGTGAACAGATATAACCCTAAGGTTTAAAACGGAAACTGCACAACCTAAAAGGCACATGGAGGGTCATGTGTGAGGGTAGGAAATGGCGATTGTCCAATTCCTACAGCTTTATCATGTCTCTGAATAACTATAGCATTGAGGATTACATAGTATCAAACCTGCACCGCGCTTACACACTACAGACAAACAATAAAATACAGTAGAATACAATAAGTGTATTATATGAAACAATAAATATATGTGACACTATAAATATCTACAATACCTTCCTTGTGCTATATAAATAGCATGAATTAGATTGCCCAGAGAACCCATTTGGTCGAACCCAGAGAACCAGACAACTCACGTTCACATTTTACTTTCCCTCAATATGCACTCAAAGAGAAATAAAAGTATTTCTTACACACTTTATTAAAAGAGTTTAAAAAGCCACTTACAAACAGCCACGATTCTCGCAGATATCCACAAACTACCACAGTTCAGTAGCATCCGAGTACCAGGAAATGTTCGTATGCCCCACCTCCTGACATGTTTCGTCATAAGACTTCCTCCAGGGGTAGCATATTTTAAATTGCAATAGCCAATAGCAGGCTGGCTATTAAAATCCCGCCCTCTCTCAGGTCCTTTCCTCTTTTCAGTGGGCGGGCACAATAGCCAGCCTGTTATTGGCTATTGCAATTTGAAATAACCAATAGCAGGCTGGCTATTTTAAACCCATTTACATTGTGTTGCTGACCACGAAATCCAGCCACTGGCCGGCAGCAAAATGTAAACAAAAAATTGAATTAGCAACTAAACAAAGGTAATGCTAAGCTAAGAAATGACAGCATGAATTTAGTGGCTAGAAGAAGTATGTTTATTACGAATCCTCTGGCTGGTAAAAAGAACATAAACCTATATATATGTATTTCAACTGTGTGTTCAGTTGTTTGTCTGGAATTTCTCTTTAAATAGAGATTATCACTTGCACATCATAAACTGATAAAACTTGGAACTTCTGTACCCATTGGCATATCAAATCATTCTAATTCTAATTTAAAAGTATCTGACTTTCTTTGATCCAGGAGTGTAATTTACATATTTTTTAAGCAAGTCTTTTGGAAATAAGTTTATTTTTTTCCTTTTAGAGGAGAAAAGTATGGATTCATTACTTACCGACGGTCAGAGCATGCTGCAATGTCATTAAAGAAGGGCCCCTCTCTGAGAAAAAAGAACGAACCCTTATTTCACATGAGCTATGAAGGTTCCAGACATGTGTTTTGGACCAAATATCGCCATCTAGGTAAAACTCATGACCAGATATTGCATAATGGTTTGTCTTGGTGTCTTGGTGTCTTGCTGTGTAAAGGCCTTCCTTATTTATATATAGTCTTAGTGCTGTTCCTGACAGCAGCTGCTCATAGCAGTGGTCTGAAATATGTGCAGTCCAGTGGCCCTAGGTAACAGATGGTGTTCTATCCCATCTAACCTTGGTCATAACTGCAAATGTATCACTGAAATGCTTGGTTGTACCATTGTTTAATAAAGCATTTGATTTTTCATTTGACATTGATGTTCTAAATGTATATGTTGTAGGGATGTTCATGTTGGCTAGGAAGCCAGCTTCACTTGTTCTTAGGCAGCCTGGCTTCCTGACCAATCAGGAAGGTGGGAGGCAGGTCATTACATGCCATCCGGCTTCCTGATTGGTTAGAAGCCAGACTGCCTACCAATAAGTGAAGCCGGCTTCCTAGCCAATCAGGTAGGCGGGTCATAACCCACCTTGCGGCTTCCTGATTTGAAAGGAAGCCGGCTCCATGCTCCCTCTGCACTGCCGGTATCGGAGGTTCCGGTATCGGAGGTAAGCATAGGAGCATTTGGTCGAGTACTCACCCAAATACTCAGTATCGGCGCTGATACCGATACTAGTATCCGTATCAGTCCATCCCTAATATATATATATATATATATATATATATATAAATCATTTTTGTTTGTGTCCTGTTATGGCTGTTTGTGCCCTGTTGGGGAAATTTCTGTCCCCGAAACACAACAGGAAGTGTGAGAAAATCACTCATAGCTAAAGAAAAATCTCCTCTTAGCCAGCTGTCACTGAAAAAAGATATGCCCATTGGAGGATTCTCCTCCCCTCCTGTTCCAGTGGCAACTATAAAATGTTGGATTTCCCATTGGTTTCTCAACGGTAAATCTCTCCAACAGGGCACGATTCAAAAACATGACAGGTTTTTTTTAAACCTTTCCCACTCTATCCAATACAAGACAATTTTGATTTTAGATATTCTTTAAAGAAAAAAATAAATGAAGTCCAAAAGTCTCATTTCTTTTTCATCCATTGAGGGACTCATGAGTTCATAGACTGTTAGACAGTATACCCTGAGAGTCTAAGAATGTTTGTGTCGCTCAATAAAATCAAAGAAAATATTATTTTTATAAAAATCAAAAAAATCCTATTTTTTATAAAGTGTTTGAAATTTGGTCCATTTTTTCACCATAGTAACAAGTTTCATGCTACCCATGGAATACTGGGAGAATAAGAGGGTAGAATCTGATTGGTTTGAATAGGGAAAGGGGAGGACCTTTAGAATATTGCATTTTCCTTTATAATGTGCTGTCAGATATACTGACTGGCTAATATTTTATTATTAGATTCAAGTGCAGAAGAGCCCTCATCAATGAAGTATAAGCCCATGGATTTTGACAACTTGCGTCGATGACAGCCTTATAAAAGAGGAGTACCTCAATACCTCAAGACAAGGCACTTCCAAGATGTTTACGTTTTTTGAAACAAAAAAATGGAATAGAGAAACAAAAGACTTGATCCTTTAAATTGATGTTTACATTGAACAAAGCTGCTTCTGTATGTGATTTTATCCCATGGTGTTGCTGTCTCACTGCCACATTTTAGAATCGTTGCTTTTCCAGGTATGTCTGTAAACCTCCTGTGCTTCCCTTTCCCCCTTGTGGTTGCAGCTATGTTCTCCATAACATTTTGTCTGTAGTACGTTGAAAAACAAAAAATGTCTTTTGTGAATAGTCTGAATTACAAAACGAATTTTAATTGGGGGGGGAAGGTGTATATTCTAAAAAAATAATAATGTATTTATGGTTCACATGTACTGTATTTCAGATTGTTGTTTGCTTCATCTTGAACTATGCATTCTAGTGAGGTGTTTGCAAAAGATCAGAATTAATCCTCAATTTGTAATATTCCTTATCAAACTGCAAGGCATTGAAGGCTGATCTGGAAGAACGCAGGGCATTGACAACAATAGTCCTGATATTGCAATGAACAAGATTCATGTGTATTAAATATATATAGTAGTATATGCATACATAGCACATTGTAAGAGTAGAAGATGTGTTTTTCGAGGACACTGGATCGCACGCACATGTGGAAACACCACACTGGTACTTTAATACTTTTCTGCCTTTTCTTGAACCTTTGAGGGAGTTGTCTTCATATATGCTTTAAAAGCGATTTGGAACATGCACAGTACTTCACAGAAACAATAATGAATACATCAGTGTAAATATCACATTCCTTCATATTTCTTTAAAAAAAAGAACTTTTTTTTTCTAAGTACAGTACAAAGATTTGTGCAGTAGATAATACATAAAGTCTGCCTCGTAAAGTGAATATTTGTTATATATACACTTTTGTCAGCATACGTGAACAGTTTGAAAAGGTTTTCTATACATAGAATAATAACTCGTACCCCATTGTCATCTTGAGCAAAAAAAAAGATCAGTTAACATGCCCTATCAAGGAAAGGTGCGCAAAAAAAAATACTATGTGCAATACCATTGTCAACCAATCAACTTCCTCTATAGATAAGATAATGAGAGAGATAAGCTGATTGGTTGCTAGGGCATAGATTCTTTTAAAGGCTTATTGGTTTTTTTTCTGATCCAGCTACTTGTAATTGGGTGCCCTGTAAGAAATGTAAAACTAAATGTTGGTGTGCAAAACTCCAAGTCAAACAGACTGTATCTGTTATCATCGATCATATGTGTTTATTTCCAAAGATTTTTAAGGAGACCGGTCTTCTTAAATCCTTATTGTATTCAGTGAATTCATGATATTATTATGTGACAGCAATACATGCCTGGAATAATGGTCCCCATGTTGTGACAGAGACATTTAGTCTCAGTTATTAGTCTTAAGTAAAAAAAGATCAATGTTGTAACACCAGTCTGTTCTTCATCGTTTAAAGCAAACCTGTGCTTTGACCACGTAAGGCAAAACAATAGGTTCAAATTATTGCCCCTCTCCCAAGAACTACATACTCACTCTTACTTTGTTCCCCCACCTATCCTTTCAGGTACCTGGAACAATGGATACATTCGAGTTTGGAGGAGCACATTACTTGCTCACCTCCTTTACATGTGACCGTGCTGATGGTTGGTGATTGACCCAGTGCTGTCACATGCTGTGAGATTTTTCAACCCTGTGTAAGTTTAGACCAGAGCAACTGTGAACTTACACAAGGCATCCTTTACTCCCTTTTGGCACCCTAATGGTGTGGCGGGGTAAGTTAGGTATGTCTTGGTGGGCAAGGGGGCATTAAAATTAATCTGATGCTTTGCCCTTTAAGTTTTCGTGCAGGTTTCAATTCGATTGGTGGCTGTGAAGCCGCAAGCATCACTTATTAAGACAAATGATAAAGGAGGCCTGTTGTTTCTAAGGAGAATAACTTAGCTTTTGTGTAAAAGCCTTCATGTCCAATAACATAAATGTTGTGACTATTCGTATTTACATTTTGGGAACAGGGACTGCTGAAGCTGCTTAATATATGTTTACCAGGGTAGCTTAGAATGTAGGATTAAGCCATTTTGTGTAGATTAGGAGACGTAGCCTTACTACTTTAAATAGTCACCGGCTGAAAGACTTCTTCCGGTCTTATTTTTGTTATATTTTGCCAAAGTTTCCAGCAGCTCCAACGACCCTGGGTAGGATTGAACATACCTCTTTGGCAAACACCTTATTGTAGATCTGCCTTTCTGTCATAGTATTCCCATAAGATGATGTTTACATGTGATTGCTATAGAGTTTACTGTAGAAAAAAAAAAAAAAGATATATAGCTATATATATATATATATATATACAAGTATATAATATATGATGCCCTTAGGGTGATTAGTAATGTCCTGTGTTGTGCTGATAGTTTTGAGAACAATATGGAGTATTGGTCACCTGACTTAATGCATACAGTTTACCTAAAGCCCACGATGCCTTGGGGTTCAAATTGTATCCAAATCAATGATCAATCTATTTTTTTATCAGTTTTTCTGTGGCAGGCAGGTTTCCTTTTTATTGTTTTGCCTGCCTACGGCTGTTTTATCGCCTGTTTGTAAAGGTCGTTAGTGCTTCCTTGCAGTGACCAGATTTCCTTTCCCACAGAAGACCCGATAGTAGATACTATTATGACCAAGTCTTTAAACTTGGTGTATATATTCAGTGGATTGAAGAATTGTATTTGTTTCCATGAGGCCTTTAGACCATTGTTTAGCAAGCTTATTGTCCAGCACTTATGCAATGCTTACCTACTTGCACAGACAGTTACATAGCAGGTCCATCTTTAGTATGTTCATCCGTAAGCCATGTTTGATCCTTTTTTGTTATTTAAATGGTACGCACTTAACACCTATGAATGTATTTCAAGGTAGATCGTGGCCTGTAAAATGTTAACAGTGGCAATCATTTTCTAGTGCAAACTCTTACTACAGAGTCCATACAGTGTCTGTTTTTTAAATGAATTTGGTCTTTGAGTTAACCACATACAGTATGTCAGTATAAAATAAACAGGTTATTACTGGTCTGGAAGGAGTAAAAGACTACAACATGAATAATATACTGAATGCATAATAAATATTTTGTCAACATGTTTACATATACAAAAGAAAAGAGTTAGGGATTTAGGAAATGCTCTGATTATACTATTTATAGAATATTTCTGTGAAGGTTCTCATTCATCTAGGTCATGGTATATCTGTAAAAAATAAATCAAGGGAACTAAACTTGCTGTATTTTTCTTTAAGGTGTTTCGCTGGTTATCTGACTAGCTTTCTCAGTTTGAGAAAGCTAGTCGAAAGACCAGCGAAGCGTCTTTAAAAAAAATACAGCAAGTCCAGTTGCCTTGATTTATTTTTTACAGATATGTATAGGATAGAGTAAAAGACTATTATTTTGAATATTTAGCCAGTGCCATTAAAAAAGAAGTAAAGGTTATACGGTTATACAATAACTACCTGTTGAATGCTGCTTCCCCATTGCTCTGATCCTCCCTGCACATTTTCTAATACATTTTTTTTTTAAACTTATTTTTTATGTTTTTTTAAATAGTCACATGACTGCAAAGCTCTAGTTTATTCTTCTATCTCTTCGGCTGGTGAACTCTCTCCCAGCCAATAATGCCTCTGAGCTATGAATGCCAGCAAAATGATGTCACTGCTCTACAGGATTCAGCTGTGTTCTTGGCACGCCACAGGACACCCAGACTAGCCAGAGCTTTGTGGTCATATGACAAATATCAGAACAATAGGGAAACAACATTTTACAGTTGGGTTATTCTATAGCCTTTCCTTCCACTTTAATCATACCATAACGTCTGTGAGAATATAGTGACTGCTCTTTATTGTGTAAAACTCCTGCACAAAGCGGCGACGTGCAGCACGAGTTGTTTCATGCAGGATGACTCCACCAATCTGAAAATAATGCACCAAGGACCTCAAGATTAAATTATTCAGTTATAAAACCTAGTTCAGCATAACACCCCGGTGGTGGTTGCGAACAGGATAAAGGTTTCTGTAAGTGTGCCCGTTTGCAATATACCACCTTTTTGTTTTGGCAAGGCATTTATTCACAGTTCTGTTTGGTGAGGCTGCTCAGTAGTGGGTCTCTACTTGACGTCCACTGTTGAGTCTGGACCCACGTGTTCATGTCCTGTTTTTAGGCACTAGCCCCATCTGCCTTATTGCCTTCAACTCTAAAGCCACAATGTCAAAATCACTCATTTAAATTATCTTGCCATTTCAGACAAACTGACTTCACTGGGAAATTTCTGGCAATGAGTAGGAAAACTTGAAGCGTCAGTCATTACACCTAAAAAAAAAAAAATTGGAGAGCTTCAACATGAGGCTTCTCAGGTAATTTACACTGAAAGGAGCCATAAACCCTCACCCTTGCATTTTAGTTTTGGGTAGAGCCCTTAACTGAAATGAGTCAGGCATGCGCTCTCTATATTATATATCAGTATTCTGGCTAATAATTACAGAAACATACATTTCTGTAGTTACAGTTCTGTGTGATCACATGTTTTATTCCTCGTTTCACCCGACAACTCATGGATACAGTGTGCTGACACATCAAAGTTATTATTATTTCCTGTAATAAAAGTTAAATGCACCTTGAACATACGTATGGGGAAATGGAAGTATTAAGAATTCTATAGGAAATAGATTGGATTATTCTTTTTTTAAACATTCTTTGAATGCAAGTTTTAGCCACTAAAATAAAATTATTTTCTTATGCCTAATGCTCTCCTATAGTATATTGTACTTGAGTACCTGCTGGTATACCTTAGGATCCTGCATGCAGAAGTCCTTTCCACTGGATTATAAGAAATAAAGCAATATGGCCGTTCTATATGGCCAAGTTGTCTGTCCATGTCACATCATAGAAGTGTGAATTGCATTAATAATTTGTTTCAGCAAGCCAATAATTCTCTAAAATGTGACAGGTCAGCAAAACTCACTAATCACTTATGTGAGCTGTTCATTTTTTTTTATTATTATTATTGTACTAGATTAAACTTTCTTTTCCCACTTACTGTCACCAATTCACTATTACCTGTTGTTTGCATTTCATTGTTATCTATTGTTTTTGATGTTTTCTTTCATTTCCTTGTGTTATTTTTATACAAGTGAAAACTCTAATCATTTGTACAGTTTTCTAATTTCATATTATGCTCGGCATGTACATAATTTGCCTTTATTTCTCATGATATTTTGCCCTGTGTAATTACACTTAGTGTTTTCTTTTAGCATTGCCCATCATGAGCACCATTAAGCAATAGTATAAGAAATCTACCCATCCAATTTGCTGACTTGCCCCCCTGGCTACTGTCCAGTAGTATAGTATCACTGTTCAATAGTGTCCATAGTTGAGCTTCCCCTAAAATGGTCTAATTTATAGAAACACATCCTAAAGTATAACTCAAGCCAAAACTTTTTTTTCTCTTAATTTTGGATAAAGTATGGGAGGGTTAAAACAGTCGTCTTTTATTTTTGTATTTTGCCATCTGTGTCTCATTAGGGAGATTACACTCCTGTCCTGTAGATCAACAGAAAATGAGAGGATATCTTTCTAATGTGAAGAGAATCCCTGTTTAGACAGTGTCCCCATTGCAAGATTTCGAGAGGACACAGAGAGAGGACACATACAGCAGTAAAAACCTGACAGTGGTTCTAAGCCCTCACCACGCTAAATCTAAAAAAAAAAAAAGTTTTGCCTTTAGTTTATACTTTAAGGAAATGAAGGAAGTCTACATTGCCCTTTGACCTTCCAGCTACTTTCTAGCTTGCATTGCTACTGGAACATGTTTGGTTAGTACAACATTTAGACACCTTAACTTATCTTCATTGTACTTCCGCCTTGGACCAGGTTGAAAGTTTTTGGATGGAAAGTGTGTGATACCGATAGCCTGTCACATGGTTTATTTCTGGTCCTGCATTAAAAAATTAAAGCAAGGAATCTGCTTACTATGGGCAACACAAACTTTCAGCCACTTTCTCAAAAAGGCTTTAATTCAGAATGATCTGCATGCTTTTCTAGGATTCTGTGCAGACAGTGATTCTATAACCCTTGCAATACAGAATGTACTACTCGACATCACAGTGCATGGGGCATTAGTAACAATATAGCGTAATTATGGGTAATAAAAATGTTTTGTATGATTTAAAATTTTTCATTATGATTGTATATGGATTTTCACCATACATCAGTTTATTTATGATTACATAATACATCTATTTTTTTTTGTATGAACACTGCTAATTCTTGAATTAATGGTTACTATGAATGATTCATGTGTTGTTTCGTTTTATTAATGGTAGAGGTGTTTTTTTAAATATATATTTCACTTTTAATTTAGTTCTGTTATACCTTTTATTTATGTACCATACCTTTTACCCTCGAATGGCATACATTTTCTTGACTTTTGTTAATTTTTTTTTTAGTGTGATTTAACTGTCTACCTTATAAAGAAAGAGGATGTTTTATTGTATTTTTACATTCAGATCGTATAGTTTCGTAGATAATTTAACCAAAATCACTCAGTGTATTATCCAGTGAGTAAAAGTATATTTTAAACTGTGTAAATACTTTCTGGACTGGCTTCTTTTATTCAAATTCTATTCCTCTGGATAAGGAGTTTCTTGTTTACATTACGGAATAAACTGTAGAATCTCTACGTTCATGTACTGTAAATAGCAGTTGTGTTCAGCCTATGAATAAAAATATACCTTGGATGGTAAAAATCTAACCACTAAATTTCTTGTCTTGTGGATCTATCTTATTCCTTTTTAAAATGCATGCAATCTTTGTTACTCCATGAGTACAGTTGATCATTTATGTTCCTCATTATCTCAACTCTATCAAAAAATGAAAAAAAAATTGTCCTGGCCGGAATTGAGCTTTCACAATAATCTGCTCAAGAGGAGTCATGAGGCAATGAATTTAAACTATAACCGAATATAAAAGACAAAAGTTAAACAGATACTAAACTCAGGAGACAAATCTTAAAAATGTATTCCAGTGCCTTAACTATTAACAAAAATGTAGCTTATTTGTGTATCACTCAGCTGTAGATCCTCAAATCATTTCTAAATTGGTGAATTCCGAGCCATGGGGAATAAAAGTAGCCACCCTCCAGAAGGAAGGACTTTGTCCTGCCCTAGGGTGACAACACTCTATGCAACAGCAGTGTTGTCACCCAAATCGCATGCTTCCAGTGGGACTACATCACCTGAATGTGCAGCAAGACTGCCTTTGGGATTCACATGCCCAGTCACAAAAAAAATCTAAAACAAGTGAGGTTGTAATTAGCTAATTATTATTAAAGCAATCAGGATTTTCACATAAGTAAGACTTACAGGGTTATTCATTAAAGGGTGAAAAGTTTGCAGAAGGCATCAGAAGTGAACAATCTAGGCCAACATAGCTAAGCTGCAAAGTGAGCTGAATTGGAGATTTTTTCCAAATTAGCTACTTCGGCCTAGATTGTTCACTTCTCCTGCCTTCTGCAAACTCTTCACCCTTTAGTGAATAACCCTGTAAAAGACTAATAAAGCACCTGGTCCAATTTGCATCCATTGCTGCCTCCTAAACAATTAAGGTCAGTGATTGAAAAAACAGCTATGTCTCATTTTCTTAGGCTCTCTTCTTACCTTGTACAGTCACACAACCAATATTGTACCGTGATTAAAAAAGGGTAAAAAGCTCCAACTGAGAAATGATAGGCCAGTAAACCCAACTTCTGTTCTGTGTGAAATATTTCAACTCATTCTGATGGAAGACATACAAAAATGTTTAAAAACTATAGTTGAAAATAATTGCATAACTAGAAATCAGTATGGCTTTATAAAAGGTCATTTCTTAAAGTGATCCTGTCACCACAAGATCACTTTTACAATATAAAGATCACCTGCAAAAGAAGCATTTATTTACTAACCTTTTAGCACCCCAGGAAGGAAAAGCCTCAGCTTCTCAGCTCCCCTGCCATTGTAATTGTTTGACCATTGCATGGGTCAAATGCTTGGGTATGTCACTACAGGAAGTAGGAGTTGGCAAGAGGAACCACAGGGGGCAGGAGGAGGAGTGACCACTCATCTGACAGTTGAATGCTTGCAGAGGGTGGAGTAGAGATGTGCCATATTTTCCTCATATCGAGTGTTAAAAAAGGTTAGCAAATAAAAAGCTTCTTTTGCAGATGGGCTTTCTGTAAGTGGCCATGTGGTCACATGGCCAGTTTAAGTCTTTGGAGGAGATGAGTTCATATGCGAGTGTTGGAAATGTTGATTTGATATATATTTAGAGTTTGCTAAAGCGTTTGATACTATTCCTTATAAACGCTTGGAGAAACGCTTACAGAAGCGGACAATGCAAGTACTAGGGAAATTGTTATTACAGAAATGCCGAAAATATCCAGTTTAAAAAATATTTCAAATGAGTTATAGTTCGCAGTTGCTTTCCACAGAGATCAGTGTTGGGCCCATTTCATTTCAATCAGTATTTTCTTTTGTAGCTTTAATAATATTTTCTAGCCGCTGGGAAAATGAGCTAATTTTTCAAATGTATTCAAATTTGAGAAGAACCAGAATACAAGCTGTTTAATTTTGATAGAATAATAAAGGTCATTTTGAATTATTTATTTAAGACACAGTCTACATACATCATTTGTCAACAGATGTTTATTCTTTTGTAAAACAGTTGTCCAGATTACAAAGTCTTAAAATCACACAGCCTTCTCAAGCAATCTTAACTTCATATATTTCTATACAAATAACTACACAATAAGTGGATAGTTTCCAGGATAACAGATAAAGGTTACAGCAGGCAGACTGTCACCTCCCAGTAGCTGTAGATTATGATGAACCTTAACCACAAGAGAAAAATCCCATTCTTAAATTCAATAATATCAAAGTACCATTAAAGGCTCCTGTATGATGGTCTAAATAAGTACCATACCCCGTTACTACTGTATGTGATGTACAAGCCTAAAAATAAACAAAAATCTTCCTTTACCCTCTCTGATTGAGCCAAATGTGTATCTCACACGCTACCCCTCCCAGACACTGCAGTTCACAGTGGAGCGATTCAGCAATAAAGGCAATACTGTCAATCTAGAAAGCAGTTGGCAGGACTAGGCTTGTCAATCAGCAATGACAATGCTGATAGTCAGGACCCTTGTCATATTTTTCTATCCCAGTGTAATGCAAGCAGACTCAACCAGCATGAGAGTGGCAGCTGTTTTCTGAATTCAGGAGCAGTGCAGCATCCTTGCCACACCATGACAGGAAGCTGCATTAGGTAGAATTGACAAAATACTGCACAAATACCCCATCGATTGTACTAATTTAAAGTTTATAAACTGGATTTTTGAATATTAACTCATCATTTTTTTTCTAATGAACTAAAACAATTGTGGCATAGTGAGCTCAAGTTCAACAAACTTTGAGGTTCCGTTCAGAAAATGGACAGCTGTAATCACAGTAAAATAGTGGCTGCATTGCCGACCTGTTTCTGGAAATGTTAGCTGCCTGGCTGTCCCTAGCTTCAGTGCCTGCTATCACTGATACAGAATAAGAACGTTAGATTGAAATTAGAACTTATCTTGTTTTCTTCTGGGCGAGTGACTTAAAATATTGATGCCACAGGGTCAGCATGACAGTTGGACAATTTTCAGAGGAAGAGGTTAGCAACGGCAGCTTTATATTTCTCTGCTGATAGGTTTCCTTTTATTCACTTGGGTATGGCATATTCATAAATATAAATGCAGGTTGAAGCAATAGGTAACAAAATGGACAAACATAAGGAAGAGAAAAATGCTCCTTTACTACGTCAGAATGCATTTAAATAACGGAAACAGCAGTTATATTCGGGCTCTCTCCACTTATATGCCCGAGAACATTTTATTCTCGCCCCTTGCCATTATGACCTTAGGGCAAAACCCCTGGTTTTAGAACATAACGGCCTGGATTTATCAATCCGCAATAGCATTTAAAGTGTATATAAAAGCAATACTTTTTTTTGGTTTTGGGTAAAGTGAGGAAGGTTAGACCCTCTCTCATGTTTTGACTGTCACCTGTGTGCGCAATGGGAAGATTCATCCCTCTTTTTGTCCTTATGCCCATTGTTACCAATACAGAAAGTAAAGGGAAATCCAAAATGAATAAGAGAAAATCACACAAATGGGGAAAATGTTCTGATGGCAACTATCTAACATACAAATTATGGTACTTCACTCTGGAGAGCTGTTGAATCTCCAAGACAGGAAGTAAAAGAAAAGTTGCCATTAGAACACAGAGAAAAAAAAATTAACCGGGTACGGATAAGAAGTGATATAGATACTAGATGCACCTTACAGCTCTTTGCCCGAAAGTAATGGATTTGGTGCTCATTACTAAGTTGCCATGATGAAGGGACCCTGTGTGGCCCAATATAGCATTGTAACCTATGTGACTATATTCTTCAATAAAGCAACTGCTATTTGCACTTTTTAAGCACTCATTGAGTGCTGGTGACCAATCTCTACACTGCTGGTAGAGGTATACGACATCTGAAAGTGAACTTCATGTACTTTTCATTTCCACTTTTGCGGTCAGAATTGATATATGTTTGTGTTCCCAATCACGAAGCATATCTAATAATAATTAATGCATTGAAAAAAAAAACCTTTTAGATTTGCAGGCATTTGCATGTTCCACCATACTCAATTTCAGTAACAACAAACTCTGACTGTCCTAATACTTAGGACAGACTGAGCATCTCCTCACTAACATGCAACGGGCTTTAACCCTTTGTTAGGACAGACAATCCTGCTCATCTAGTTTAGAAGTAATGATGAAATCTGCCTGCACAGTACAGACAGGGTCAATCATTTGAAACAAAAGTCCCCCCAACCTCCCCAGACAGTGAAAACTAAGCAAGATTTTTTAATGCTGGTGTTAGCACAATAAAAAAAAATCTAAAATAAAGGTAAGGTGCAATTTTTTGAAAGTTATGCTATGTGAATGAGAATGAGAACATGTAACAAATAAGTAGGTGCTTTCCCAATTTGGCTGCAAAAGTGGAAATACACTTTAAGTGGTCTATTAGTCTATATTTTTACATTTTAAATTAAATGTTAGCACAAATTAAGTGTTATTTAGCATGCCTTAAGTGCCTCAATGCTGCTTGATGAATCAGTTGCATGTTTTCAAATCTATTAACTGGAGTTCAATGATACGCGTGCATTATTTATTGAAGTACCATTATGTAATTTCTTTACAATGTTTAGTAATAGCAACACTGATTTCTAATGAAATATATTAGACCAAACAATTTTCAATACACAGTGCCCGGATAAATTCACAGATTCCTATTGGTTTCCTGGAACATCTGTTTGCCAGCCAAAGACCGTGCTGGATTTCCCAAGAAAGAAATGAGGACAGAGTGTTTAAATTGACAACATAAATATTCCACCATGTACTTTTCTAGGGGGTCTTTATGCAGCACATTTCCTGATACCAGATTTACTGATTAGTCCTATTAGAGACACTTCCACTTGCTGTATTCTCTAGGCAGATGAGTGAGCGGGGAGGGAAATTTGCATGTGCGTGGTTTGCTACACTGGTAGACATGTTCTGTACACACACACACCTTTCTGGTAAAGCCACGCACATTTTGAAAAATTTTAAAAGTTCATATGAAAAGGGTGTGATCTGCAGTAATGTGGTATTTCTTCAAGAAATTGGTTGGAATCATCAATACAAAATTTTAAGATCCTTGCAATATTTGTAGACCTTGGGGACGTTTTCTAATGGAGCTGAAGTTTTATTTTAAAAAAGATTGTGAAGCTCATGTTTGACTATTCATTTTAAAGAGATCTTTATCATGCCAAATGAGGCCTATTACACAGCCACATATTACCCACTCATCAACATGTAGCAAGAGTGGTAGCAGAGGTAATCATGGCTGCCAGGCCCCAATATAACCTTAATTCAAAATGTGTTATATTTATAGTTAGCAACTTTGTTTTTTATATAAGGCAACAATCAGATTTTGTAAAATATTACCTAGCCTTTAGTGACTATAAGAATATAGGTGTATTAGTATTGCAACTCAAAGTGACTACAGGAGGAAATGCTTTGAAGTGCTTTTTTTTCACTTATTTTCCTACTAGCATCTGGGTCTTTTTGGATAAAAGGTTCTTGGAAATAGAGCTTTTATCTAATGTCACCTAAAGTGTAAAATATTGGTGTTTTCTGCAGTTCTCTGATCAGAACTAGTCTGATTCCGATATTAAACCGCATAGATAGTAAACACAGATATACAAAAAAAACCTTATGGGTAAATATTTGGTTCACCCGAGCAATTTATTTTAATTAAAGACTTTTTAAATCTTTTGTGGACTCCAGAAATGACATATTTCTGGAATACTGTAGTTCCCAGCTATGTTCATATACAAGTTTAATATAAGGCCACACACCACTTGCCTTTTTTGTTCACCAAGTTTTCCTGAAACACGAGGCAGCGTTTTGTCTACTTTTTGGTGTTCCCATCCACAATTATATAAATCTTAATTCACTGAATTCCCCATAATATAAAACACTTTTAAAATTCAACAGGAAAAGCGAGACGGCTTTTTTTATGTCCATGTGGCAGGTGATGGGTGAAGAGTTTGGAGAAGGCAGGAGGAGTGAACAATCTAGGACAACATAGCTGAACTGGAAAGTGAGCTGAATTGGAGAATGTTTCCAATATTTTGGTCTAGATTGTTCACTTCTCCAAACTCATCACCATTGAGTGAATAGCCCTGTCAGTCTTTTTTGTGTAATTGGTATAACTATTTAGAAGCTCTAGGTCCCAAGTTCACATTTTGCTTTGGGTCTTAAGCTTAGCTGCAGGTTTCGCAGCTAGTGCTTTTTATTGTTCTTATTTATAAGTAATTTCAGTTCACATAAAATAGTAAGATATACATCTACTGAACGCGTATGTATGATAAATATAAAATATGGTGTATATATAAAATGTTTCAGTAACATATTGTGTTGCATATGGTTATCAAGCAGAGGTAAGGTTCAGACCAAGGGAAAGTTGTGTGGGTTAATTAAAATCATGCAAGTGAAACTCATACAGTAATTCCTAATATAAATATATTTAAGAATATGCTATTCAGTGTGCAATTTAATGTACAAAGTTTCTGCAGAGGAAGAAGGTACAGAATTGTTGGACTGAATTTAAGGTACACATCATTTTAGCCTTCTACAGCTTGAAAAGCCTGGTGACAAAAGAGATGTAGGTGACAGAGCAGCAGCACTCAATTCTATTTACAAATGCAGTTGGTAAAAAAAGGGGAGTAGTAGTTCTATTTAGATCACAAAGCATTGTGAGCCCAAAAGCAAGTACACCCCTTGTAGTCATGCCTTGGGCCCTGTAGTATAAAAATAGTGCTGAAAATACCCTACTTCGGACATCTAGCATATATTAATAGGTGCATGAAGGTCAGGGTAGAGCACATAAAATAATGTGGCAAGGGTCTTATCAAGAAAATATGTAACAACTCTACATATCAGTTATAGGAATTGTAATAAGAACAGAAGCAGGTGTATGAATTTCCCGATGACGTTGATTGATACCATTTTGCCGCAAGGACCTTGTATCTCATTGTTTGATTATGAATGAGCTTAGATTGCCCACTCACAAAACAGCAAGGACACAACCACCTTAATTCTCCTTGCCCACAATTCAGCTTGCTACTACATTATAGGTGAGATCTAAAATAGCTATTCCTACCTTTCTAATGCATTCACAGTGCACATAAATAGATAAACAAATTACCAATCAAACAGACCATCACAAGTAATTGTTTAACTCCACTTATTAGTAATACGATTTTTACCTTTCTAAGGCTCAAAATCTTAGGCTCTTGCTGAGGTTATACTGGAATACTTGAATTAGTTATAATCGACCTGGGAAGTACAACCGGACAATGCAAAACCTGCAATCTTCCTGTTTTATTCTACCATCCTATAATATTGATCATTTCTCTCATAAAAACTGCCCATATGAACAAATATTGATTTACATAAGATTTCTTGGCTGATTGTGGAGAGATCAGACTTTTATTTACATAGAAAGGGCTTTTCATCATTTATTCACGGGAATACACAATAGCATGGTCTCCAGAAGGTTCACACTGAATCCACTTATTACAATTTTTAGCTTTTATAACACATAGCATAACTGCATGCATATTACAATCACAGCATTGTAATCATCAACAATATTTACCATTTTGTATTTGAGGCTACTCTCTGTGACTGAAACAAAGCAATCAATCTGCAATCATTGCAACCTGGATGGACTCTTTAGGAGTTCTTGCTTTATTTTATTTTTAAGAGACTATATTTAACAACAGCCTATCATAACCTTGGGAAATTCAAACTGGGTTTTCTTAAAGCTGATTTCTATGCAAATAACAAAGTACTCCTTAAAATCTCTTTTTTCCTATTTGAATAATAATAAACATGTTTTTTTCACTTACAAGCCACCTTAGTGTGTGTGTTTTTTCCCTTTTTAACCGCCATGATGAAGTTACAGAGCTGAAGTGTTTCTTTCCTCAGAGATGTCTAAGAGAAAAGATTAGCTGAGGTGTGTATTGTTGGATATTTAGCTGACGAAAGATCTAGCTACCACCCCACCTGGAGTTTGCCTCCTTCAAGCAGCTCTGAAGGAGGGGTAAAACCTGGAAGGGTGTCCTGCACAACCCTTTATGCTGCTGATGCAAAGAAAGTAACATGAGTGTCCAACAGAGTGAGGGAAGAGAGAAGGCTGAGAGCTGCATCTGCCGATGGATATCCAGTAAACATCCAATGGCATACATTCTGCTCTAAATGCCTTTTATTTCCAGTGATTAACATGTTGACATGCCACACACACACACACACACACACACACAACTGTTTTAATTCTTGCTCAGTTTGCATGGTTATTAAAATATTTTAAAGTAGAGCTTCAACCAAAACTTGTTTTAGTTTAAATTCTAGTGCATAGAGGGGTTAAAACCTACATCAGGTTTACATCAGGTGTCCCCATCCATAAGAACTTCCCTCCATCCAGTGACATGCTAGGAAGTGAGCATTAATGAGGGGAGATCACACAAAACACATATCCAGTTGGAGAATATCCCCTTTCACACAGATCTCCCTCTGTGTCATGAAAATTGTCATCAGGACAAATCATGATGTTGGATCTAACCAACTTGACGGATGTTCTAACTCTTCCTTAGACTATGCAAAGCTGGAAACAATTTTGGGATAGAGGTTTACTTTAAACAGCCAATATGGCTGCTGTTCTACTGGCAATGCTGACAGTAGTCAAACATAATATAAATGACTATTTGCTTCCAGTTCCCCTGATTGCAGCTCCATCGTTTATTTCAGTCAGCAAGAATACACAGTATTTGAGGCAAACATATGTGACATTTAACTATAAAAGAAGATATTTTCACATATGGTTGATATTTATTGTCATCTTTTATACAAATTGCAAAGTATGTTTCACAGTAGCTACGTCTAGCATGCTATTTGATAGTATCAACACCCTACCAAAAACAGGTGAAAAAGAAAGAAAATATTTACAGTCTCATAAGATAGAACAGCTTTTGGACTGAGGTGCTTCTTCGACTACTGGGACGTTGCCGCCATTTTCTTTTCCTGTTGAGGCTGGGGCTGCAAAGACAAAAAGAAAATGTGTTTGTCTTGTGTAGCATCAACCATTTATATAATTTATTGGGAATGTCATTTTACTTGGAGACACATTTACATGTTTTTAAAGTTTTTTTTTACTGCTTATATATACTGTATATTTATTATTTTTCAAATGAAGATTTAACACAAGGCTCACCCATGACTCCGGTGTCATATGGCCTTATGGGTTTACTAAATATAAAGAATGGCAGAATATGCTTGCTTTCCGGCTGTCTCTCTAATTTACAGAGCTGTCTGAACAGAGCAAGCAGACAGAGGGACAAGTCACTCCCCTCGGTTATCGGGCTGTGTGTAAATTTCGGCTTGCGCTATTTAGCTCTGTAAACCATTCTTTTTCATCAAAGTAAATAAAACCAGCATTAAAAGCATGTAAAAAAAGAGCCTAGAACTCCTGCTAAGTTGGAAATGTGGCAATTCAATATTTATATTTACCTGACTTAAAAAAGAAAACATTTTTAAAGATGTATTTTTTCCTAATAATATAAATATAACAAAGAAAATGTATACAAAACACTATTCATTCCCTATACATTTATGGGCATAAGTCTGCAGGCAAACACAAATGTAGATATGTTTGAATAGAGTTGAGCCATTATGTATGATCTGAATGTCAGCCAAATATGATGTTAGTTGCCTATACATGATAACAGCTGAAAGTGTATTTCCACTTTTGCAGCCAAATTGGGGGTTCAACTGTTGTATGTTTGTTATATGTTCCCATTCACATAGTATAACTTAAAAATATATTTAAACATTGTTGTTTTTTAAAGTGCTTTATACCTGATTAAAAACCATACCTAACTTTTCCCTGTGGGAAGTTATGTTTACTCTAATTAACCCTGTCTGCATTTTTCTGGTAGATGTCACTATCAGTTGTAATCTAGATTTTCAAACTCTCTGTCCCACCAGAGGGTTAAAGGTTATAAGCTTTGAATGTCAATGAGAGGAAGTTCAGTCTGTCCCTTAACTTTCACTCTCAGACTGCCCAGAGAAGTCTGGAATCTGCACAAAGTCCTTCACCAAAGGAACATCTAAAAGGTAATAAATATTTTTTTTATTATTTTTGCTGTGTGAATGGGAACATAACAAACATATACTGGGATTTTCACAATTTAAAATGCACAAGTGGAACTACACTTAAAATCATGTCACTCCAGGTCCAGTTTCTTGGCGCCTCAAGAATAGGAGATTTTTAGTCTTATCTTTGTGATATGATAAATGTATTAAGATCATTTTCCCTGAACAGACTAGGATAAAGTCATCCATACCTGGCTTTGCTGGTTGTATGCCTGCTTTCTTTTGCTTTTCCTCTTCCAAAGCTTTCATTTTAGCATCATACTCATCTGCCAAAGCTTTCCATTCTTTTTTATTGTTCAGAATCCTGTCATACATTGGCTGGATCTCTGAATGAAATCTTGAAAACTCCTGTGTTAATATGAACATTACGTTATAGGTTATTGGTTAACTGCCCTAATCATTATGTTTTATCATATAACATTTTGGTGTAAACATGGCCCTACATGAATATTTAATTTACATTTCACATCGCTGGCCAGCTGCACTGCTTAAATCCTGCAGGCTATATCTTCTTCCCACTAGCTTCTTATAGACATCTATAGGGCCAATTTCTGAGGTTGTAGACACTCAGGAGGTGGCCCCATACACATCTATGAGGATCCAACATGCAGATGCAGTCCAGGGGAAAAAATATCAACTGGTAGGATGTAAACAATTTGTCAGGCCGAGACTACATGATCCCAATAAAAATATGGCTGGTGGGTGAAGTTGTCTGGGTGGGGGAGGGGAAGGGGGGTTGTAGAATAGTCTGAAAAATACCATATGATACTTGGTCTTCTAGGATTGCAATAATATCCCTGCATAACCATTGTGAATAATATTAAGAGAAGAGATGCTCTCCACGATCTGGTCAATTCCAATAAATATGTCAGAGCACTTTGGAGTGGGTTTACTAAATGTAAACAGGCTGTTCATTTTCCAAGGAAATTTCCCCTTAGCTTAGTGAATGGGGTGGACATTCAACCCCCATGTCTCATCTTCGAAGGAGCAAAGAACTCTAGCACAACGCTGATGCTCCTGATGACCGTGGCACGCTTGGATCAGAACCTGATGTCATTAGGAAACCTTTTCAAATTGGATAATACTAAGAGACGTTCCCTGCGGTAATCTGCATATTATTTTCCCTATTCATATACAGGCTTATTCATTATCTGTTAGTCATATCTGCCTTATCTGTTATTGTGTGTCCTCAAATTGAAGGATGATATGCAAGTAGTCACCCGCACACCTGTTCCACTGTGTCAAACACCCTTTATTTAGATGTTACGAATACATGGTGGCATTAGTGGACAGCAACGTTTCGGAACCATGAGTGGTTCCTTTATCAGGCAAACATAATGACTGCAGTCACTATGTCAGCCTGATGAAGGAATCACTTATGGTGTGATACATGCTATTATGGACTAAAATATAGCATATCACATTATTAAATACATACCTTATATACAAATGTGCACACAAAATCAATAAAACCACACTGCAGCTTTGGAAGCTCATCAGCTTTGTTCCTGTCCATCATTGGCTATAACAAAACAACAAAACATATTATGAAATATGTATATTTCACCATTTTCTCTAAATGATTTCACTCTATCACTCCATTGTTAAAACAAAATCTGATTTCATGTGTTCTTTTTTGTGTTAAATATGTGTAAATTCCTGTAAAGATATGTAATTAATAAAAATTTTAATAAAAAGGTGATTTTATATATATAGATATATAATATCTATATATCTATATATCTATATATCTATATATATATATGTATATAAAAAGGTAATTTCATTAATATGTGAAGAGACCCACAAAAGCCAATTACAAAGCAACTTCCATTGGTCTATGTTCACTGTACAATAAAAGCGGAAACTGGATTGGTTGCTGCCTGTAAATACATAGTATTGCTGAGTTCACTATGATATTAAATTCATCTTTGCAGTTCAGACATTGTACCTTGTTTGTATGCATGAAGGCTTACACTTCATGCGCCATCCTTTGCGCCATCCTAATGCAGGCCATTGCATTAGCAACGGAGCATGCAAATCTCAGAGGTAAAAATTGTTTTTGAATGCTATTTATCAATATCTTTATTTTTGTTTTTTGTTACAGTTCTTCATAAATTATACTTACGATTGGATTTTGCTGCAATACAGTCCTTTCCAAGTCACCTTGTTCCCAAAATTCTGCTGCAACCAACAATGCAACCTACAAAGTAAGCATTCTAATGAATGAAATGGCAGTTCCAGCTAAACAGTTACATACATTTTTAAAGAACATGTATACAAACTGTTTATTTGTAAAACAATTTACAAAGTCTTATGCTCCGTCCATTCCTGTGTGCCATATAGGTACATAGCATAAGAAGGGTGACAACACTTTCTGGCACTGACATATACTATGAGATAGACCATGTGCTACTGACTCATCTCCTCCTGATCTTTGGCTGTTAGCATCACGTGATAGACCAACTATCTCTCTCCTGCAAGCTAACCCTTGCGCCACCCTCTCCAAAACATCAGATTACAGAACCGTGACTCTTACTGTACACCTCATTTCAAAATAATAAAGACCAGTCACTGCTGCTCTCCCTCCTTGTACAGGGTGACTGGTCTTGTACCTGCCCCCTCCTGTAGCTTTCTGCAGGAGGCCTATAGTGGATGGAGGTCTGGTGGATCCCTCCCACAGCTCTGCTCTCTGCACTGGCTATGTGCGGCACAGTGATGATGATGTCACTGCAACTTTAACAAGGTTCTAACAGAGTTTGCAAAAGCATTTGGTGCACACAAAGTAGATTTATAGCTTTTGAGGCTACTGAGAAATATATTTCAATCAAACAAGTTTGTGCCGCCTGGAGTTCATCTTTAAATATAGTGTACAGTATGTTTTTGTAGAGTCCTGTAAATTACTACTATGTAGCAAAATAAAATTAGTAACCCAAGTTAAAGAATACAGCAGAATTCTGAATACCATGTTATGGAAAAATACACTCTGAGAATGCGCTTGACCTTGCAATGTTTCTCTCTCTGTCGACTCTGCATAATTAGTCTATGTCTTGGAACTAATAATCACTCAGCATAAATACTGCCCACTGTGGGAACACAACAGTCCTCTGACAGCTGGACAAACAGTTGTATTGTTAAAGCGTCTAGTTACTGAACAAAATCTTCTGTATAAAAAATACAATGCATATACTAGTTCAGCTTTGCATGCCTGTTAATCAGGAGCACCATAAAAATGTATTTAAAACTGACATTTAACATTTATTTTTAGGCAAAAAATAAATAAATATAAAGGCAATAAAGTGCATTAACTCTATATTTGTATCGTGTGTGTGTGTGTGTGTGTGTATGTGTGTGTGTGTGTAGTATGTTTTATATAAAAGAGTTGTTGCCATTCTTTTTCAAGATGTATACCTTGCTCTGTATTTCCCATGGCTTTGCAATAGCTGAGAGATCGCAGGCTGTCATCATCATTGCCCTATATAAGAATAAAATGGTTATATGTTAGGTACTAATAAACGTTCAGTTGGTTTTTAGCTTTTACAAATCGAAGATGGCAACAAACTACAAGAATTTGACTACTGATGCAACAGACTCAAGCAAAACTAAAGACTATTCGGAAGGATATGGTTTTAACCCCCCAAAAAAGACTGAGTACTGTTTTCCATGTAAGTCTAATAGTCAGAGGTATTAACTTCTCACACACATCTCACTACAATGCTTTCATCTGCTTTTCTCTCCAGGAAGACAGCACCATGTTAGTTTAGGTATTATCCAGAATCAGCATGTACTTACTAGGATGAGGTATTGTGGACTTTAAGTGGGCATTTGCATGTATTTTCCTGGAGTTCAGCTTTAAAGGAGAACTATGGGGTCAGTGTTTTCCCCCATAGTTCTCCTTGGGGTAACGGGAGGACACAAACTAGCGTCCTCCCGTTACCCTAAGCTCAGTATACCGCAAGCTACAGCTCGCGGTATACTGAGACACCGCAGCCGGAGCGGATCTCGACTTAGATGACGGGATCCGCCCAGCTGCGTGAGTGACAGCTGGCTCTGCCTATCTAGAGACAGAGCCAGCTGTACCTCGCCCGTCCGTTCCGCCAGTCAGCGCTGGCAGATCGGAGCGGGGAGAGGGGAATCCAGCCCCTCCCCCTGTCACGGCAGAGAGCCGTGACAGGATCGAGAGGCGAGTGAACCCGGTAAATATGGCGAGCTAATAAATATGATAAACTGTATTATGTATAATATATATGGTTAACTAGGCAAAGGGCAGGGCTGATGAAAACAAGATGTTGATATTGACAATTATGAATCAGATAAATAGTTTGAGGATGAAATCTAGTTGGTTTGCTATGAACAATCGCCCCATTTTCCTCCACTGTTCATTGCTTAAATTGTCTTAAATTAGCAATTATATATTCTACTATTAAACATACATGACTATTTCTTTGCGGGTTTGTTCCAACATCATATACTCCGTCCATGCTTTCTCACTTTCGTATGTCTTAGACTGATCCACTATTTTCTGGAACATAGCCCTTTTCCTGTATGAAAGTATTAAATGCATCAGTTTAAATCAATATATGACAAGAACATGTTAGTATTTACTATATGCATATTTAATTCCATGGGTTGGTAATGTTTGGATCATTAGGGTGTTGTTCCACTTATGTGTATCCTTGCCTTATGCTTTCAGAGCTTGCAGAACTAGAACTGTGGTAGCTATGGGAAATAGTAGTGCCTGGATGCTAGTCTGTAGTTTTGTACCCTAATGTGACTGTTGTCAAACACAATACCATTGAAGAAAAACACCCAAATAAGGGTAATAGACAAGAAACCAAATGTGATACCTGTAATAAATTCAATTCCTGAAGGGCTTTTTAATGACAAGGCTTGGCATTCCCATTTGCCCCATTGGGGAGATTCTCCCTTACTTCCTGTTGTTACTGGGAAAGGGAGTAAGGGAAATGTCTCCAGCAGGAAAACAGACAGCAGTAAAAAACAGACATAGGTCCCTATCCTCTCTAAAGAACAGTTTTTGCCTGAAGTATCACTTTCACATCTATGCATGTCATAACTCCGATTTTAGGCTGTAAATTACAGAAAATGTAATTCCCTTAATACAATTTGAAATGCATGAGCTCTTAGTTTTATTAAAATGTGATATCTTTGAGATTCATGGAAGCAGCATTTTTTCATCTTTTGCCCAATCGGTTTATTTCAAAGGAGAAAACTTACTTGAAGTACAAAGCCAGGTCTGTGGCGATGATTGCAATATCCATCATATGGATAGCATGATCGTACTGTCTCCTGTTCAGGTTCTGGTAGATGTTTACTTGCTGTGAACAACAGAACCACATTAAATCAAAGCAGCAAATTTATTAAAAATTATCATTAAAATATCTTAATTATTGGCACGTTTCCCAGCCATTAAAAATAGAAAAAGGGCTTGTTAAAGTCGGCCTGATCTGTCTAAACCCCAATCCCAGCTTCACCTATCTCGCCCACTTTCAACAGCTGCCAACGTTCTCTGGACTTAAAGATAATCAGAAGTGAAGGGAGGTATATTGTGTTTTTCTATTCGCACCAAAGTGAACACCGATGCAGTAATTTTTATGCATTATTCTCCGTTAAGGGCTAGATTGCAGGGCAAAGATATAAAATGGTATGATTACGTGTGACTATGTTATACAGCTGGAAACTGTAGAAGTAAATCTAGTTTCAAACCTCTGTTACATTCCCTTCTTACTCACACTGACCATTGGGGATGAGCACAATATTAAAACCGCTGAAAAGACAGGGGAACACAGTAATCCAACCCTAGGTTTGTGTTCTTCAGGAGAAACACTTCAAGGCAGCAATTGAAATGATCAATCCCTCAAAGGGGTTAAATGGTATTAGATAGGCAAAAAGAAACAGGGGTGCCTCAAAGAGTATCAGTTGGTTTACATCTGTATCCACATAGACAGGTAATGCTCACCTTAGCCGAAATCATACATACATGTAACATGACAATCAGGCTTTAAGGAAATGGCACCTCCACTATAAGAAGGTTTATAATAGGAAAAAATGATGAACCAATCTATAAATATCTTCTCAGAGTATCTTCAGGTAATGATGATAGAAATGCTGTCAAATGAGGTAGCTGCTAAGTGTACCAGCTGCAACTGTAATAACACACTCAAATGGAGGGCTCCCCTGGATTTGTTGCCATGTCATAAATACACCATGCTATGCTACCATGTAATGCTGTGCTGTATTCTTTTGTATGGCAACAAATCTATATAAGCCTTTCCAATGCGAGTGCAGTATTACCTCTGCATCGGACTAAGGTGCCTTAGGCCTGGTACACTTAGAAACTAGTCTTACTTCATATGTCAGCATTACTATCATCATTTGCCTAAGATACTTTGAAAGGTTAAAGAAGAACTCAAGAAAAAACTTTTTCTTAACCCTTGCAGTTTGGCTATCCTCGCACTGCAAGGGTTAAATGCTCGTTTTTGTCTAGGTGCTAAAAAAACAAAGATATTCTTATCCAAACCTGGAAGCTGGCCAGCTGCCACAGTGCTCCCTTCAGCCTGTCTCCTCCTCTGCTGCAACATTGGACTCTTCCTTGGTGTCCTCACGTCTATGCACAAGGGTTGATTTACTAAAGGCAAATACGCTGTACAATTTGCAAGGGAATTTGCACCTACCAGGTGAAGTTTACCCTTACTTCAGTGAATGAGGGGAAGCTCTCCTGATTTCCATCACCCAATCATGTTCAAGAAAACGTTTTGCTGTTTGTTTCCTTGCACATGATTGGATATTCTTTACAAAGTATCACCACACTCACTAAGCTAAGGTAAACCTCTCATGCAAAGTGCACAATCCCTTGCAAAGTGAACAGTCTATTTGCCTTTGGTAAATTAACCCCACTGTGTATGAAATGTGATGATATACGGGACCTTAGACATGTGCAGAGGAGGGGGAGAGAGGCACTAGGGATCGGTCTAAAAACAAGGCAGCTCAGAGCATCGGGTTTTTCAAGACAAAAACAAGCAGTTAACCCTTGCAGTGCGGGGGTAGCCCTACTGCAGGGGTTAATAATTTTTCCTGGAGTTCTTCTTTAACTACAGAATGGCCCATCATCTTTTTCTATTACCAACCTTCCTATGGTGGAGGTGTCATTTCCTTAAAGTCTGTTTGCCATGCTATGCTTAGGTATGATTTCGGTCATACAATGAGGTGAACATTACCTACATTACTTATATCTGTGTGAATACATATGTAAATCCATTGATACTCTTATGAGCACCCTTGTTTCTTTTTGTATTTCTAGTACCACTAGGGATGAGTGATACGATTTGACTGAAATGTATTTTGCAGCAAAATGACAGATTTCACCTTCACCAAAAAAAGCATCCAAATTAGGCTCAAAATTCACTGTGCAAATTGTTTAGGTAAAATTTGTTTTAAAAAAACCCAAAAACATGGTTTTGTTAGAAAACAGAGCCATGTGATAACCATGTCAACATTCACGGTGAACAACAGCTTTGTTAACCAACTAAAACCCTAATCCTAACACTAACTCTAGCATTAACCTAAACCCTTTGTTGATAAACAAAGCCATGTGATCACTATGTCAGTCCTGACATGGTTAGAGTTAGGGTTAATGTTAGGGTTTGGATTAAAGCTAGGGTTCTTCTGTTCTTCAATATTCAACATCATGTTTTCAGCTTTTATGGCACAAGAACTTGCCCAGGATGGTTCAAAGGAGCTTCTCCAACCACCATAACCAATTTAAAGGCTATTGTACCTTTATAAGCCACCAAAAGCATCCTTATTTAGCCTTCCCTATTCACTCCAATACACTTTTGCCAAAATAACCTGTTTTTTTTGTCGAATTGAAAATGACCAATTATGCTTGTCCCTACTGATCACCTTACATCACCTTCCCTACCATGCCCCTCTCTGCATTCCAAGTTATTCATCGTATAAGTAACAGTTGGCTTTGCCTTAACAGAATTTAGTATGCTGTTTATTGGAGTCCCTATGTTCCCTCTGCTTTCCATATGTATCCTTCTCAGCCCCATATCGTCTAAAGCAGTGGTTCTCAACCTGTGGGTCGGGACCCAAAAGTGGGTCGCGACCCACAGTTGAGGGGGTCCTCACATGCCTTGTGCTGCTCTAGGTAAGAGGCTCCTCAGCCTCCTCCTAGCACAGCAGTGTCAGTTCTCCTAGATGGTGCTGCAGCAGCAGTGGCCAGAGAGGATCAGAGAGAGGGGAGCAGGCAGAAGTGAGGGGAGGTGAGTGCTTGATCACCACAGAGCCCACACTGGACGCCTACAGAGAGTCCCAATAGCCACCTGAGAGCCCGCATTGCCTCCCGAGAGCCCACACAGATACTAGTATTGGTGCATCCCTAAATTTTACGGTTGGGGGTCACCATAACTTGGCAAATGTTACCAAGGGGTCCCGGCCCTAGAAAGGTTGAGAACCACTGGTCTAAAGTATTCCCTTTTTCAATCAGGGTTTTTTTTTTTGTGTGTTGGTGTTGACATATTGTTAGTATACAGTACATGCTATCAGTGTATTTGCATCAGAATGTTTAGTTATACCTCATCTTTGAGCAATGTTTTGCTGAATTCCAAATGGTGTCTTTCTAGGATAGATGACCCATGGAGCTTTGCTAGGGGATGTCCTGACCTATATGGAACAAAATTATCCAAAGAAGCCACATCAGAAGCCATTAGAAAACATGGGCCTGCCATTAAACAGTCCCATACTACACACTGAAAAGTACACTTGACAAAAAAACAAACAACAGGCACAACAGCATTGCACACGGTCCATTATACAATTTGGAAGAATGTCCTGTTTGAACGATTGTTTTATACAAACAATTGAATCTCCTTATAATGAATGATGTGACAGTATTTTAGGTAACCTATACTTGGGCTGATCAAAATGAACCCTCTATACAAACAGAAATGTTTTCAAGTATTCATTATCATACAGAAATGTCTCAATATGCTGGAAAAACTTGTTGGAACGAATATAGACAGTAGGCTCCTTTTGTATGCAGAACACCAAGCTTTCATTGTAATCGCACTGCATCCATCTGTTGCCTTAAATTGGATCTCGTATGTGAGTTATTTTAGGATGGACACCTCCTATCAATCTTAATGAAATCAACCTGTGCGCAGCCAACATAAGTAGGAGTAATATTGCCAATCATAATATTGTCTTGGTTTCATTTATTCATAAAAATGAACCCTTGTAGTGGCGCTACACTCCCCCCTTCCACACACACACCCTGCTTCTTTTTCTCTGGAGGCGAAGAAATACTCACCCGATCCTCAGTTCTGCGGCAGTGACTGCTCACCCCTCTCCTCCTCCACTCCGGCTGTGGTATGTCCCTAGACCTGTATTAGACGTGATGACTGTCACAATATCTGGAAATCCGTGCCGGATTTTCGCTTTGCTCCCTGGTTCTGGGCTGTCAGCCTATGGTGTCTCACAAGGCTGCAGCCAATCTGCTCTCCTCCTCCCCTATTTAGGACTGCCGCCGTCCAATCACAACGGGGCCGCCCGAGGCTCCGACTGTAGGCCCGCAACTCCTCCCCCCAGCTGTCAGATACTTCCTCCGGCGTCTATCCACATTAACAGGACGCCGCACCATGATTGGCCGTCTATCTTGCTATCACACAGGAGCTTGTTATCTCCTGTGTGATAGCAATAAAGTTAGGTGGGGAAAAAATATTGTGGAACCTGGCCTTGGGGCGGCAGGTGGAGTAAATCCGGCCCTGCCTGTGTGCATACATCCCTTTGTGCTTCTTTATGTACTATAAAGTATATAAGGACCAAACAATTTTTTTTTTTCAATTTGGATAGAATAAAGCAAGGGTAAACTTAAACCACTATCTTATTTTACTTATATATTTATTTTTTGCTACCTGTATCTGATTAGGGAGTTTTTCCTTCACTCCTTGATATGTAGAGTCAACAGGAAGTGAGAGGATATCTTTCCAATGAGAGGGATATCCCTTTTCAGATAGTTATCATGGGAAAAAGTGTCCTCATTGAAGGATTTCCTGTCTTTTCCTGCTTTGATGGTAACTTTCTGGCAGTTTTGGATTTACCCTCGCTTTTATTGGTGACATTGGTGATCATTCAGGACAATTAAAGATAGTGAATCCCCCTAATGGGGATGCATCCAGCAATAAAAACCTGACAAGCTAAAAATTGCGTTGTTATACTTAAAATGTTCTAAGTCATGCTCAGAAGCTTCTAGACCATTGGCCCTTTCCTCCTCATAAATCTCCCGTAACATTATCCTGAGAAATGTTTTGACTGGGCCTGTGGTATCGTCTCCTTTTATTATGGGGAATAGCACATATCTGGGGCTGGGTGACAGAGGTGATAGCAATGCTCACCATAAAATCAAGTGAATGATATCTCATTGTGAAATGGCAAAACGTGAAAGCCTGAGACTTATTTACAAGCTGGTAGGTGTTGAAAAAATGCCAAATTCTACCCAAAGCTAAGTAAAGAGATTTTAGCAGAAATTCTTGCAGGGATCCCAACCTGAAATAAGTCATTCCAGGGAGGTGCCCTTCTCATTTCAGGGAGGTGCCCACTGTCCGTCCGTGACCCAAAGCCTCCCCCCCGTAGTCAGAATAATAATTAAAATGAATAGCTAGATTGCTATTGGCAATTGCACCCCCTAGGTTATTCCTTGCCCCCCCCCCAGAACGATGGATCATTAGTAAGGTCTAGTGCAGAGCTTACTAATGATCACCGCTAGATCATCAGGGAATGAAGATGTATAGTAGCAGCCCCCATGGGACTAAAAAATGTGTCCAGTGGCCCCCGACTAAATTGAGTTTGAGACATCCGCAGTTTGCGTTACATTGCTGTCAACCGCACTTTGCGTTACATTGCTGTCATCCGCACTTTGCGTTACATTGCTGTCATCCGCACTCTGCGTTACATTGCTGTCCTCCGCACTCTGCGTTACATTGCTGTCATCTGCACTTTGCATTTCATTGCTGTCATCTGCACTTTGAGTTACATTGCTGTCATCCTCACTCTGCGTAACCTCCACACCCTGCGTTACATTAATGACCTCCGCACTTTGTGTTACATTACTGACTTCCGCACTCTGCGTTACATTGCTGTCCTCCGCACTCTGCGTTACATTACTGACCTCCGCACTCTGCGCTACATTACTGACCTCCGCACTCTGCGCTACATTACTGACCTCCGCACTCTGCGCTACATTACTGACCTCCGCACTCTGCGCTACATTACTGACCTCCGCACTCTGCGCTACATTACTGACCTCCGCACTCTGCGCTACATTACTGACCTCCGCACTCTGCGCTACATTACTGACCTCCGCACTCTGCGCTACATTACTGACCTCCGCACTCTGCGCTACATTACTGACCTCCGCACTCTGCGCTACATTACTGACCTCCGCACTCTGCGCTACATTACTGACCTCCGCACTCTGCGCTACATTACTGACCTCCGCACTCTGCGCTACATTACTGACCTCCGCACTCTGCGCTACATTACTGACCTCCGCACTCTGCGCTACATTACTGACCTCCGCACTCTGCGCTACATTACTGACCTCCGCACTCTGCGCTACATTACTGACCTCCGCACTCTGCGCTACATTACTGACCTCCGCACTCTGACATACATTATCGACCAATGCACTCTGCGTTATAACTGACCTCTGTCCCAATACTAAAAACCGATACCAGCACTTAAATTTTTGAAATTGACTTTGGTGTCTTAGGTCCAGCTGGGGACCTTGCGGCAGCCTTCTGGGGAGCCACGCAATACCTACTTACAGGGCTTCTGCCACCCGCACATCTCCCCTTACTAAGACCCTCCCCACCCCTCCTGACAAGCTCTGCCCAATACATTAGGCCAGAACCCCAGAGTAGAGCAGCAGCACAGAGTATGTGGCAAATGTATATACTATTATTCTGCATTGCTCTATGTTTTGCTGGGATTTGTAGTCCCCTATAGCTAATGGTATTATTCCGCAGGGCTGTATAATGTATTGATGGGATTTGTAGTGCTCTATAGCTGGTGGTATTCTGCATTACTGTATAATGTATTGCTGGGATTTGTAGCCTCTTTACAGCTGGTGGTATTTGCATTACTATATAATGTATTGCTGAGATTTGTAGTCCTCTATAGCTGGTGGTATTATTCTGCATTACTGTATAATGTATTGCTGGGATTTGTAGTCCTTTATAGCTGGTGGTATTATTCTGCATTACTGTATAATGTATTGCTGGGATTTGTAGTCCTCTATAGCTGGTGGTATTCTGCTTTTCTGTATAATGTATTTCTGCGGTTTGTAGTCCTCTATCGCTATAGGTGATTATTTACACAGGCTGGTGTTTCCTGAAATTGAAAAGCTTTTGAGAGTTTTCCTCTCTTTCTCAAGTCTGAAGCAATACCTGAGGAAGAAAGAAAAACTATTGAAAGCTTGTCTTCTAAGTATTAGGTTAGTACAATAAAAAGGTATCATACCGCATTACTCTCGTATTTTGTAATCTTATTTATATATACTTTTTAGTTTTTTTTCAGTGGTATGATTTAGTGGTGAAAATTATTAGTGCCCTCCATTTTGACTGTGGTATCTTATGTGCCCCCCTATATATTGTTCCTAGAGTCGCCACTGCTCCCGGGTATCCAGGAGGCGCTATCTATTAGCGGGAGACTCCTGGAACATACGGGAGAGTTGAGATGTCTGTTCTTGTTTAACAGCTCAAATATTGCCCACTTTCTTGCTCCTCATCAGAAGCTGGAGTACTACCATAGTATGCCATATGGATAAACATTCTTTTCTGAGGGTATTTCATTTGACTTTTACTATAGTTTTTGACTTTGTGATAGATTCCCAGATTTTTAAAACTATATCAGATAGACTATACTCGAGATTGGGCCGACATTGCATCTAATAAATGGTGTGCAGATGAACTTACTTTATTTGGTACAGGTTATTTGTACCTCTGTGGTCAATATCATGGCAAAATGCAGCTGTCACCATTGCCATGGCCTCAAGGTCCGTATAATAACGCTTTAACTTCCCTGTCTGAAAAAAAACCAGAACATCTAGTTATCGTAGTGTACACAGACTGTGAGCACAGGAAGGTTAAGCCAGAGACAGTTGATAATGATACTGCTATTCTGTGGCTAATTGGCCCACAGTGATTTGAGAGGAAGTTCACTGCTGATGTTATGCTGACTGTCTGCTGAAACTGCAAGTTACATCCTCAGAAACAATTGTACAGGTCTAAACACATTGCATTTGACTTCTGAACACATGACATTAGAGCTGAGTCAGTAGGTGCAGTCTTTCTAACATAATTGACCCCTGCAGATTATTAAAGTGTCTTGGCTCCTATACCTGACCAATGCAGTGCTTTTCTGGAAAAGTACATCATTCTAATATCTGTATTGTTCCAGAAGTAAACCTCTCCTAGTCCTGGGCAATTCAAATATATGATAATAAGTGCATAAGCAGAGCTTACTGTCAATACAAACTGCATGTTAAAACAATTATTAGATTCAGGCCTCGTTCACACCAGACACTGTGCATTTCAGCCCGATTCTGGCTGGAATGCACTGCATCGCATTGTGGCCGGCTCACTATGTTGTGGGGCAGGAGGCTGTCCATTGAAGTGAATGGCACCGTAGCCACGCCCTCCGGCTGCAATGCGATCGGCCGCACGGGAACACAAGGCATATCAATTCCTGCGGTCCAAACAAAATGCTGCGAGCACTATCGGGCTGGAACGCACTGTGTCTGGTGTGAACGAGGCGCGAATCTACCACACCACTAGACTCCAATGCATCTGTTCAGAAGCCCTGGTAAACTATCCCCATATTTGGCAGGGTTGCTGTACAACTGAATTATACATATTAAGCCATCTATAACCTAAGGCTAACTGTTAAAACCTTGTACATATTACCAGCATACCAAGAAGTTAACCCTATATTGTTTTCTTACCATTAGGAGGGTAAACATGGTTTGTCCAACATTGAAGCCATGTCGCCAGTTGTGATAAGTAATTTTTCTGTATCCTTTACTGACTGAGAATAGAAAACGCACTAATACCTGTGAAGTAACAAATAAATAATACAAATGTTCAAAGGTTGTAAAAATTTATTACTGAAATAGTAATTAGCTTACATATAAGTGAATTTAAAATTGAATCTACGGTGCATTGAAGGATCCCTTAATAAAGTGCATTATTAATCCATCTATAGCATATACCATGTAAATAGCCCAATAACTGTTCTTTTAAAATGTTAAAAACAGTTACTACTTCCACTGACTTTAAAGTCCAACTCTGGGGAAGAGTGAGAACTTTGTTAGGTGGTTTCAAATATTTGGCTTGATTTGGGCTTGAATTTAAGAGGTATTTTAATTACATTAAATGGCAGAGTGGCCTAGGTAGGATTTTTTTATTGTGATACACATTCTCATGAGGCCAGGAGGATGGCCTGCTATGGACTCTATTTGCTGTCTAGGTTGTGGCAGTTATTCAGATAGGAATCCCTATATTCATACAAAGTTTGCTAGACATGTATAATAGTGTGTAGGGATAATTGGGAATCTTAAGTGTTAACATGTGGTCAAACCCCTCTTGCAGCTGATATGTTATATTTGTGAATTACTGTTTGGAGATACAAGCATATCATGATAGAGCTGGTAAAGCACTGCATGGCAGACTTTCCTCTGTTAAATGACCCCCAGTTGGAAGGACTTTGGATAATATGTATAAAGCAGTTAATCTGACTGTCATTGCAGGTGAATCTTCTATGTGTTTTAAATAATGGTGATTGATTTACCACCGGTAAATGTTTGGTGATAGTTGCACTTACTGATTTATATTCTGCTGAATATACTCCTACAAAGGAAAATAATTTATTTTTGCCTAATAAGCAAAAGGTGCTCACGACTGCATGAAACCCATGCCTGAGTGGGTTTCTACATCAGGGTAATGTATGTATAAAACAAGTAAATTGGGTAATGTTAGAGTATAGAGAGCAAGCTGTGCAAAATAAATATCAGATTTTAGCAGGTTAGTGTTGTAAGACTAATGAAAACAAGTCTGTGAAGCTTTCTTTGAACATTGCTAAAAATGTACTCCTAGATCGAAAACCATAATACAACCAGTGGAAGGCATTGATGCATGAGCCATATGCAAATCAGCATGGATAGCCTGAGAACCATCACCTAAACCAAAATTGACACGAACTGCCAAACTATATGGATGCCGGGCAGTCTCATGTTATTCAATTATTCAACTCAACTAGCTATAAATAAATATTTTATTTCTTGCAGGAGCAATCATAGCTTTAAACAGTTTTCATCCTCCTATGCACATTTCCAAGTCACTGTCTTATTTCTGTTGAATTAGCAGAGAAAAAGATGCCTTCTAAAAATGTCTAGCTTGTGATCTTAGGTTCTAACTATTGGCATTTTTGGTTAGTACTCTTTCCAACACATATTGGGTCAGGTTCATGATTACATTGAATTGTTTAAATCCTTGGTTCTCGACTGGTGGGTCGTGAGAGGCTCCGCAGCCTCCCCCTAGCGCAGCACTGTCAAGAAGCCATTCAAAATATGCTGCCCGGTGCCGACTGTCGGCTTCAGGTGGGCTAGGATGGGGCTATGGCCGCAAGAGAGCTCCATCCATATGTGCATTGCTTACAGCTCCCTCACGTGTCCTTTAGAGGTGCCTGGACCGGAGTAACATCACATTCTGGCTCCTGGCACCTCTACAGGGCATGCAAGGGAGCAGTACAAGTAATGCACATATGGATGAAGCTCCATCACAGCACAGCAGCCCACACTGGACCTCAGGCTGAGGATTCACTCCAGTTCTCGTAAGGTAGGGAGAGTGGATGGACCGTAAAAAAAAAAATGTTTTTAAAGTAAAAAATGTTTTTGAGTGCGAGAGCCCGTTCACATTATTACAGTGCCTTAATCACACAGTCCCGTGCAATTAACGCATTGTACTACGCAATCACACTAACCGTGCATTCTGGTGTGGGATGTGTGTTGCGTTACCATTCAATTGAATGGTACCCCAAACTCACCTCCCAGCCACAGATTGTACCCCCGCCCCGGAACGTGTGGTACCCTAATGCCGTCCGTTCCATTGCAGTGCGACTTGGGTCGCGACTTAATGACCAAGAACAAATGTGGGTTCTGAGGTTACACAGGTTGAGAACCACTGGTTTAAATGATGCCAAACTATACCTCTGGGTGTGGTGACCTTTAGTACTGTACGAACTGTAGCAAAAAGTGATGTTAGATTGTGTGGCACTAATGTTTTACTTCAGAAAGCTCTGCCACTGCATGATAGGTAAAGCATCATGTTAACTTACCTCCTGGGGTATATGGAATTTGTCGACCACTTCTAATTCATAGTACATCTGTATAGCACATCTCACCAAGAAAAGCTCAGTCTGTGGCAAGTCACTAAAGTGAAATTCATAAATTTCAGCCTCCTCTGGATCTGGCAGCTCTTCTTGCTGTAAGAAAAGTAAAATTCTAATTAGCTTTATGCTAAACATTCAACCTAATGCTTGTTGCCAGCACCTGCCAGTAGAAAATAATTGGTACCCTGCAGTGAACCTGTACTTTGCAAATGCAGAGCTAATACTTATCTTTTATTTGTTCCCCCACCTGCCGAACCCCTGTCAAAGTCCTTGTGTAAGTTCTGGGTTGCTTTTGAGTTAGAGCTTACACGGGGCAAAAAAAATATCACCCCATTCCCATGTGACTGCAGTTAACAATTGGCCACTTAGGCAGCCTCTTATGTATCTTTGGGTAGTGGAGAAACTCACATGCTCCCCAAACCTAGAAGTAGGGCGTATTTCAAAGGACTCCATTAGATGCCTGGGGTGATGTCAAAACACAGAGAAGTGTAGTATCAGCAGCAGGCAGGGTGGCATATCTGACAAACATGTTATGTTTCGCTCAATTACCAAAGTGTAGGTTCAGTTTAGGCACTGATGTTGAGTAGAATACTCAACATCTAGTCTAGTTAAGAAAGATGAAGAAAGGAAACAGATTGAAGTTATACTTGGGCAGACAGTGCCGGATATACTCTCTCTGCTGCCCCAAGGCCAGGTTCCTCGATGTGCCCCCCTCCCCGCTAACCACCCCCCCCCATTAAAAATGGCAACCAGATGGCGGGAGCAGCAGGGTTAGTTTTAATTTGTCTATTTTTTCCTTTTTTTTTTTCCTTTTTAAATTTTTATTTATGTTATCTTTTACTTTTTTATTTTTATATGTATATATATATTTTAAAATCTTTTCACTTTTTATCACTTTTTATTTTATATAATGTTTTTTTTACATTTTTAATTAATTTTTATTTATTCTCCACTCCGCGCTCTCCATACTGAATGAATGTGCCGTGGTCCCGGGTCCCCAGAGGAGCAGGGGAACCAGAAAACCACGGCGGGGAGGGAGGCAGCTAGCGGGGAGAGGAAGCCAGGTGAGGTGGAGACGTACCATGTAGGGAGGGGTGGCAGGGGGGATGGAGCTGCACGCATATTACAAGTGATCTTGGCGACATCGCCAGGATCACTTTTACTAAAACACTGGCCGCCCTGCTCTACATTTAGCCCTGCTTGCCAGAAGCAGGGCTAAATGTAGAACAAAAAAAAACTAACCGACGGGCGGCTGTGCTGCCCCTCTACTTCCTGCCGCCCCGAGGCCCAGCATCAATGGCTTTGTGGGAAATCCGGCCCCGTGGGCAGGATAAAAGTGGTCTTTTAAAGTGCATTAAGAGCATTGTGGGCATTTTATATTATTAGAGATTACAGAGTAATTCTTTCAATCAGACACATCCTCCCGGGTAGACTTGCAGATATAAAAAAAATACCTGCAAGGCATAGAGCCTGCATCTGTCATGAGCAAATATGGCCATCTCCTTGTGTACATATTTCTAATAATAAACTTTATATAGAAACACTTTAAAAGTTATCAATGCATCAATAATTATTGATTATTAACCTTAAGCTGAAGTCTTTCACATGTGTGTGAACTATTACAAAGATTACGGTTCTCCATTAACATTTGTATTCCAGACATAATATTTTGCATTAATTACATTGCATTACATTCATTTTGGCATTAATTATTTTGCAATAACAGTTTAGAAATCACAATATGCTGCATTATGCTAATAATAATGCTACTTAAATTCAGGAAAGAGATTTATTTAGCAGGGCTTTCCTCTTAAATTCCCCTGACATTCCCTAATAGCTCATCTGTTCCCAGACTCAGTTTATCTAAGTGATGTATCTTCTTCTGCTTACATTTGTATTTGAACTATTACTGATTGAGCTTAATTAGACTTCCACATTAATCATAAGCATTTTGTAAAAATGTAATACAATATGTTTTTTAATGTATTTAATTTCAATTCAGTTATAGTCAATGGATGCATGATTTGTCATTGATACATGATAACAATATATTTCTGCTTACCAATATTTCATACATTTCTTCTTCTTCACACTCCTCTGGTAATCGGTTAAATACTTCCTTAGTTTTCTAAAAAGAGATGAGGCTTTGTTAAAGAAAAATAGCATATTGCGTTCAGTAATATAACATCTACTATCTATTGTAAAAACATACTTTTTTAAATGTGTTTATTAATTTGTTCTGCTAGAGTGAATTTGGGTAGGTTTATAAGCGAAAGTGAAAAGTTTATAGGGAACAAAGTACAAAGATACAAGATAAATTCAGCGGTTGATCCGATTCATACCAGAAAAAATAAATGTGTGATGCAATGATGAGGTCAGCGTATAACGTGGATCAGTAAAAATGGAGAAACTCACCATTAGGTAAGGAGTGTTGCGGAGTCATCGGCGAGGGGTGGAGTCTGTGAGTTCCAAATTCCAAAGCTTCTGGTTGTGGTCTGTTCCTGAATGGGATTTAGGTCTGCTTTTCACTGGTTCAGAGTGGATGTCCTGGTGGGTACGGATGGCACGGAGGCAGAACGTTGAGTTTCTCAATTGCTGACAGGCTTTGGTGGGCGGATCTGTCCTTGGGAGACCTGTCAGAGGATTCTCATAGTGACGCCGAGTGATCCCCATGACAGTGAGATCAGCAGAGTCACGCTTTTTGAAGAGGGGGGAGAGGGAGGGGTCGGGCTGGAGCAACAACGGTGCTGCGGCCATCAGTGACAGTTCGGTGAGCGACCGGGGAGTAGGCCAGCAGTGACACACTATGTGTGTGGAGGAGGGGGCGTCTGGGTATGCCGCGGTGCTGCGGTTGTTAGAAGCAGTCCGGTGAGCAACCTGAGCCGAGTAGCGGTGGAGGAAACTGCTTTTGGCTAGTAAAAACACTTGGTTCGTGCCCGGAGCTGGCAGAACACACAGGCACGAGTCGGGTGAAGGCTGTGTAAGCTGTGTAGAGCGGCTACGCGTTTCAAAGTCACTGACTTCTTTTTCAAGCTATCCGCTGCTCAGCTCTTGTCTCTTCTTCATCTTCCCCAAATGCTCACCGTCTATCACACATGGCTGCAGCACCGTTGGACATTCAGCCCCCTCCCCTTCCTACACATATAGTGTGACACCGCCAACTTTTTTCTTTTTTTTGAATTGTCAACTTGGGAAGATTTCCTTTCACTTCTTATCCTGGCGATGCTATCACTGTGGCCTTCCTCATATTCATTGTATATTGTAAGAAAGGTTACCCCTTACATTCTGTCCTATTGACAATGTTGTCAATAGGAAAGAAGGTGATGGACACCAATTGGACCACAGATGAGAAGGTTGTAAGCATTCCTTACTCTATTTAAAACTTAAAGAAGTATTGGGAGTGTAAAATATGCTTTCCCTGCTGCTTAGTGCCGGCATGGGACTCCAGCTGTCACAAGGCGGCTATATACCAAGAGTTGAGTGATCATGTAACCACTGATCATTATGCTCTCAGTCTATTCTCCCTGCAGAGAGCAGTGACTGTCAGTCATTGCTCCTTGCAGGTATTCCCCCTCCCATCTCTATTTCTCCAGTGTTCATTGAAGAGACAGACAGGGGAGGGGGCAGGCAAGGCTTACTCTAGCTGAGCAAGCTGTCAATCAGGTAGCCATGGTGGATCCCAACAATATTCTTGTGATCCTTCCCAGCAGGAGCATGGCTCTGCACTGTCAACATATAGAGGGTAGTAGGGTAAGTAAAACAGCCTATCAGATATAGACTTTTCCTATAGTATCAACAAAACGTTGGGTATCCTTTCACAGTATTACCAACCTTGATTAATTGCTAAAGGTGACAAATGAACATCATAATCCAGAAAACAGGCCAATGGAAAAACATATGTAGTTGCACAGCTCAGACCTGAAGCATCTGCTGACATTCTAGGCATGCCTGAATGTACTACAATCGAAATTCTAGCTATTAGATGGGGCAGACACGGGTCTTAGAGCTGTGTACTTGGCAAGGCTGGCCAAAGAGCAGGCCAAGTGCCTAGAGGGCCACCAGTCACTTGCGGTAGGTAAGTATGAGGTGGCAATTCTTTATGATAAGGCGTTTTTAATTAGCCACAAATTATCTTTTATTTAGTATCGTCTGGATTTCTAAGTGAAGAGATCAGGAGTAAATGCCATATATAACCACATACACATAACTAATAGTTAATTGAAAAATTAAAATAAAAAAATAGCAGTGTTACTCTACCAGAATTATCTGTAGCTCATCATTGTTGCACTTTATATGATAGTTGACCATGTCTTGATAAATATCTTTCCTGTTCTCCAGTTTGTTTAACTTATCGTATGTGTCTGTATTTAGAACAGACCAGCCAAGGAACTGTGTCAAAGACTGCAGGAAGAACATAGCAAATCAGTATGTTTTATAAGGAATGTTTAATAAATTAGCACATATTAACGTCAATAAAACACTAATGGAGAATGCTTTATGCATATTTTAGTTAAAAAAATACAAAGAAAAATAAATATTATCAAAGCCAGTTCATCAAGATTCAGATAACCCATTTGAAACTCAGTAAACTCTTGAAAGGATAACTCCCCCATACCAATATATATTTCATATTGTACAACAGAACCGTGGAATCTTCACTTAGTAAATAAAATGTATTACATCATTTTTTTTCTCGTTCTTCGGCAGGATTTTATTTTTGTATTTAACAATTAACAATTTAATATATTTTCTATTGAACACAGGAATATTTTTATCATGTTAAATCTGTAGATCTTGGAATAAATTAATGTTGGTAGCAGGGGTTCATAACTGGGGATATCCATACACCTTGGTGGTATGGGAACCAAATAATTGGGGCACAGGACTGGATCTTTGGATAATTGTATATGATTTGAAACAAGATCCTCCTTATTACTGGACTTGAAATCAAAGTGGTAAAATTACCTTGATGTGTCAGATGACACTTGAGTAACATTAACAATAATTGTAGCTGGATGTTTTCATTGCGAAAAATAGCAAAAACCTCCCTAATTGTAGATAACTTCTATATTTGTGCTTTGTCTTTTGTATTTCTAGCCTTCCATATATAAACTAGCGCCAGGTCTATTGACGTGTTTTGAAGACATCCTGGAACCTAACAGAACTGGAGATGATGATGATTTAGACTGTGAAGATGTTGTGAAGACAGATTGGGCAATCCATTTGGGGCTGTAATCATGAAAAGTATTTTGAATTCTGTCCACCAGTTCTCACTGCATGCCCCCACATGCCATTGCTAATTTGTATTCTACTATATTACATTTTATGGACAAGATCACAGGTAGTAAACATTAGGTGTAGCTAAAGCCATTTTTTTTTTTTTAGTTATGGAGAGCTTAAAGGTTTTTATTGCAGTCTGTATCCCTGAATGGAAGCACCCCAGGCATAAAAAGTCCTGGCAGTGTCAACACTCCATGTTACAACTGTTTTTGACTTTTAAAAATTCCCTCTGCCTGCCACCGGTGGAGTGTTTTTTTTTTCTTAAAGTGGACCTGTACCCCTTTCACTAAAAATCACATCAGCGTTCAGCTCTGCACGCTGATATGAAATTGTCTCACATTCATTAGTTAAATAAACATATTTTTCTTTTACTTGCAATCACTGTTTTTCCACTTCCTGTTCCTCTTGGCCATTAGTGATGTTGCCCATGCCTAAGAGATGCATCCTGGGAAGGTTACATAACAGTGCATTGCTGTGAAATCTCATATGTAAACTGCAAAATCTTGCAAAATCTCAGGGAAAGACATTTCCCCCCTGAGATGATGTGCATGGTCACATGTCCTAGTCACATGTGCCAGAGTTCCAGGAAGTAAAGGGAGATGGATTAATCTGTCCTTAGTAAAAATGGTCACTGTAAACAAAATGGAGAGGAAAAGAAGAATAGGGTATGCATAGAACAAGAAAACTGCTATTATCTGTAACAAATTTGCTATGGCCATTACTAGTAGGTGGGTTTAAATTATTATTATGTATTATGTATGTTTTATTATGCATTATCACACTATAAGACATGCTTACTTCAGTTAACACTTCGTCCATTTCATCAAATGGCTTCCCATCCTTTCTGTTGTAAAATGTTGCAACCCCCACTATTTCTTCTTTTTTGTTGACGATAGGCATTGAAAGGACATTTCTGATTATCCACCCAGAGTCATCAACTGCGCCTTTCTATGGAGATGAAAGAACATACTTGTAGTACATGTTCCAGAAAGGCGTCATGGCATTTACCACAAATAGAGCTTTTTTATAAAAGAACAGAGACGGCATTTGCTCTAAGCCAGTTAGGGTAGTGCCCAAAAAGAGACTTACAGGTAAGACCAGAAAGAAACCAGCATCTTGGGCACCCCAATGATCTAGGAGGCTGCACTACAATCTCCGATTTCTAGTTCATCTTTGATAATTTTATGTTACCACTGGTCAATTAAGGAAATAAACACAACAACCATTTACAGGGCTATTCACAAAAGGATGAAGAGTTTGGAGAAAGCAGGAAGAGTGAACAATCTAGGCCAAAATAGCTCATTTGGAAAAAAATTCCAATTCACCTCTTGTTCCAGTTCAGCTACGTTGTCCTAGATTGTTCACTTCTCCTGCCTTCTACAAACTCTTCACCCTTTTGTGAATAACCCTGGTAATCTTTATACATAGTTAAAATTATTATAACCAGCCTGAGAAGAGAGTCTAATTCTGTTCATTCAGTCTGGTCAAACAAAATTACAATGGATCTGTTACACTTTACATCAATTTAAGTAATGATAAACAAATAAACTGCTAATGTTTTTAGTATGTCACTTATTTATAGTTTTCCAAACTTTTGATTTCAACTGTTCCACAAAAATGCACAACTTCAAATTTACATGTATTTGGTACATATCAACTGTTAAAGCTTTCAAGCAAACACTGCAACTGTTAGAAATTTGCTTATCTTACCTTAAGCTAAACTCTCAGTAATCTACTGCATTCGGATTTCAGAGAAATCTTCACATGTTGGTGAGAATATTTGCTTCCTAAAGCTTGTGCTGCACCTTTTTAGCATCCTTGCTTAACCAATCAAATTCAATATTTCCAGACATGACTGAATGCTTTGGTGGCTTCAAATAGACACTGTCACATTTCCCTTGTAGGTCAAAGTGACAGTGTCTCTACAGTGTCTCTACAAAGGACCCCACCGACCCCATTATAATCACCTTGCCTGTGCTTCTTCACCGCACTCTCATATGTCGAAGCCAGTGGCAGTACTTGGTGCATCTTGGTATGCGGGAGCATGTTATCTGCTACCCTGTGATGGTGATCAGGCTAGCATTGTCACATGAGAGAGAGAGTGGCATCACTGCTCCCTGGCTGTAACGGAGATACGAGTGGAAAGGGAACACAGGCAAGGTGAGCAAAGGGGGGCCCTTTGCAGAGATACTGTAACTTTGCACTCCATAGGTGCACAATGCCTCTTTAAGAAACTTAGCATTTATACCTTGATTGTAAGGCTTTCGGAATATGTCTGGTAAGGAGGAGCCTATGGTGGGAGCGCTAGGAATGTACAAACGGGTAAACAAATTGGGTTCCCAGATCACCAGATTACAGACAAAGATGAGTTGGGTGTTGTTGTGCATTACAGCTATATCTGGGTGAAAACTGAAGCTGAATATGTAGGGTGTACTTCCTGTATTCAGATCAAGGCTTATATTTACATTTTGACTTAAGTAAATCTTAAAATCTTTACCTGAAACGCAAAGTAGTCATCAGCACCGGTGTTCATAATGTTGCAAATCTGAAAGAAACACTTCCAGTTAGTATAAAGGAATTCCAGCTTGGCCCAAGTTGTTTCTTAGCCTACAATATAACCAATTTTACAGCTTCCAATTGAAAACAAATGTACATTTCCTTAGTGTACTTCCATTTTTTTCCCGAACTACACTGCTTGAAATACTGAGAGTAATTTACTAAAGGAGTAACGAGAATTATTACATTTCAATATAGTTTGTGAAGATCCACTTCAACTGTCCAATTATGTGAAAAGCAAATGTCTGTTTATTTCACCAGCACATGATTAGGTATTCATAGTGAACACAGCTCCTTGATGAGTGAAAATCCTCAGCTTTTAAAGTAAACCGGTCTCATAGTATGTGATTTAGAAACTTTCTTATTATCAATTTAAACTCTAAGGTAGCATATATGAGGATAGGCTTATCTTTTGTTTTTGCATGCTATATACAGTATTAGTGTCCCTCCAATGCATAATATATCACGCATCACTTATACTTACAAGACCATTTTCTGCAACATACGTGGGCAGTTTACTAACCAAAGCCCAGTGATCTGCTGGTGGATTCCTAAAGTGAAACAAAAAAGATTATGATATTTTATTACACCCTAAAGGGGTCTACTGGAAATGTCCTGTCTGTTTGTGACCACATGTGTGATAAAAAAGAGGTGCCTCCTCACCTGCAGGTCCCAGAATTTCTCAGAATAGAAATTCTTACAGGTTTTACCTGCAGTAATACCAGGTCAACCAAGGAGATCCCATTGTTTAAGGATATATAAACAAAACATTTATATTGGTTTTGGATGGTGTAGGGAGGGGTTGAAATCCCTTTAAGTTTATTTTCTCAGGGGTCTATTCACAAAGCTGTTGTAGGCAGCCGAGTGAACAACGACCCAAAGTGAAGTGATGCAAACACCGTTCGGCTATTCACTGCAGGCTTGTACAGCTGAAATCAGCCGTAGATCGGGTGGCTTCGGGTCCGGCAAACCTGCTCAGCATGTTCGGCCGACCCGAAGTGCAAAAGGAGTTCAACTCAGCTGATTCGGCCTATTCGGCCTATTCTCATAGATGCCGAACAGCAGTGAGTGAATAGCCGAATTTGGCTCGGCTTTTCTGCTCGGTACCCCTGTGGTTCCGAGCAGAATAGAAAGACACTTAAAAAAGTAGAAAAAAAAATAGATTAGGCGGAGCTAGCAGTGACAGCTAGCTCCGCCCAACTGTTTCTATTGGCCGGGATCAGTTGTCATTAGAATTAGAGCTTGTCGGAGCCAGCCAGGGGATATGAAAGCCGACTCTGCTAAGCTCTCATCCTAAAGGTAGAACAGCGTCTGCTGGTTACCTAGTAGCCAGCAGACGCTGTTCTGTCATTATTATGAGAGCTTAGCAGAGCCGGCTTTCATGTCACTGCCGGCTCTCCTAAGCTCTCGTCGTAATGACACATGGGCGTCCCTGGGTACCTGGTAGAGAGCAGCAGTGATTTTACAGCAGCTCCCCCGGGTTCTTAGTGTACTCAGGAGCCTTCTGTCATTACACACTGAACCCGGCGGAGCTGCTGTGATTTTACAGCAGCTCCACCGGGTTCTCAGTGTACTGAGGAGCCGCAGTGTAATGACAGAAGGTGTCCCTTCTGTCAATTGGGCGGAACTAGCAGTCTCTATTGGCCGGGACCAGCTGTCATTACAATGAGAGCTTGTCGGAGCCTGCGGTGATATCAAAGCCAGCTCTGCTAAGCTCTCATTGTAATGACAGAAGGTGTCCCTGGTTACCAGGTAACCAGGGACGCCTTCTGTCATTACACACAGAACCCGGCAGAGCTGCTGTGATTTTACAGCAGCTCCGACGGGTTCTCAGTGTAATGATAGAACGACATCTCTGGTTACCTAGTAACCAGGGACGCTGATCTCTCTGCAAGTGGCCGGAGCCAGCTGTCCGCCCAGCTGTCGGAAGCAGGCTGTCGGCCGGCCAGCTTCGAATTTCCCCTGGGCTCAGTCGAGCCAAAGCATATTCCTGAATAGCCCGTACAGCAGCCCTGAACCGAAGGGGTCCTGGGGCCGAAGCTACCCAAAGGATCAGCTGAAGCTACGGTTAGATCCTTCGGTAGCTTTGTGAATAGGCCACTTAGTGTGTGATGCAACAGGATATCTTTATAAAGTGAGGGTATTTACCTTTATAGAATAGTGTTACCAACGGAATATTTAATTTCACCACCTGTTGTGGTAATAACTGTAAACTTTTGGATTCCTCATCATCTCTGTCTTGGGGACAATGTTTACCAAAATAATAGATAGCAAGGGTGAATCTCCTCAGCCAGGATGCAGACAGTAATAAAAACCTAACGCTGGTTCCAATCCTTTCACACTGTATCTAAAATTGCCTATACATACAGGGGGGAATGTATTAAAACTGGAGCAAACAGAATCTGGAACAGTTACCCATGTCAACCAATCAGCTTCTCTTTTCAGTTTGTTCAGTTGAGCTATGAAAATGAAAGATAAAAGCTGTTTGGTTGCCATTCACAATTGCTCCAGATTCTGACTGCTCCAGTTTTGATAAATCTCCCTCACGGTATGTCTATACTGTACATAGGCATTAAGCAATATGTATCAATACATATACATATACAATCCCTACACAGACACTTTAATTATTAGGGAGCAGTGGGCAGAGGGGATCATGGTATTTGAATTTCTTGATAGAATAAACTCCAGCTACATTGGAAAATGTTGGGTTTCTTTTTTTCACTGCAGACCCAAATTTGAAGGGTGTAATTTAGATAGATCCTTTCACTATTAGCAAATTGCTCAAAACACAAGCAGCATGAACCAGACTGAACGATAACTTAGTAAATTACTTAGCATAAATGCAATTATTTTAACATCAGATGAACAATTACTTTCAGGGAAAAAAACATTTAGTAAAAGCTAAAAATGCAAGCAAAAAAAAAGAAAACTTACGGAATGACTTTAATCTCTTCTTTTCCATGCACAATATAGTCGATCACTTTATAGAAGGATATTTCCTGGAAAATGTAGAAGCAAATACTTATAATAGTATATTAAATATTTAGATGTCAAATATTCTAATGACATTTTTGGGCTCCATTTACTAATGAACCGATCTGAGAAATAAACAACATAAATAACCCAAATCTATGGAATCACTTCTTAAAAGTGTTTTCTTGACTAGTCAGAACCGCCAATAGCGCACCATTTGGAATTGGCATTGCTTTAGAATCTTGTTCCAAATTGCTTAGTATCAGCTTTGTCCAAAGGAAGACACTTGGAAGATGTTTTTTGTAGTTAGCAATCAAGTTCAATATTTTCATTAAAGTTGTAAATCTTTTAGTGAGGAAGTCTTAATGCAAACAAAAAAATGTAACTGTTTACATCCAGCATATCATACCTATAGCAGGCCAAAGATATTAAATAGTAGTCTAATGTACATATGTGATATCTCCTATGCACAATCTTTGCATTAGAGGGTGTTCATTGTAGAACAAGTACTTTGAACTGAACTGTGTTGATTCTGTAGCCCTTGTTCTGAAAGAATCACATATTGGTAGTGGGTCATAGTGGGAGTGCCATAGTGCTCACAAAAATGTGTGCTTGGGGTACAGTGCATGGTTTTCTACCCACGCCTAAGGGTTCCCATAGACACGAGAAGACAGTCGCCAATTCAGCTGTTTTGGAACAAAGTTGGGCTGAGAAATCATGTCTATTAGTTCCACACATACTCTCAGGAGAACCAATCAGTATGGCAATTTTTAAAACCTTTCTAATGACAATTTTCACCCTGCGATAAGTGGTACTGTTTTCCTCATCATCCCTCCCTTCTTGGTTCACTTATACTATTATTATACAGGATTTATATAGCGCCAACAGTTTGTGCAGCGCTTTACAACATAAGGAAGACATTACAATCACAATACGATTTAAGACAAGATGGTAAGGAGGGCCCTGCCCCTGAGGGCTTACAATCTAAAGAGGAGGGGCAAGTGATATATGAGAAGGTAGCTGGAGCCAGCAAGTGGCTGGCTCCAGCCGCTTGCATGCAGAAGAAAGATCAGCGTAACCAGGGAGTTCTCAGTTTGTAATGACAGTTCAGCGCCCCTGGTTACCTAGTGACCAGGGACGCTGTTCTGTCATTATAATGAGAGCTTAGCGGAGCCGGCTTTGATATCACCGCTGGCTCCGATAAGCTCTCATTGTAATGACAGCTGGTCCCGGCCAATAGAGACTGCTAGTTCCGCCCAATTGTTTTCGACTTTTTTTTCGACTTTTGTTTTACAGTTTTTCCATTCTGCTCGGTACCACAGAGGTACTGCTCGGCGGCATTCGGCTATTCACTCACTGCTGTTCGGCCTCTATGAGAATAGGCTGAACAGAAGCGAGTAGCATGCCAGAGGTTCGGCTCAGCTGATCCAGATGTTGGATCAGCTGAGTCGAACTCCTTCTACACTTCGGGTCGGCCAAGCATGCTGAGCATGTTTGGCCGACTCGAACCCAGCAGCAGCAAGCCGATGTATGGCTGATTTCAGTCGGTATGCGGCTGAAATCAGCCGTACAAGCCTGAAGTGAATAGCCGAACAGCGAACTCACTTCACTTCGGGTAAGTTATTCATATGGCTGCCATCGGCAGCTTTGTGAATAACCCCCATTGTTTCAATAATAATTATTAAAAGTAGATAAATGTAGATTATGAAATAAAAGTAGATTAAAATACTCAGAAGCATAACATGCATATAGGCATATACAACATCAATCCAGTCCTCTGGACTCAATGGACAGCATTGCACAATGGAGTATTTAACTATCACTGGGCTCGCCTGCGCAGTCATCAGCGCTTACGCATTTCAGGAGTGTAGCCCCCTTCCCCAAAGCTGACTTTAAATCGCTATTATGATTAAATAAATTTTGGTGAGTACAAAAAATACTTACTCTGCCATCTGGAGTCTTTGGTCCAGAATATGGTGGCACTTCACCCATTAGAACTGGCCACTGGTCAAAAAATTCCTGCAGAAAACCAGAATGATAAGAGCCATATTACTTTTAAAGATAAAAATGTGTTTTTATTTTACAGTAAGAAGCAAATACAAAATATACAGTTAATCTTAATATATACAGTACAGAGTGTATCGTGCAGCACTGATCAAATTAAGAATCTTAATATTTTTAAATATTTGAGTCTAATACACAAATAAAGAAATACAAGGGAAAACTATACATTCTCTTCAAAGAAGAACTCCAAGCGTGTAAAATATTAACCCTTGCAGTTTGGCTACCCCTGCACTGCAAGAGTTAGGTGCTCATTTTGGTCTAGGGTCTACAATAAAAAATATACTCACCCGATCCTCGGTCCTGCCTGGTTGCTAGACAGCTCTAATCCCCATCAACATCATCATGTCTATGCAAGGTCTATTCACATGTATTGGACATGAGGATGCCGAGGGACATACCCCAGTCAGAGTGGAGGGTGAGAGAGGTGAGCACTTACTGCCACGTGACCAATGATCAGGTGAGTATATCTTCTTTATTTTAGACCCTAGACCAAAATGAGCACCTAAACCTTGCAGTGCGGGGGTAGCCCCACTGCAAGGGTTAATATTTTACATGCCCAGAGTTTTCCTTTAAACATTAGTATTTAGTGATTAGCGTAAACTACCTTTGTTTTCGTCATATCGAGAAGACCCACAGAGTATCTATCACAGTTAAGGAAGGCGCGGACCGTATAAAGTGCTTTGTGAAACTGTCGTTCAATGTCTGTTAGCTCTTCAAAGACCTTGTTGGCTGACCACAACAATATCTGCAAAAGAAAAATAAGAAAGGTAGAAATGGGTAGCACACTATGGCTTCCAATGATCTGTGCCATGCACAAAAGGAGATAGAATCAAAGTTACTGATTAGCTTTCAAAAGCAAGCAAATCGAGAAACACGCTATACCTGGCCTCTTCTAGTCTCACAGTTGTGAAGGTAGGATAGGTGATACACCTTGAGAATCAGGTTGGCAAAGTTGAGGTACTTAAGGAACATCTGAAAAACAGTGCAACCACAAATTACACATAGCATCTATTAGGTTAAACATGCAGTTAGTAAACAGACATTAAAGCCAGAAAAGAAGGTTTCCTTACAGTGATATTAAAGACAAAATATACAGGGGCCTGCAGGGAGAAGCACCACACAATTCAGAAAAGTGTGTGTGTGTGTGTGTGCGCGCGTGTGCGTGTAGGGGGGCGGGGGGTGCAGTTTGAGGGTTGGGGGTCTGTGGAACGCTATGTTCCTAAATGTGTGTGTGACATGGAACATGATATTAAAGGTGGAATTAGCCTTTATTAAGGCAAAATGCAACATTGAGGCAACCATCCATAGCAATTCTTCAGCAATTATCATTCATTGTTCTAAACTGATAAGAGATGGAATACACTTTTCACCTCATGTTTGTTCTTTGCACAGGCTTAATAAATAAGCCCAAATGTGTCAAGTCATGTGAAATTGTGTTAGCATAGTGGTATTGGAAAATTCAGAGTAATCAAAGGCACAATTAAGAACTTTACAATTTAAATCACAAAGAGATAAACCTCCCATCCACACAAATCTGTGGGCATTCATTTGTTTAAAAAACCATGCGTTATGCTGTACCATGCTGTATTACTTAAAGCAGATCTCTAGCCAATCATAACAAGTAAAAAATGAATAGATAAATGATAAATATTTTTAAGGAAGAAGGTGGAGTTTGTGACGTCAACCACCCCACCTGTCCACCTTGTCCAATCAGAAAACATTTTGGGATCTATTCACGAAGCAGCCGACGGATATAGCCAATAGCAAACTAGCATTGCATTCGCCCTCTGCTGCAGTTCTCCATCAGGTCCACCACTACTGATTGAGAGCAGCAGAGGGCGGGAACAATAGCTAGTTTGCTATTGGCTATTGCAAATTGAAATAGCCAATAGGAATCTAGCAATGCATTCCTATGGCCAAAATTAGTTTTTTTCTATTCTGACACGGCTCCATGTCAGAATAAAGAAAAAAAAAGAAACAGCAGTGTTTCTCTCCTTGGCGCCTGGGAGAGTTTTTTTTTCTTTCTTTTTTTTGACGGCAGCAGAACCGCCGGCCAATAGAAAACAGTTGGGCGGAGCTAGCTGCTAGCTTCGCACAATCGTTTTCTATTTATTTTTTTCTATTTTTTAAGCTATTTTTCTGTTCTGCTTGGCTGCATTCGACTATTCACTCACTGCTGTTCGGCATCTATAAGAATAGACCAAACAGCAGCGAGTAGCCTGCCGAAGGTTCGGCTTAGCCAATCCAGATGTTGGATCGGCTGAGTCGGACTCCTTCTGCACTTCGGGTCGGCCGAACATGCCTAGCATGTTCGGCCGACCCGAAGCCACCTGATGTACAGCTGATTTCAGCCGATATACGGCTGAAATCAGCCGTACCAGCCTGAAGTGAATAGCCGAACAGCGTTCAGCTCACTTCGCTTTAGGTCGATCATTCACTCGGCTGCCTACGGCAGCTTAGTGAATAGACCCCTTTGTATTCATTAAAAAAATACAAGGGGTTCTCTGAATGGCAGTGGTGCCAAATGAGTGACTCCTTGCTATGATTGTATATAGTGAGGGCTACTACATTGATTTTCAGCATCCCCAGCGGCCCTACGGATATCATATATGGATACTTACATTAAGATAAGCTGGACCAATGTAAGTTTGCAAAAAAGATAATTCCTGGAGTTTCACATTATTAATGATTACAGATCTGTATTTTTTTTATTAACCTGAGTTGTATTCATTTATATCTTTATCTACCTGGGGTTCAACTTTAAAACAACGTCAGTGGTGCTGTCTACAGAATAGAGCCTTATCTTTGGAATGCCTCCCTGATTATTATTACATCATTTTTACTATTCTGCATGAGCAAATAAGTATAAGTAACGTTATGGATTGTAGCATCATGAAACCTGTTTGTCTTCTATCTTGGTGACACTTCTGATAAACAATAATTCATAATAACATTGAATACATGAGACTACAGACTGTGAGTAATCACACCTTACCTCTTCATCTCTTTGGGTGAAACAGGTGCCATCAAATTTGTTAACAGCCATTATCACAGCCACTACATCTTTGCCGTTCATTATAGGGGCTGCCAGTATGCTTTGTGTTGCATATTCTGTGAGGTTATCTACGAACCTGCAGAAGTGGGTATCCTAGATGAGAAAGCAGATGCAAATGAGAAATGACAGTTTGATCAAAAACTAATGGTAAAATGTCATTGTACAAGTACACATTATAAACAAAGTGTGACAAGATAAACTGTGTCTAGAAAGTTATAACAATACATTAGTAAATGAGTGCTTCAAAAGGGGGCACAGCTACTGTTCTCATCATTTTATAAAATACTGCAAAGAGAAAGGATCAAGTATGGCTGGAGTAGCAATTTTTTATGTGTAATTGTGCATTTTTATCAGATGGACTAGTGTACCTGAGAGGAAAATGTGATCTCAAAGGTGAAATAAAAATGTTGTCATTGTGTTTTCATTTATGTTTATATTTAGTTATTCTCGAATTCTATGAATGCTTTGACCTCTGTGCTACATTCATTATATCACCATGCTGTCTGCTGTCTTTTAACAACAGCTCTGTCACTTCTTTTCATTCTCAGGGTGTAACAATGGCTGTATTAGCTTATGTAACCCATGTGGCCTAAAGTTTGTGAACACCTGCCCATCACACGGATATACGCTTGAAGGACCCCCCATTTCAGAACCATGAGCATTAACACGGCATTGGCCCCCTCTTTAAGTCCATAAAAGCCATTATTCTTCTGGGAAGGCTTTCCACAAAATTTTGGATTGTGTAGCTGTGGGAATTTGTCCATTTAAAGCATTTGTGAGGTCAAATGCTGATGCTGGGAGCGTTGTTAGTTTATTTTTTGTTTTTATGATGTTTATCTATATTGCATTTCTAGATTTTTATGTATTTAATGTTGTTTCCGTTATGTTTCTTTTTCTGTTTATGTTTTCTGAAATTGTATTTGATATGGAGAAATGTAACAAAGAGATAATAAAGAGAAAAGACATTGCTACCACTTGGAATTCCAATTTATTCCATAGATGTTCAGTAGTGCTGAGGTCAGGCCTCCGTGTAGGCCAATCTATGCAGTTCTTCCCCACCATACTCTAAACCAGTGGTCCCCAACCCCCGGGCCGTGGACCGGTACCGGTCCATGGATCAAATGGTACCGGGCCGCGGAATTCGTATCGCCCGAAGCCCGGGACATGTAGTTCCGTGCGCCGGGCAAGTGCGTTTTACACTTTTTTTCTCTTAAATATTGTATTGCAGCAGCTCAATCTGCCTGGCACGACTGTGGTGCCATTAGAAAATAATGGCACTGACAGCACAAATTAAAATTATTAAACCAAAACAATCTAAAATATAAACAATCAACTTCCCCCCCTCAGCGGGCCGCTGTAAAATTATCAAACGTTGACCGGTCCGCGGCGATAAAAAGGTTGGGGAGCACTGCTCTACACAACATGCCTTTATGATGCTGGCATTGCACAGGGACACAGTCATGCTGGAAACAAAATTGGGCCTTCTCTAAACTATTACTATAAGGTCTGAAGTACACAATTGTTTAATATGACTTTGTATGCAGTAGTATTATCAGAACCTTAATGGGAAACGCCTGAACTCAATAATTTGGATGCATGTTTCATACTTTAGCCTCATAGTGTAACTGCTTAAAAAGTACACCAGTGTTGGGCAAAAGCAACTCCAAAAGGCACTGGTTCAGATGGTTATGGCTTTGCTGCCTGCCACGGATGCTGTGGTCACAGGGCAGTTGAAGTGACAATTCAAAATGAAGGAAGCTGCACCACTGCTGAATCTTTTTTCTTCTCAATAAAATATACTCCACAGAAGACAAACGACACAGCCTACCAGACCCTGCTCCTCCCATCATAGAGATGGGGAGTTGGTGTGAGGTGAGTACATTTATATGCAAACATTTTCTATGATTCCAACATTCAATGAGGCATGGTATTATGTGTACCTAGCAACGAACTAGCACACACAAGTAGTTCAGACAACTCTCTAAAGCAGGGGCGTCCCGAGGCCGGGTGTCACCCGGAGCGGAGACCGGATGACACCCTGCCGTGACGTAATTTAGCATGCGCGTGACGTCACCACACGCATGCACAGTCATCTCATTTACGCCTGCCAGAGGGGATGTTAACCTGGCGGGATGGGGTATGCCGCCGAGTCCCCTCCTCTCTCCTGACACTGTCGAGCTCTTGGTCCATGACCAAGTGCCCGACTTTTAGAGGGGGTGACCCCTCCAATGTTGTCACCCTGGTGCGGGCCGCACCCCCCTTGTGATGCCACCGTCTAAAGTTCCTATGGAAACTATCCTGCAATGTTATATATGGAGACCAGACAGCAAGAAAGTTATGGGTTTCACTTTATAGCAGGGGCGGACTGGGCCGGGGGGCAGGGTGGCAATTGCCCTCCGGGCCTCTCTGTTGCCTCTAAAAACGGCCCCCGTTGGGCTGGCGCTAACACGCTACTTCAGCGGCCGAGGAGAACAGCATGTTCGGCTGCCTTCCCGAATGCCCGTGTCACTGATCGGGCTCCTCGGCGGCCACGGCAGCTCCCTCCGCCCACTTCTGCTGCTATTGGCTGGGAGGGAGACTGCCCACCTACCATTGGCAGGCTGTGGAGTGCTGCGCGGGAGTTGCCAGTCAGCCCCTGCTTTATAGTCACCATCTTGGCACTGTTGGTCACATTTGCATAGCTTGTAGTGAATGCATCTGAACTCTTGAGAGAACATGAAATCCAGGCAGTAGAACCACGTTTTCCGGAACTTTTCTCTGTGGTGGAGAGCAGAGGTCAGTTCCTCCATAACTCGAATGTCTTCCACCTTCCAGAGCCATAGGTTGAGTGGAGGATATTCAGTAAATTTCCAGTACAACGGGATGCAGGCCCTAGCCACGTTGCCACGTTGCCCAAATGTATAAGAAGAGCGCACTTGTATTGGGCCTTGTAGATCGGAGACAGGTGGAGAAGCCCAGCAGCAGGGATAGTTGCACCTCCTCAAAACAGGATTTTTGCTTGCACTTGATAGGATAATGGAAATCAACACCGTATCTTAGTCACCTAAGTTAAAGTTCACTTTGCAAAGAGAGAATTCACTTACTGAATGTGAATGGGTTAAAGTTGTGCTGACATCCATCATCCAATCATGTTCAAACAAAAATTCTGTGTTTTTTCCCCGCTTGCACGTGATTTGGTATTCTTGGCAAAGTTAGTCTTTACTTTATTTCACCTATTCATACTATTTAGGGATGTTCAGATACCAAGTACCGTTCTCGGTACAAGTACATGTACAGATACTTTTCCAGCTCCAGGACCAGACTGGAGAAAAACTCAAAACTTAGGAGGCAGCTGTCATCTTTAGGGAGCACACGGAGCTCCTGAGATTTGTACATCCCCATTTTAATGCATTATTTTTTTAAATAAATATATATACTGTATATGGGATGCACCGATACCATGATACATTTTTGTTTATTGTCATGTGACAGTTTTTCTAAAACAATACAGACTAATGATTTCAGGACAGTGGTGGAGCGCCAGAGCCAGGTCCCAGCTGCAACCGCTGCAACCCTGGTAGTTCTCATGAAAATGTCAAGTATCGGCACTGGTATCTGAACTGGTATCTGGACATCCCTAATACTATTCCTTTGTGGTAATGTGTGTTGCAGTGTGCTGCGTTGCCAGAAATGGTACATGCACCTTTTTCTGTGCGTTTTTGTGCATTAGACATCCCATTCTAACAAATGAGCTGTCTTAATGCAATACTATCACACTGCATAATGCACATTAACACACATTCACTAATAGTAGTGTGAATGGACCCTAATATAAATATGCTCTACTTCTTTAATAAATAAACCCCAATAATTACACAATTACAGGTGTGGCATTGCGTGGCAATATCACGGAGTTAGGTGGCCTCAAAGTCACCCAGGGTTCTCAGCCAGAGCTGAGTGGCTCCAGGAAGACATTACTGGTACCAGGAAAGAACTGCCTTTTTCAGTCCTTTCCAGGTTTTCTGGATCATAGTTGGGATCCTGGAGCCAGAAGATTTCTTAGAGCTCTGGGTGGGACGAAATCTCCAGTCCTGGCTCTGTGGGTTAGTAGCGACCAGCACCTAATTGTGCACCTATGTACATCCCTAATGAAGAGGGTGCTGGGATGTGTTCAGGGCCCCCACCTGGGAGACAGGAGAGCTCCACCCGGGAGTCAGTGTGGAGGCCAGTGCAGCGGAGTGCTGCGGGTTTGTGAAGCCTGTTGTGAGGATTGGCACGTTATTGAGGTCGTCTGGGGGAACCAGACAGTGGCCCTGAGGATTGAGGCCGGAGCAGCAGTGCTGCAAGAGAGAACTATTAAAAGACTGGTACACCATGAGTGTATGGAACAACTTGGTGGTTGGTGAGCCAATACATGTGTTCTGCTGCAGCAAGCTATTTTATGTTGGACCTCTTGATTGTCTGCCTTTTGAAAGAAAAATAAAGACTGTTTGTTAATGGAAAAAAGCTGTGCGAGTGCTCTGTGAGCTCCCTAACATTACACAAGCTATACAAAACTATTTATGTGCCTTTGTTTGTAGCATGCAGAATTCTCTGTTCCTTGTTTTTAGCACAAAGCATGGCAAAAATCAAGGCAAAATATGAAATGTCTGTAAAAAAGGCTCCCTACCCACCAAATGATATATACCCCTCAACCAGTCCATCTCCACTTCTTCCTCTACAGCTCGCTAGGCTAATTGCTGTTAAATTAAGGTTCAGGCTGTGACAATAAAAAAGATTAGGTGGAGTGATGCAAAGGTAGATATAATTGGGTGGGAAGAGCCTTTTTACAGAAGCTGACACTTTGCCCAAAGTGACTGGTCTCTTTAATCCTCTTTGTCAAGGCAAAGTGCCTGGGGTCTTTAAGCCTCTTTGACAAGGTCTCTTTAAGACTCCTGTCTCAAAGGAGATTTTTTACTTTTAAGAGATTTCAACTCACTTCCTGTTGTGTACCAGTAACCGAAAGTGAATGGAAACCTCCCCAATGGGACACGTGTGGCAAAATGAAACCTGTCAATGGGTTTTGGCCCTCTCCTACTCTATGAGTCATTAATTGTTTTATTTGTTTGTAAAAGTGTTTCACAAAAGTGCACATATTACTTCAGGGACCTATTTGTAAGAATCAAAAGTATATTTTCCAATTTTTTCTTTCACCAGAAATATAATTGAACAAGCATTTGTTTATAAAATACCGTATTTAATTAGCCCATACGTTTCATAGTGAGGATAACTTTTTTTTAATTGGCAGTAATGTAAACCAACCTAAACCTAGTGATATCCTTTATTTTACAAGCATTTTACATACTTTACAGATATTTTTCGAGAAATAAGTCATAGCTGTTATCACACCAATCACCTGCAGGTGGCAGAACTTGCTCATTTATCTATCCATTTCAATGTGAATCCTTACATTTATCTCAATATGGTCTCCTATTTAAAAGATTAACCCTGAATGCTGAAGCACTGTGCATAATCTTATAAAATATAATAGAAATGGAAATATAATAGATTACAAGAGATTTAGCTTCCAATGGTAGCGCATTAAGGACGCATCCACTCGCTTATGACTTCTTTTAGGGGCTTCCTTGCCGCTTTTATTGAATCCAACTCAAACGTCCACACAGGTTTACCCTTGCCGGGATTTCAAACACAAAGTACAGTTTTCTTTCTTCAGCAAAATAGCACTTTTAAAGTCCCCCGACTTTAGGTTGTGTGTTTACCAAACACTCTTCACCACACAGGTGACACACTCCTCAGTCCGCCAGCCACAGACTGGTCCCAGGGTGGAGCCCTCCTGACTCCTGCAGACACCTCCTCTGTCACCCAGGTTGAGCCTTGAACCTGACGCAGCATCCTCCTCATAAGCGCTGTGCACCATCATTTGGTGCTGGTCACCACTAAAGCCCGGGCCCAGGAATGGAGATTTCTTCCCTCCCAGTTCGCTTAGAAATCTCCTGGCTCCAAGATCCCAACTATAATCCAGAAAACCCAGAATGAGTTGTAAAACCTGCTCTTTCCTAGTAACAGTACTTTCCTATATATACACACACACACACACACATATACATCTTTTATGTATATTTTTTAAATACTAATGCATACAAAATAGAGGTAAGGAAAATTCAAGGATTTGCCCACACCAACCAACCAGATACTTTTTTTGTCCTGCTGTACAATATCACTATTGAGCAAAGGAGTAGCAATGGAGCCAGTTAAGAGAGCCATATACTGTAATGTACAATCTGATAGTACAATCTCTGTACAATCTCTTTTCAAATGATAAAAAAAAATTATTTATTTTTTGCTGTCTGATTTATTTTCTTTGACAAAAAAAATTAAAAATCATGAAGAAAGCAGCCATTGAGGGGTCATTTTTTGCACATGAACATGTCCAGGGTTGTTCTGTAATTTTAGGTCCAGTGCACTCTTGGAAACCATCTTAATTTTGCCGCTCACATTATCTTTTTCCAAAACGCATTTTGCCTAAAGTGTTGAATTTTTGCCAAAATCGTTTGACTTTTACTGAAATTTCTGGGAACAAAAAACTCATATATTCCTAAAAAGCACTGATTCACACATGTAAATCTGCCATAAGAACTAAAACATTCAATGCTATGTGGCCTGGAAAAGATTCCTCAATGAGTTATACGAGGGTAACAGGTTTAAAACTGTCCCATGACAAAAGAAAAACTATTTTTTTGTTGGACATCCTTAAAGTTTGGCTTGATGCTGTCATCTAAGGGTCTTTGTAAACTTTGGGAATATCTTCAAGGAAATGTCCACCCCAAATCCCTAAACAAGGTTACATGTTCCTCACTGGACCTCTCTTGGGACTACATGGGGAACTTACAGTAAGCTGCAAAGCTACAAAGCCATATTGCCTGAGTTGATGCCCATCTTGGGGGTTAACCCAATTATGGGTGTGAAGATTCTATCATAAGTCAACAATTGACAAACATGGACACTTTCATTGGCCTAGTAGAAAAGACTGCAGAGGTTATAGGTGGGATCAGGCTTGTGCTTTGTCTTTTTTCTATGTTTCCCTATGTTACCCCTTTACTTTTTACCACTGTCTCGTTCTGTCTAACCTGTGGGTGCAACTTAGCCCACAAGTTATGCACTGTATATGCAAGTGTGGACAAGATGAAAACAGTAATTTTAGTACAGCATTGTTACCATACAAACAAAAAAACTAATGCCATTGATTTTTAAGGTGACTTTCATGTCACTGCCGTGTAAATATTACCTTTGCTCACAGATAAACAAGTCTGGCAAGTTGTATTTTGTGTGTATTCACATGTGCTTGGATGTTTCATTTCAGGTGCATGTGCTCTGCACTCACATTTCAATGTCATAGGCATGACAGTGGTGAGCAAAAACTGCCTAGGAGCACATCAGATCACACTAGAGTATAATATGACTGTTTGCCCTGCACTGATCCTCTAAGGGCTGTATTGTGCACTGTAACTGAACAATGAACTCATAGCAACTCATCTGAACCCGAGCCATGGTGATCTGCACTTCTAGAATGACTAGACAGTTTGTTTAAAGATTTATTGCAATTTGGGATAAAAAGTATACATTTCCATAAAACCAGATGGACCTTCTGGAGTTTAAACAAGGCTACAATAGAAGATCAAGAAGAGTAGACTTTAAAGAAGACATAAACCCTAACTGGATGACATTTAGTTTGCTATAAGCACGGTGTGTCATAAACAATTGCCTTTGCTTGTAGCAAATACTAATTTTAACTTTTTTTGTGATCTCAGGGCTTCAGAATTCCTATGGCCTCTTACAAACACATTGGGGTTGATTTACTAACCTTTTAAACACACCACGAACGTGTATACACCTCTGTAGTGTGTTCCCTCCCAGCATGATCTATGGGAGGAATCGAAACACCTTTGTAGTGTGTACACACCCAGCAGGTGTGTTGTGCAAAGCCCTGCAATGAATTGCAAGGTAATGTGGTGTAAATTAACTCTATGTTATGTTGCTTGCGTTGATGAATGCAGGAATGTAAATGCATGAGCTAACCATTTTTGTCTAAACTGTGAAGCAGCATTATATATGCATCATGTGCATGATTTTTCCATATATGGCATTAGTGGAAATATGCTTTTAGAGACTTTTTGGTTGATAAATACGTTTTGCTGTGTGAAAATCACACACACCTGGTGCGTGCGTGTGTTTAGGTTAGTAAATCACCCCCTTTGTGTTTATGTGCAGTATTTCCAGTATTGGCTCCACATCATTGCTCTGGACCAGTTTCCTGATGGTAAAGGTCCCCACACACCTTGCCGCGATCGTACGCTTATCGTAAGGTGTGTGGAAGCCGTGCGACCTCTACTACTGTAAGGTCGCACGACTTTTCACTTACGAACATGTTCGAGAACCCACCGAGCATCATGTGTGCATGTGTAGCATGTTCGTACGATAAAAGCCGGATGAGCCAGCATTGCGGTCATCAGAGCCCGCCCCTCAGGGGGGCACGGCTTGCGATCATCGCAAGTACGATCTGCCTGTCCAAGATCGTACAATTTTTTTAAGTACCTTACAACCTTAGCAAGACAAAAGTCTTGCGATGGTTGTAAGGTGTGTGCCAAGCATTACAATGGTGAACCACACCTTAAAGAGGATAGTTTTACATTTGCTTTAAGGTATAAGAAGAAAAGGAAGATCAGATATGGCTGATCAGCTGTCGGGTAAGAACTAGCTCCTGGCACAGTAATAAGTAATGCCATGCAATATGTAGAAATGTCACCCATTGTCATGATTCTTGGTTGTTGTCACCATACTTCCCCCTTTCTCAATTTTCCCCAAAGCTAGATTTCTTCATAGGGGCCTTTACCGTGCCCCACACACCCATTCGGCACTGCCGGTATCGGGGTAAGTACCTAAGCATTTGGGCGAGTACTAATACTCGCCCAAATAGTAGGTATCGGCACAGATACCGATACTAGTATCGGTATCAGTGCATCCCTAATATACTGTGTGTGTATATATATATATATGTATATATTTCTTTATGATTTTAATCTATACATATACAATATTATTCATTCATACATCTTAATGTCATTGGTCATATGCGTTAAGTATAAAATCTTCCAGTTAGGTCTAAGATAATTAGAATGATGTATAGTTTGCTTTTGATTGTTTATTTGATCAACCTTCAATAGAAGTAAACAAACAGGCTGAGAACAGTCAATCGTTTTCGACTAGATTTCAGGATTTGGTATAATTTAAAGCTGTACTCCCGGCACACAGTTAAATACACTGATGGAATGCATATAAAGGAGCTGTATTACATGCCCAATTATTTGAATTTCTGTCCATCCAGTTCTGAGATTTACAGAGCTCTGCTATATAGCACATTTCTGTCTGGAAGGGGACTTGTTCTTTCTCTGCTCCAGTTTTTATTTTACTTACATTCTCAACCTGTGACTAAGCAGTGAACGGAGAAGCAGCACATGCATGAGCCCATCTCAGCAACAGAGTGGCTCCTTTTGCCTTTGCTGTTCTCCCTCCCTCTCTCTGAGCTCTGTTGTACAGTAGACTGCAAAAGGTTGATTCCATGTCAATTTCAGGTACTTACTTGCATTTTTGAAAAACACAGTGATGATATAGTAATGACTACAGAGCATTGCATTGCATTGATTTGAGCTCTTAAGGGGCCATTAATACCAGCAGCCTCGCTACACCACATGGCTCCTGGGGTGCATGTGCCCGGGACAATGCTGATGCGCTGATCTCGACAAATTGCATCAGCAACATATAGGCTACAGTATTAGGATGATATAGACATAAAGATTATAAAAGATGGCTGCTTGAGCATGGCATAGCCACAGCGATTCAATGTCTCCCCAAAAAATTTCCATACTTCATTTCAATAACACCATACTGTATACCTGTGTGCAAGACAATGTCATCGTTCTGTTCCCTTTGCATGTTGCTAATGAGTTGTATGCCCTGCACTATAATTGTGAAGATTATTATTGCCCCATTTATCTGAGGGATTTATATTACAGTATTGTAAGTGCGTTCTTTTTATGGGCATTTACCTAATGTAAACTATTTTACCATAAGATACTTAGCAAAAATCTGAGAATAGCAAGCTGCAATCTCTTGGTTCACAAACCTTACTGTACAGGACAGGGGTGTGGAATTCCTATCGCCCGACGCCCGGGACAGGCAGTTTCGGGCGCTGGGCGAGTAGCCGTGCTACTACATTTAGCCGTGCAAGCAGCATGGCTAAATGTAGTGTGGGAGCCGTTTTGTACAAGTGATTTTAAATGGCTGTAAAGCCGTCCAAAAATCACTCATAACCTGCCTGAATCACGCTCCCCCTCTCCTCCCCCCTCCGCTCTCCTCCCCCCTCCCCTCTCTCTAGCTCCAGCGGCCGGCCGTGTACAGCTCCCGGTCCCGGCTGCCTGTCTCTCTGCACGTGGGCTTCCTTTTTGCCGTAGTCTTCCCTCTTGTGGGGAATCCGTGACTACGGCAAATTAGGTTCCAGAGCACGGAGCAAGGCAGAGAACGGTTCTCTACTCTGCTCTATGTGTGTAGTGACACAGGAATGCAGCCTTCCTGTCACAGGAGAAATAGCACAGTGCTGTGCTAGAACTCCTGTGTTGGAGGTGACAGGGTCAATAAAGAGAACCTGCCACCTCCAAAAGCTTTTACACAAGGGCTTGTTACCCTTGTGTGATAGCAATAAAGTCAAGTGAAAAAAAAATAAAATATATAATACTTAAAAATGTAACATAACATAAAATTGGAAAAAATTATAAAAATGTAAATACATAAAAATAGAAAAAAAAAGGCGATAAAGTAAAAAATAAAAATAAATAATGATAAAAAAAGTAAAATAAAATCTAAAAAATTAAAACCAATTCCTATCATCTGCATGTGAATAAACGCATGCATAGGGCATTGTGTGTGTGAGCGGAGTGGGCGATTAGGAGCTCACTCGATTTTTGGCTGGATGAACAGGAATTGTTCAGTACTTGCTGAGTTTTCAAAGGGATAAAACATGGGAAAATGTGCATATATTGCTGGGATGTACAGTATATTTTGACAGATGATCTATCATTGAACAAAGATGCAGAGAGTGCCGCAGGTTATAGGTTGAGCAGTGAAACGGATCACAATCAGGTTTGAGACTCACTGGAGACAGGTGGGTGTTGGCTACAAAAGACAGTATCCTTGATTTATTCTGTGCCCTCTCCCCAGGAGACAGATTGCTTTACAAGTAGCATGAGTGTAGACAAACACGCGAGGAACGTGTGTCCAAGCCTGTCTAGCCTTACAGATAGGCCATCCCCTGTGGAAAAAAGGTTTAGTCTATCCTGAAGAAAGCTGAAGGTCTAAACAGACCAAACATCCAGGAGGTTAAATATTTACTTTGTATCTGGGTGATGCTGACACTTCCTGCAAAGGTAAACCTTGTGTAAAGGTACTTCTGTTGACGAATACAACTGGGCAGAAGCTCTAAAGCATACTTTTGTGACTGTAATGACTTCCTTAAAAGCTCTCCAATTGGAGCTACAGTAAATCATACACTGTGTTTATAAATACATTGGCCAAAACATACAGCTTAACCCCTAAGACTTAACCTGGCCCTAACACAAGTACCTCACCATAACCATAGATACTTGAGATAACCCTTTAATCCCTGTCCCTAATGCTAACCCAAACCTAAACAAATCCCTAACACTAAATTAAGCACTTGCATGTATATTTGCCCTTGTTCATGTGCTTTTCTCATCCTGCACTAGGAGCAGACCTCACATCCTAAATCCATATAAATAAAAATCTAGAAAGATTTTCTGATATATAGGTATAGTACAATGCAGTGCCATTCAACACAATCTAGGTGCAAAATCATGATTCACTATCTTCGTGTCACATGAAAAAAATGATCATCTCCCTTAATCTTCCCTGGCAGCTGGCACTAACTCTCTAGACCCAGAGCCAGCTGTGCCCACCCCTTCCCTGCCTGTCCCTCCAGTCAGCGATGGAGGACTGGAGAGGGGAATGGTGAATCCCTGCAGGGACTGGTGATTGACAGTCCCCGCTCTCTGAGGGAGACAATCGGGAACTGTGCAATCTCTCTGTGTCTCTCTGCATATTTTACAATGTAACAGTAGAGATTGGGCCTGTAACGTGTGTCAAGAGTCCACAACCAATTAAAAATACGTTTTAATTTTTTTAGACCAGAAAAACACTGATTTGGTATTGCATGGTGTGGTTTTACAGAACATATGATTGTATTATTAAACAAATAATTGTAAGTATTGTTCACTTAACAAAGACTAATACATGGATAAAAACACAGCATAGTAGAAGCAGTTACTAACTAACATGCTTTATTAATGATGCGTGTAATGTGTAGGTGCTCTAAAGGTAAATTATATATATAACAATGATAAGAAAAGTATTTAGAAGCATCTATAAATGTACTAACAAGCTCAGATGCACCTCTAGGTTAATCTAAGACTGTTCTCATTAAATTAGGATTATGAGATTACCAGAGGCTATATGTGTTCTTTACATAACTGTGAGAGATAAATGTCAGTTAAAGTACTTAAACCTACTGCAGCTATTACATGGTAATTATAAAAACAGGGAGGTGTCCATAATATATTTCTATTATATTTTATGTAATTGGACATAGTTTTACATTTGTATAGCATACCTTAACCAAGTTTAAGTGTCTTAAAGTTATACAGTTACTGAGCACTGCAGTTTAGCAGCTAATACTTTCTAAGCTACAATCACAATAAAAAGCATGATATAAAACGTTTGGCAGGCATTTAGATATTTACAATTTTTCAGGTTTTTTTCCCCTTGACTTGAATAGGAAAGTGCAAAGGAATACACCTAATATGTATCCTGCAGGACTTTTTCGCAGTCCACTGAAATGCATCGGTGGAAAGAAATCATATGTGCTTTGCCATTAGAAAATGCAGGAAATGGACACATCAAATATAAAGAAACCATAAAAGTACCCTGCCAGTCGCACCAAAAACCCTAATGGCAGTTCCCTACAATGAAGTATTATACCCACCTCTACGACGTCCCGTGTCTCCTATCTACTCTATTCCAGCGTAGCCTTAATTATACTCTTCAACACGTATAGGAATGTCGGGTACCTGTGTTTCCCGCTGCAAGCCTAATTCACTGCTGTGCCTGTAGTGACATAGTAGTCAGAGGATTGAACCACAGCACACAGTGGGAGAAACAGACATTCTAAAGGAGTCCAAAAATTGAGCAATACTATTGTATAACCAGATAATGGCATCATTGTTTGATTTTTTTCCTACACCAAGCATTACATGATCATTAATCATGTTACATAATTATAATTATTCATAACACATTAAATTGATATTATTAATACAGTATATAGCTCATTTGTTTTTGTTTTTTAAATAACAACTAATAGAATGAAGAGTGTACAGTATATACTGTATAATACATCTTTCTACAATATATTTCATAGCAATGAGCATAAGAGTTTTGGATGAAAATCTGGTATCCTGGCAGACAGCTCGGTATATTTAAGAAGCTATGGAGCTGGGAAAATTTGTGTAAAACATTAATTTTTTACTTAAGGAATTTATATATTTACTTATATTTATACTTTAAGAATTTATAACGGCGCTAGGCGTTTGCGTACCGCAGCACCAGCGGAGCAGCCGCCCCGACGGAGGGTGCCGCCCTAGGCAAACGAAAAAGTTCTGATTAGACATCTGCACAGCATAAAAATTTGTTTCGGATGAAACTAATGAAAAGCAAAAAACCTTTTCATTCGTTTCGTTTGATAAAATAATTGAAAAGGGAAAAACCTTTTATATTGTTTAGTTTGATGAAACAAAATAATTATTCTGTTTCAGATTCGTAGGCAATGAACCTCCGGATCCGAAAGCGCACATTTAAAAAAAAAATGCCGGTGTCGGATGATGCCATATGAATGTATGGGCGCAAACATCTTGGATGCAGCAGGATGGCAGTGCCCATACAAAACTAAATATTATATGTCCGAATAAAGTTTTTCATCCGAATGCACGTGTCTAATTCTGACCTCTGCTCCCATTCATACTATGCAACTAATGTGAGATCAAAATATTGCAAAGAATGAATCAAGGCAAGCAAGGCACAGATTTATTTTCAGTATTTCCAGCATACCAGTACATAGGACCCCAGTTTAATTATAGTTCAAACCAAGTAGATACCATAAGATGATTTAATGCATAATGAGGAAAGCAATGATGTATAGTAATTATTATTTTCCTATTTTTGTAAATGTTTTCATTCCGAGTTATTTAATGGTTGGCCTGAGGTATGTATGCTGTTAGTCAGGACCCCAAATGGGATCCCAGAATCCATCTTTGGTATTTCTGCATTATTTAATATCACATCCTTTCTCCTAGTACCTAAAGGAGAACTATAGGGTAAGTGTTTTTCCCCATAGTTCTCCTAAGGGTCACGGGAGGACATATACTAGCGTCCTTCCGTAACCCAAAGCTCAGTATATCGTGAGCTACAGCTCGCGGTATACTGAGACCGCTGCAGCCGGGACGGATCTCGACATTACTGTAGAGATCCACCTAGCTGCGTGAGTGACAGCTGGCTCTGCCTATCCAGAGGCAGAGCCAGCTGTACCGGCCCCCTCCCCTGTCCGTTCCACCAGTCAGGGCTGGAGGATCGGAGCGGGGAGAATCCCTGCAGGGAGCCGTGAGTGACAGTCAAAATAAATATATATTGAATAAAAAGAGCAGTAACATTCTGACACCAGGGACACCTGAGATATTGTATACTGACCTTGCACGAGTGTAAAAGTTAGAACACCTCTACCCTAAGAATTTATAATATCTGTAAATGTAATATTTGGGTATTTTATGTATGACTGTCTACTGTATTTTTTGATGAAGTGATGCAAGCAAATTTGCAGAGCAAACCATTGCTTCACAATAGACCAGTACTAAGCATAATTGGTAATAAATTGGTAATAAATAAATAATGTAAGCATAATAAATGATGTAAGTTACAAAGTCATCACCCTTTCCTATGGGTCATTTGATGAGCAATGCTTACTTTAAGAAAAAGAAGGCATAAGTGAACTAGACTAGATTGATTTGTTTTATATACTCCAGTGTGAGATAATATTGTCTTATCAACATGTGATTGATTAGGCAGCTTTTTCAACATATGGCAAAGCTTCCAACGGGAAATCCTATATTCTCATATGACCATAACAGAAATACTGGCAAGTAACATGCTAAACAAAATAAATACATAAAAATTCTCAGAATCTAGTCCATAGTTCAGGTGAGTTCAATTTTTAGCAAAAGCCAAAAATATTGCTTAGAAAACAATTTAGATCACAATAGGTTGTGAACAAGCAATCATAACCTCTCCTCCACACCTAACTTCTCTAGTTTCTGTAGTACAGACACATGTCTGTTGGCATTAGGCTAACAATTTAGGAAGGACACACCCATGTAGCCTAGTTGACTTTCTGGCATTCTTTGTTGAAAGAATACATTAAATGCAAACATACAGGATGACGTAAGAAGTAAAGACATGAGAAACCATATAATATGACCATCAAATACATGAACAAACATTAATTTATGTAGAATAGTGAATAGTATATAAGAATCCGCAGACTATCTTATCTATGTATAAATAATAAACATGCTAAAGTTTACATGGCCACAGTTACCATAGAAAACAATGATGCCATAGCCAATATATCTTTGCCATGGTCAAGGTGACCATTGTTGCCCAGTGAATGTACTCCACCATGTGCTCTTTCCAACATAACTAGTGAATGTATATACTGCATCCATAAACTGTCTCTTCTTGTGTCTCCATAGCTGCATTATGGCACAAAATAGCTATTCAGCTCATGGAGTCAGCATTTTTATTAGGCTATCCATGACATTCCTCTGCTTGTCCATGAACTGAAGACATTCTCAGCAAACCTGGAAATGATTAATTCCGCTTATATACTGTGTATCGCTCAGCCTTCCACTCACATGTCCACCTTTAATGGAAGTCAAGCCTGCTGGAGGCAACTAGTAAAAAAAAACACACACTTCTCACCTTCCTGTGGAGAGTAGGCACATGCACCCCATGGAGAATTTACATCAACAAAACGTTTTCTTTTAGTTAATATCCATATCTCTGTGCCACAGGTACATATACAGTATGAGTGTATTACACAATTCTCATAGTGGTCTTCACAAGTGTTTACAATCCAAAAATAAGAAACATACACCGGTCTAATATATCTTATTGGCAGGGGGCATCATCTATATAAGGAAGTCACAGAAAACATATTTGCTAACAGTCTAGCGTTTATCCTGAATTTTTAGTTGGGCTTTCCACACAAATATGCATTTATGTTAAATGTTTGTTTCTTACAAAGCCCCAGATAGCAGTAAAAAGAGACTGGCATTCTAATTCTTCCCTACTCTATGTCAAAACTAAAAAAAAAGTTTTGGCTGAGCAAACACCATAATTTTTTCCCTTCTGGTAAAGGCCACTAAACTAACAGAAAATAGTAAATTAGAAAGGAACCTGCAAGGTCCTTAATGTAGACTTGTGCCTACGGTTATGCACACTAAAGTATATGCATATTCTAAACAAGCAGTAAAGGCACTTTAATATAAAATCTCATTCACCGCTGTATCTATAACCATTGTGAAATAATTCATTTTTAAATTTCAGAGCACAGGCACTGAAATCTTAGCTTTTTCCCTGTCAGTGTTTATTGCTACAGAATCTTGGCAGCCTGCCAGCCCTCTATTAAACAACCAACACGCATTTCTAAGCTGTTAGAAACAGACTGAAACTCTACTCTAGAGTCTTTGTTGTGATCTTTGAGAAATAATAATTTCACAATAAAAGCAACTTGAGCGGTTGGCTTAAAGTTCTTTATTGCTTGTTAAAGTGATGTCCCACTACTAGCACTGCCTGATTGCTGGCTCACATCATTGTTAATAATAAATAGACTGGCTGTCTGGTAGACGATAATGTTTTCTATTTTGGGAACTTATAATATTGAAACAGTGAGTTGTTAGTCAGGGAGAGCAGCACTAGCCTTTGGTTTCAGCATTTGTGCTTGTTAGACATTACAGCATGCGTTGCAATGTCATTATACCTGTGCTTGTTGCTGGAGTCTTACTATTGAATCTGAAAACAGTTTCAATACAAATGGAGATCTACAGTATGTGTTACTATGTGTTATTAATATTCATTAGTAACATAGTCAATACGTCTCCAAGGTATGATGCACACTGGCTTAATAATGTGTTTTTAAGCCTCCTGGTACCACTGTATTGATTTGAGTAGATTAATTCTATTGATGCCTTATTTTTTAATATATGTACAGCCTAAGTTTCTGCAATAAATGCTGAAAGCTACATATAATGCCCCTGGATGATTGCACATAATACTGTATGCAAACTGCTGCATGAAACATTTGGAAGAATTACTAGCGTTAGTTCAATTGAAAAGAAAAATTGGGTTTCTTATCAACCTGACACTGTGCTAACAACTGGGCAACGGTGCTGATGATGCATTATTATCATCTGATACAAGTCAAGTTTAATAGAGTTTGCTGCTTTCACAATGAATTATTGACACTGTTGAGAATGTACACGGTGTGCCTATCTGCTAGTGAAATTAAGGAATCCGGTTAGTCTACATGCCAAAGCATGATGAAATATCTCCCAGGTTAAGCTCTGAATCTCCTCTCTAATGTCATACTCACTATTAAACTTACAAGTCAGGCTCCAGTACTAAGTAGACCAACTTAACATATATGGCTTAAAGTGGACCTTATTTAAAAAGTGCATATTTTGGGATTATGTTATAGGGAATATCTAGTAGAGGTGCACCGAAATAGAAATTTAAAAACCGAAACGAAACCGAAATAGAAAACATTGTCAGGCTGAAACCGAAAACGATACAGCACTGTGATAGGTGGCCGAGCGGTGTGGGAGGAGAGACACCGGCCGCTCACAGCGCTCTTGCCCCGCAGCGCTCGGCCAGCTGTCACTTTCTCTCCTCCCCGCTGGGACACAGAGTAGCGCCCAGCGGTGAGGAAAGAAATCACAGATGCATCAAAGTATCGGCAGGAAAATGGCACTTTCGGCTTTTAGCCAAAAGTGCCATTTTTGGCCAATATGTTTCGGCGGCCAATATATCCGTGCATCCCTAATATCTAGCAATGGTAATTGTGCATAAGCAGTACCCCAAACAATGTACCTTTTGTTTCGAATACCTCCCCAAAAAATAGAAGTGCTCTTCTTTTGCCTAGGCACTCCTGTAACTAAAGCCTCATAGCTGTGTATCTCCAGTGTGAGATCTTAACCACTTGAGTACTAGTATATACCAGTGATGTGTGGTACCTCTTGCTCAGGGTGAGGCATTCCCCAGCCTCGCCCCCGTCGGACGAAGCCCATCCCCGCAGGACAAAGCTCCGCCTCCTGTCGGCCGAAATGCTGACCTGCCGGCCGAAGCCCCGCCACAAAACCTAGTGTAACGGAGGAAGGGAGGAGACAGGGAGAAGCTTCCCTGTCCCTCACTTGCTCCTCACCGCTGAGGCTCCGTGACAGGTTACAGAGCGGGGAGGATTTCCCTGCTGTGTAACCTGTTAGATGCTGATCTGAATGGAGAAAAAGCTGTCAGCTTCAGACATGAAGCTGACAGCATTTTCCTCCATAATTCTAGGTGAGGCTCTGCCTCACCTGAAAAGTTATAGGGGCAGTCCAGGTGTCACCACACACATGAAACTGTGGGTTGGGGTTGAAAGTAGTGTGCGCCTTCCTGTTGGTGAGGACCAGGGTGTCCGACACGTGTAATGGTTGAACAAAAGAAAGGGAAAATTCGGAAGTGCAACGACCGAGAGGAGAAATGGTTGTGGTCCAATCAATGGAACCTAGTTAGTTGTTGGGGTGGTCAGACCGGCCCGAAGGTGACGTGGAGGCAAGCAGGTGTAGACCTTCCAGGTTTGGGTGGTTGGGGATTAGTGGGGACACAAAAGAGAACAGTGGAGAGTTGAGAAATCACATATAGGATAGGATCAAGGTGTGGAGTGTGCAGACTCACCGTTAGGTAAGCTAGCTTGCCAAGTTCCAGTTTCTTCTCATCAACATCCTTCTCCCGGCCGCCACGTCAGTGCAGTTAGCCCTCCCCGCCCACCATGCCACAGCATCAAACGACCAGCAGTGGCCTTTTCCTCTGTCAAAAACCGGCCCACTGCAGACACAGCTCCACTGTGCTTGTCCAAGCCCTCATCGTAACCACCCCTCGACCCTAGAGGTGGTTCAGCCCCCAGATGGCACGTCCTGAGCAGCCGCAACACCGACAATCCACTGCAGCGCCTCAGCCTCTCCGTTCTCTAGCCTCCTGACAGCATTTCCTAGCAATGAGGACGCCACGGCTTGGGCTTCCGCTCCAACGCTCCAAGAGCCGCCTCCCGCCTGGGGATCCTTCACCAGAGTCTCCTGCCTTCTCTCCTACCGACGATGACATCGCATACATCCTTACCTAACGATGAGTCTGCACACTCCACACCTTGATCCTATCCTATATGTGATTTCTCAACTCTCCACCGTTCTATTTTGTGTCCCCGCTAATCCCCGACCACCCAAACCGGGAAGATCTACACCTGCTCGACTCCACGTCACCTTTGGGTCGGTCTGACCACCCCAACAACTAACTAGGTTCCATTGATTGGACCACAACTATTTTTCCCTTTCTTTTGTTCTGCCTCACATCCCTGGTATATACCACTTCATTACCAGACCACTTTCAGTTTTCAGTGCTGTGATTGTTTGACAATTACACAGTCATAAAACAGAGAAAGAGCACTACACCTTATAGGGAGATGCCACCATAGTCATATCACCATATACATAATTAGTCTGTTATCCTTAGAATATAGATGCTGGGGAAAATCAAAGCGGGGCTTGGGTAATGATCTTGCCTTGAGTTTGCAAATGTGCATATGAGCTTGATTGCAGTGTGCAGCTGGAGGACTTGGGACTACAGAAGTGTGAGATAGCAGTGTGAATGACATTTTGAACTGGAGCAGAGCAGCATCAACACTATCTTTTATGGAAGGTATTGGGGAAAAGAGAGCTCATAAAAAATTACTTGCTCATGCAACACTGTACCCAAATTAATTTGATATAATTTTTTTTAGAAAGAGCTTTCCTTTGGTGGTTTTAATTACTAAACTACACAACTGGTCAAAAGTTTTAGAACACCCACATTTTTCCAGATTTATTAAAATGTAGGCAATTTAAGACCAGTGAATAACTTGAAAAGGTACAAAGGTAAGCGGTAAACTGCCAGAGGTGAAAACAGAAGTTTAGGTTAACAAAAACAAAAAAATAATGTACATTTCAGAGTTATACAAAAAGGACTATTTCAGGGAAGAAGTATTGGGTTAACAACTCACAGCTGTTCTGCAGCAATGTAAGTACATTTAAAGAGAACAATGGGGAAATCTTTTTTTCCCATAGTTCTCTTTAGGGTAATGGAAGGACATATACTTCCTCCCGTGACCCAAAACTTAGTATATAGTAGGCTATTGCCTGCTATATGCTGAGAGTGCCGCAGCCGGGATGTATCCCGACAGTACTGTCGAGATCCACCCCGCTGACTGATTGACAGTGGGCTCTGCCTATCTAGAGGCAGAGCCAGCTGTGCCCCCCCCCCCC
>NW_017306375.1:1583646-1611227 GCF_000935625.1 Nanorana parkeri
CCGCTCCCCCATCTGTCCCTCCAGTCAGCGCTGGAGGATTGGAGAGGGGAGAAGGGAATCCTTGCGGGGAGCGGTGACTCTGCAGGAAGATGATCAGAAAGTGAGCGAGCAGCAGCATATTTTCCCTTACTTCACGATCAATAGAGCCAATGTTTGACAGTTACAATGTCACATGTTGGCTCTAACTATGGGGATGAGTGTGATTTACTCATCCTGTAGTTCTTCATTAACCCTTGAAAATGTATGCTAACAATTCCTACAGGAGTTCTAACTTTTGTTGATTACTCACAACCCCTCTGTCTGTATAAAAACATTGTTGGAACAGACTGTGTTACTGCACCTTCTTAAGCAATATTTAGACATTAGTACAGGAAGTAGTATATCGCTCTCAAATGGTGAGAAAAAGGCAATTAACAAAGGAACACAGAGAGACCATTATAACCCTTAAAAGTGTATGTCTTTCCTTTACAGAAATTGCAAAGAAAGCTAAAGTGTCAGTAAGAACAGTTTCCTTCACCATCAAAAGGCACTTGGAAACTGAAGGAAACTCTGACAGGTAGAGGTCTGGCAGACCCAAAGCCACAACAGCTTTCGTGACAGGCAGCTCACAGGACAACAGCTATAAGCACAGATTAACACTGATCAAAATAAGCAAATCTCAGTTTCAACTGTAAAGAGAAGGCCTCAAGATGCAGGTTTGACAGGTTAAGTGTCAGTAACAAAAGATGGGTAAACAAGAAAAAGTGGATTGCCTGGGCCATGAAGCACTGCCAGTGGACTACTAAAGAGTGGAAGAAGGTCTTATGGACCGATAAATCAAAATTTGAGATCTTCGGTTCGCAGGGTTTTTGTACACCATTGAGTAGGCAAAAGGATGGTTCCTCGATGTATGACACCAACTATCAAACATGGAGGAGTAAGTGTGATGGTCTGGGGCTCTTTTGCTGGATCCATAGTCAGCGACTTGAACAGAGTGAGTGACACCCGGAACCAAAACTTCTACCACAGCATTTTGCAGCGCTATACAATACCCTCTGGTGTGCCTAGTTGGTCAGGGGTTTACACTAGCAAGATAATGACTCAAAAGATACCTCTAGGCTGTGTTAGTACTACCTTAATAGAAAAGAACAAGCTGGTAGGCTTTAGATCATGGAATGGCCAACACAGTCTCCAGACTGAAATATGATGAAGATGAGATGTACATAAGGTGGAGGTTGAAAGGGTTAAAAAAATTACCACACAATAAAATGAATCAAATTAAATCTGCTGCTGCCTACCCTTCAATCATTAATTCCTTAATTTTAAAGTGGTGCTTCAAAATATAACAACTATCAACCCGCTGTTTTAAAACATACAGCGGTCGGCAAATGGTTATGGTGGCCACACTTTTATCAATATGATGATTCAATTGATAGTTCAATGCAACTAAAATGACCATATTGAATAATATTCTTAAATCCCCGAGCCTCCATTTAAGCAATTTAGTGAGTTTTACATTGATTAGATCCTGGCAGGTCAATAGGCCATGGCAGCATTTTATCAGTAGTTTCTGAAAGAATATCTGCATGTGTGATAGATAACCAATCCTAATACAGATCAATTACATGATAATACAAAACTGTCAACATTTTTTCATCAATTCTTACTTTGACTTGGAATCTGGCTGAACATACTCAGTGGCATAGCTTGACACATATGGGCCCCGATGAAGGATGTGAGCCAGGGCCACTGGGCATTAATTCCTCAGCCAGTTTCAAATACTTTTCTAACCCTTTATATTTCCCCAGCAGCTATCATGTCTACCCACCAGTGTCCCTAGCATAATCGCTGGTGGGGGGGTCATTACTGGTTGCCAAGAGCTGTGCAGGACGCCGACCAGAGTGTCCTGTTCAACTCCTGTCAACCAGTGACGTCAATGATTGCCAGGAGCTGGGCGAGAAACTGGCCAGAGCATCCTGCTCAGCTCCTGGCAACCGTTGATGACGCTGGTTGCCAGGAGCTGGGCTGGACGCCAACAGAGCATCCCAGATTGTTAAGAGCTGGGAGGGGGATGTATATGGCCCTTACACATCTCCCCACCCAGCTCTTAGAACTTGGGATACTCTGGCCATCCCCCCACATGACCCAAAGAGATGCAGACTGAGGCAACAGCTCCAGGCTGCCTCATTATAGGTACGGCCTGTGCCTACCCCTTACCTCCTGTATCTAAAGCTCCCAATCCTCATAACATCTCTTCAATACGTAAGCTTTCCATTTCCTATATCTCCTATATCTTGCACCGTATCTCACCTTTCTGGCTATGAGGAGTACTTTTTTGATACAGCTTATCAAGCACTATGGGTTCTCTAGAAGCAGATACCCAGTTGAATTGCAATATCTCCTATCTTTGCTTCTATACCACTTATCCTGCCTTGTTCGCAGTACAATGCAGATGCTGGTGTAAACAAACCCTTTGTTTCTTTTGAAGAACATAAAATTAAGAGAAATTGTACATATGTTTATGCCAAGCAAAAAAAAAAAGAGGTGATGAAATGAATCTGTGCACTTGAAAATTGTGAAATCATTAAGACCTTGTTGACACAGGCTTTAGCTTGTATTAGAGCAGTGTGTAAAGCGAGCATTTACAAACCATTTCAGAGCTTTTGACACGCTTTGTTGAAGCCTTTAATGTACCATTGAGCTCCAGTTTGGGAATGGTATATCTTAATAGGACCTGGAAAGAAGTGGAATAAAAGCACAGGGCCTGCAAGGTGTGTTATATTGGTGTGGCTGGCCAATTAGGATGTGAAAGAGTTGGTATAGGTGATCTGACTACCATATATCAGATACCAGATGTCTCTTTAGTTTGTAGTGTCAAATTGCAGGATTGTGAACTGAAATGTCACACTCCGTTTAAAAGTCCACATACATCTTTATTTAATATTGGGTTAAAGGAGAACTATGAGGTGAGTGCTTTTCACTCACCTCATAGTTCTAGCCGACCGGTGACAATGAGACTGTCACAGGTCGGCTCCGTAGATCGGGAGGTGAGCGAACACATACCGGCGTTTGCTCACCTCTCGATCCTGTCACAGCTCTCTGCCGTGACAGGGGAGGGGCTGGATTCCCCCATCCTCGCTCCGATCCGCCAGCGCTGACTGGCGGAATGGACGGGGGAGGGGGCGGGTACAGCTGGCTCTGCCTCTAGATAGGTAGATCCAGCTGTCAGTCACGCAGTTGGGCGGATCCCAGCACAATTGTCGGGATCCGCTTCAGCTGCAGCGTCTCAGTATACCGCGAGCTACAGCTCGCGGTATACTGAGCCTAGGGTGACGGTAGGATGCTAGTTTGTGTCCTCCCGTTACCCTAAGGAGAACTATGGGGAAAAGCCTTAACCCCATAGTTCTCCTTTAAGGGGACAGTATAGACATGGCCAATGCATTTCGGGGGACACCTTCGTCTCTTACTAAGGGAGAACATGTATCAGGATTGCAAAGGCTTAAAATTGGATATTGTTTTGTCCGGTGTGTGAGAATACATAGAGCTCTTCAAGGAGCTTACACAGTGCCGCAAACATTTCTTTATGTAAGAGCTGCCTATCACTTTAAACAAGTTGCCAGAAAGCTTACTTGAAGCTTGATGAAGCCTGCTAGAAGCTTGTTTAAATTCACAAAGCTTGCCAAAAGCCTAAACGTTGCCAATTGAATGGTGTCAATCCCACATACAAGTCAAAAGGACTTTGAGTCATGGTTGACTGCATTTGGTATTTGCAAATACCTAAATATTTGGAAAATATGCAGCATAAAATCTCTGGGGAGGGTAGGGTGCAGAAGAGGAGCTAATTTATTATTAAGCATCAATGGCAATCAACACATGGGTTTTTAATCTGTCTGATCAGCTGTTCCCTTTTGCAGAGGGCAGTCACATGACTCCATAAGACTTCCCATAGAGTCACCAGCTAGACAATGGATGGTATTCAGATTTGTCTACCAGTAACATTCAAGCTAGATATTGAGACCAACGTGTTACCATTTGTAATGGTTCATTCATTGCCTATTCCTGTAACAACTGAACCCAGGAGTGTTTGATCAATAAGATGTTGCCAAACCGATCACCAAATTATTATAAGGTTTCCAGTAAAGGTTAGAATGCTAATCTATTATGCTTTATCACATGTGAAAATACTACACCTAGTCTGGAAAGAAACATGGAATAATATCTGATGAGATAAAATTGCTTAGCCCATATTGTCTATAGATGTAGCATGCCCAGAACTACAGTTACAGACCTCAAAAGAAGTCATTCTGACAGCAGCTGCATAAAAAAGGGTGACTTACTCAAAGGAAAACAATAACTTCTCAATCTGCAGGAATATTGGAGTGGCATTCACTACCAAAAGCCTGGTTGCACATACCAAGTGACAGAATTGTAATTCTGACAGACTGCAGACCTAACATGATAACAAAAGCTACATCTATCTCATTGAGGCATTCATTGTATTTCAAACAGCAAAATTATAATATATGAGTCTAGTATGTCCAGAGGCATTATACTGAACCTGTGAGGACAGAAATATGGTAAGTACTATTACTGATTTGGCTTTTAAGGATTCATGCTTTTTAGTTAGTTACTGACATGGAATTAACATACAACCAGTGAAGTTTAAAAAATCAAAATTCCCTTTCTACATGATTGTGCTAGGTTTATGATCTGATTTGTAGAAAAGCCAGGATTATGATGACAGCCTTAAAGTCGACACCTTTTAAAAACCAGTTCAGTAATGGCAGACCCATATTTCTATTGCCACCAGTTCCCTTTAAAAAGATAGTGGCCAAAAATTAGTACAAAGTCCATCAAAAAGAGAATTATTGTAACAAGATAAATCAGAGCTACTATGGTGCAAGCTCGCTATAGATATCATGAAATGTATTCTTCTTGATGGTGAACTCTTTTAGCATCAAGAAGTCTCCCAACTGCTAGATAAAACATTGTCATTCCAGGACAGAAAGATTGAGACAACAATGCTTTTCTCTAACACATTTTCCTCACTGAAAAATGTATCTAGCTCATTATATCCCTGAGGGGGTTGGATGTAAACCTGCAATAGTCACAAAGCCTTCAATTCAATCATATTCATAAAACGGTGTCACTCCAGGATCAACATGTAAAATTAATATTTTAGACATATACAGACATATAGACATAGACATATAAAATTAATATTTTAGACATATACAACAAAATACCAGTAAAATGAAACCACTTAATTCTCCTGTTTGTCTTGCTTGACTGTAGGTTTACTGTAAAGATGCACAGGTAAACAGAAATTAAAGAAGAGACCTTGTCATGTTTCACAAATCATAACGATAAACCTTTTGGCTGATTATAAATAGTCCAACAAGAAACAATGCTGGAATAAATTATTACCGCCCTTTAAATCAAGCCACAGTTGATACTCTCAGCATAGCAAACACTCCATTCACATCCAGTGAAGCGTATCCAGAGTTAAAATTACACAATACAAGTATTTCCTGATTAGGAGGAGGTATATATACCAGCAGAATTGAACCTTAATCAATTTTTTTTACAATGAAATGCCCTAAAAAAAAGTCCACCATAGATCTTCCACTTCCTGAATTAGCTTTACCAATTCAAAAGCCAGCTGATCTGCAATACAATATATGCAGCGAGGAACTGTGGAAAAGTTACTAGACTTCAAAATTATCTTTTAACTTGAATATAGTTAGAACTGACTTGTATTTGTTACACCACAGTACAGTTTTCATTATCATTTGTGCCAGGAACTTCTATTTTTTTTTGTTTATTCATTTTCCAGATTGCTTCTCTTGTCCTACTTTGGTTAAAAAACCTGGCAAAAACCACAGTGGGTTTGCAGTCACATATCTACAATTGTGTTACACCTATCCCTAAGGATTTTCACTCCAGACCTCCAGTTTATTTTATCAGGTAGAAGTATTGGACCTTGAAATCTGGACTGATTGTTCTGAGCATAAGCCAAAAGATGACAGATTTTGGAAACCAAGTAGTAGGCGTCCACATCTTTGGAAATCTTCCACACTTGTGGATTCAGATTCCAATGTAGTGCTGCCTCTTCTGTGTGTGATATTGCCACTTCCAAGTTTGAGACAGTCTCTTCTAAATGTGGGCTGGCCTCTTCTATCATGGAAGCAGTCTTTGAATTAGTTGTGCCAGAACTTGAGACTGGTCTTTCATACTCTTCTGAGACTTTACCAGTGCCATACTCTCTCAAGACCCTGCCAGTGCCCCATTCGCCTGAGATTCTTTTGAGGAGTTCTCCAAACAGGGCTCTCTTTATCTAGAATTTCTGAATCTGACATATCCTATATCTTTAGATCGTGAGTCCCATATCCTAATCCCTATCCCACATGTTTAAAATCTCCCATTTTCCCATAGTTGTACAGTTAGTTACATTGTCTCATTCCTTTATAAAGGGTATTTGTTTTGAGAAGCCCATATGCTACACAAGTGCCTATTCTGTCCCAGCATGCTCGGATGTTTCTTTTGACCAAGTATGCCTGGATACTACCCTTGACCAGACTTGCCCAGGTGTTGCCTCTATTCGGGCAAGCCCTATGTCTGATCATGTCAGAGGAAGCTCTGACATTGCCTATATTTTAGCATGTGCAAATACAGGACATTTCCTTTGTAGGATAGGTTTTGAAGGGTTCTTAGGGACTACAATGGGTTCTGATATTTTTCTCTGTGCATCTGAGGAAATTCCCCAGCTCCTGAGTTTTTTGAGAGACTCAAACTTTTCTGGGAATCTTGAGGGGACATGGTTTTAACCGTTTAGACGTGGTCTCTGGTGGGCATTACTCTATCACCAGTGCCTGTGATGGCTTCATTCAGTGGCCTCCGACCTTGTTGCGATTTGCTTTATAGGTTCTGATTTTGCTGGGCATCATTTTGTATGTTGCAACTCCTCTAAGCATCACTCAAATGACTTTGATGCTTCTGAGTTTTGCTATGGTGACATGATTGAACCTGGCGGTTTGTCTTCCACTTATTTTTTTATGGGTGGTTCCCTTCTGCCAGTTTTGGGTGTAGTGGGGCTCGTAGTTTACCAATTGAGTTGTGGTTGGAGTATCCAGTGGCCACTTCTTGGAGGGTGTAGGGAAATGTCAGGAACTTAATGCTCTGCTTAATATGTCCACCTGTGGTATTTGCTGCTGTTCCTTCTGTCCTCCCTGAATCCATTTGCATTTGTTTGTTCCCTTTGCCGCAGTCATTACTGGATCTTTGCAGTTCAGGTCCCTTTCCTGTGTTCTCGCACAAGTACGCCTGCCCTATTTTTCTGTTCTGGTGGAATCTTAGTAGTATGAGGTAGAATCTGTCATTAATTCTCGATTGCTCTGGGGTAAACACCAATGGAAAAGCTATGGTTGTGAACCTTCTGATCTTCATGCCCCTCAATTAGCAAAGGACAGTTCCCTACGAAGCCAGGCCCCAATCCATGGAGGGGCCCTAAGGGGGGGTAATGTCACAGATCAGCTGCAAACTTGAAGTTCTTCTAACATCTGTTTTTGTTCCTATCTTGCTGCAGAGAACTGGGATGTATAGACGTCACTGGATCTCACCTGCTAATTAATATAGCAAGTTATATAGCCAGTTTCTGTCTAGTCTGTTAATCAATCTCACTTTTTCACTGTGTTCAGACCAAAACTTGTTGTCTATCCGCAAAAGGTAATTTAATAGTCCCAGGATTAAGTCTATTCCTGTGTTCTCAAGTTCCTGTTCCTCTAGTTACCAACTTCAGCTTGTATCTGACTGTGCTTGTTCACTGCATGCCCTGACCTTTGGCCTGTTCCCATTCCTGAGATTGTCTTCCAACTTTGTACCAGGCTCTGGTTTTATCCTTGTTAAGCTGCCATCTGCAAGGGGGTGTCTGAGGGCCGCATCCTGTGAGCCATTCTACGGCAAAGACTATCACTCATTGCAGGGTATGCTGGTAAATACAAGGCAGCTCCTTAGACTCTGCACCTCAGCCCATTTCAGGGCTCACACCCTCTTCAAATAAGCAGATGGCACAGAGGTTCCACTACCCGGTTTGTCAATGACTATGTTTCTGTACTTGGACAAATGTACTTAGCCTAATAAAAATCGAATAAAAATCTAATGTATCCACCACATCTATAGACTGGTAAGCTCCAATAAATTTTATTTTGATAACATTTTATTTAAAAATAGGCATACCTGCAGTATAAGAGAAAACATTTACCTACACTAAAAGAAAACCGCTCTGTTAACTAGAATTCCTCCTTCTTCTTTAAAAATTCATTCAAATTATTTTAGTGCACACAAACACAATGTAATAGCCATTTATTTTGTGTGTGCAATAAATCTTTACTGAAAAAAAGTTTTTGTTAAATACATACAAAAGAAAAGGGGAAACCCAACACATGTTGGGAAAAAAACACATCAAACAACAACGCGAATTACATAAAATGTGTCAAGAAGAAGTCATTCAGCATGAATGGTATGAACATAGTCAAGGGTAAAATGGTGAAAAAACAACACGGAAAGGACAACACAAAAGGAAAGGCGGGCAAAACACAACAAAGCTGCAGCTCTCCCACCACCTCCGCGGCCACAGGAGCAGGGGGTAAACGATCAAAATAGCATGGCTCCACGATCAAAATCCTCAGGAAAAAAGGCAGTGATCAAGGGATCGCAGACAGTCGAGTACTTAGCCAGGGCATCTATCTGTGATGCTGTCATTTTCTCTAAAACATAACCTGCGACATAATATAAAAAATCAACTTAAGGAAAGGGAGGGCGTCTTCCAAGAACGCACGATCCTCTTTCTAGTTGCAGTAAAAATATATAACAGCAATTAAAATTGGCGGTTAGTGACTTCCGGTGGTTTCTGATTAAAGAGAGCAATATGAGCATTTTTGAAAGGGTAAAGCCAAATACTACACGTATCTTGGCAAAAATCTTGGACCAAAAACGGGTTACAATCGGGCAATCTCAATAGCCATTTTTTAAAAGCATATCTAATGCATATGTTTGTATGTGCATGTAGGTAGAGTCCTTTAAAAAAATATTTTCATTTATTTTATTAAATGTTTTCTTTTTTTTTTTTTACTTAACTTTATTGCTTTCACAAGGGAGCTAATGAGCCCCATATGTAATAAAATAATACAGGTGACAGGTTCTTTTTAAGGAGACATCAGGGGCTATATTACACCCCTAATGCCACCCCTGGACTCTTTTGAAGCTAATTTAGCAGCCAGATAGGCCAGAGCGGCCAGAGATTGACAGCTCTGAAACACAAAGCGCTTAAAGCTGAGAGCTTCTAGGTTCATTCTTTACAGGGGAGATCAGCGAATGCATGTTGAGTCACTCCTCACCTGCTTATCCATTAATGCAGTCCCTCATTTCCCACCCCACATCCCATTTTGGGATCCTCCACTCTATACTCCCTTGTTCAAACAGTGGTTCCCCCCACTCCTCATCCCACCATCAAACACTGCAGTCCCCCTCTCCTCACTTCCAATCCTGTGGTACTCCAATCCTAACTACCCTATTCCATACTGCTGTCCTCCACTTCTCACCCCCGCTTCACACAATACACTCTAGTCTGTTCCACAAACTTTCCTGATCTGGTCAGGCTCACTATCGATAGTAAAAATTAAAAAAATTATAATAAACTTGATAAACAGTAGATCCAATGGTGCCAACAGCTTTGTTAAGGAACCTTTTCTAGGACAAAGCTCCATATTAAATTAGAAGTCTAGCAAAAACATGTATTTTGTTTTACACACAGTAAGGAAGGATTAGATCATCTGTCAAATTTATATTGTTGTCTGTTGTGGAGATCTCCCCTCACTTCCTTTCTAAGTGACAACTTCATGTTTAAGGACATTTGGAAATCATTCACTGTATCAGGCTTTCTCAATCTTTTTAACGTGGGGGAACCCTTGATAGAATTTTCAGGTCTCAGGGAACTCCTAAAAGTCATTACTACTATTATGGTACATTAATGTGAACAGTAACATCTTTTTTTTTCTTTATTCTGATACGGAGCCGTGTCAGAATAGAAAAAAAAAAGTTTTTGCCCATTGGAATGCGTTGCTAGATTCCTATTGGCTATTTCAATTTGCAATAACCAATAGTAAACTAGCATTGTACTCGCCCTCTGCTGATGGACCTGATGGAGAACTGCAGCAGAGGGCGGGTACAATGCTAGTTTACTAAATGCTATTGGAAATTGAAATAGCCAATAGGAATCTAGCAATGCATTCCAATGGGCAAAAACATTTTTGTTTTTTTTTTCTATTCTGACACGGCTCCGTGTCAGAATAAAGAAAAAAAAGAAACAGCAGTGTTTCTCTCCTTGGCGGCCGGGAGTTGGAGACTCCCGGAGCGCCAGGGAGAGTTTGCTGTTTGGAGATCAGTGTCCCTGGTTAGCAGGTAACTAGGGACGCTGATCTCTCTGCAAGTTGCCGGAGCCAGCCGTAAGATCACGGCTGCCTCTGCCCAGCTGCCAGAAGCAGGCTGTCGGCCGGCCAATGGCCAGTCGCCCGGCCAGCTTCGGCTTTCAGCACAGCTCAGCCGAGCCAATGCATATGCGTTTGGCTCGACTGAGCCGCTCGCCCACATTCGGGAGCTGTACGGGCTATTGTGAATTGCCCGTACAGCACCCCTTCGGTTCTACTGAACCAAAGGGGTCCTGGGGGCCGAAGCTAGCCAAAGGATCGGCCGAAGCTACGGCTAGATCCTTCGGCAGCTTCGTGAATAGACCCCATAGTGTCAACTATTTTCCATTGGTTATTGTTAACACTGAATTTTTTTTACATTTACCAAGTAAGGCAATATGATCTATAACTATTTGCCCTGTGTCCTGGTGTAAGTTGATGCTGAACAGATTAGACTTACTTAACTCAGTATTCTGAGAAACTAAGCTGACTCTCTGCTTAGCATTTGTGTGTATAAAGCTATTTCTCTCGGCACAACTTTTCCTTGATAAAACAACAAACTGATAATGGCTGAATTGCTTACTGATCAAAGTATTTTCAAGCACCTTGTGATACCTACACTTACTTTATAAGAAATTTGGTGTTTGAATGTTAACTTACAGCTGAAGTTCAATATGCTTATATTTTGCCTTCCCTGTTTCCTTCTCCTCATCAACTTGATAAAGATCTTCATTTTTTTTTAAATCATATCTTTCTGTTTTCATTACAAGCCTTATTTTAGTTCCAGTGACATATTACTGGGTCTCTGTGCTTCTCTGTGTAATGCAGGCAGTTTATGATTGGTGGGAGGGGCCATCAGGATGCTGAAGATAGCTTTCTGAAAACTTCACAGCACCCTGTCTCGGTACTCCTGATGCAAGCTGTGGGCTGGCTTTTGGGAGGAGTTAAGCACACATCAAAATGGGAGTTCCTAAGCAGACACCATGTGCATGCAGACCACCCTAGGTAACACTCACATGTGATTGTTATCCTCTATGAATGAAAGAACTGAAATCCAATAACTGAAAAGGGCAGGATAGGACAGTCAGGCTAGGGTGGAAAATGTTAGAGAATGCTGGACATCCTCCAGCCAGAAAATGAGACTCTATTTGATTTGCTTCAGCTTCTAATGCACACTGCAAGAAGCTCACAGTGTGCAGTGAAATCAGTGAGGGCAATTTCAGTACAGGTGAGTAGCCGGAACAATTGTACAAGACTGAAGGTAAGGCGAGAGTTCAGCCTTAATTCCTTACCGCTGGTGCCGCATTTGGAATGGGTCTTCTTGATCCTTACTATTACTGATTTTCATTAGAAATTGCTGATATAATGAAAGAACTAAGAAACAGAGGCCCTGATGTCCATTAGCCGGACCAGAGCAAAGTGACAACATGATATTTACATAATTATAAATGAAATAGATGATAAATGAATTATTTGTGACAGAGACAGTCAATGCCATTACTTTTAAATCCCTTACTGGTGTTTTTTTTTGGTAAATTCCTAATGGATGAACATCCTGTGATAATATTCCAAAAAACTGAATTGAGCAGTTTAATCACATGGGTAGAGCTTTAAGATAACCATCTTAATTATCAATTTAAAATAAACAGGCACGGCAGGCCTACTACTATTTATTAACAAAAACAACAAAGACATCTCTATGGACGATTAATATTTTGTGAAATAATAATAGTCGTTGTTTGACTCTCCTTGACATGCCTTCCACCTGTATCATCTTAATTGGATTATCTTCTCAGACACAATTTAGCGATGCAGGGCTTCTAATGAATTACACAAGTGCATTGTTGCTGCTATATTAAAGCTACTTGGTCACTGTGTTTGAAAAACCAAACTTCCCCTTACACATCCTTTTTCTAACGTTCATTGTCGTCCAGCAGACAGAATATTAAACCACTAGTCAGATGATGCAAGGCAAAGCTTTAAGTAAATACATTCCATTCTTCAGTGTGGCACAGGCACACTGTATGGCCCTTTGTTTTGTAGAGGTGCAACTGCTTGATAAAGAAAGGATTAAATCCCAGATTAGCTATTTGTGTGTATTGTACGTGACCTGTTTGAACTCATGCATGGCATTATTGTTGTTCCAGTTATGCTGACTTACTATGAAGTACACAATAACCTAAAGGTTTTAGCAATTCATGTCCTACAAGTCATAAGGAATAGCTTCTGCACGTGATATTTGACAATGTGTGAAAGATTACTCACCTCAGACACACTTTGAACATTGACTATTTTCTTAGACTGTGCCACAAATCCCAACACTCCAGTATCCAAAGGAAAAACAATCTCAGAGTCTGGTAGTACCAGGCATTCCTCCATGGTGGCATCCTTGTGCACATTGAAGAGTCTGGTGGCTAATTCGCCTGTACCATTTCTCATGCGGTACATGAACAAGCTCATGCGGTCTGCCTGAATAATGAAGGTGAGCCTCTTGAGTATGTTGAAGACACATCTGTCAACATTCAGGTTATCCTGGAACCCTCTAATCAGGTCAAAGACTATCTCACTTTCCTCCACGCTGCTTAGATCATGATAGGTGCTGAAGTCCACATTGGTCTTTTCGGTGCTCAGCAGCTCAAATAAAATTTCAGATCTGAATTTATTGTCATAGTAAGTTTTGGCAAAAGTAGGATTGGCATCTAAATACTTCTCTACTGCCTCCTCCGTCAAAGCGCTCATGTTGAGTACAATATGGTGGGCTCACGCTGTGCCTTCCTAGGAATGTTTCTGAATCCAGCGGTGATGGGTTAGAGCATTAAAAAAAAAAATTATAAATAATAACCCAGGGAAATTTAGGTATCCCCTGGGTATTTCTCCTTCAGGGGACGGAAGGAGATCTCCTACTCATGCCATCTCCTTGTTCTGAGCTGTAAGCCTGATTTGGAAGCATACGTGTAAGATGATTCTTAGCAAGGCCAGCATTATTCCTCTAATAGTGAAGGTGAAATGGGGATTACCCTGATCATTTTAAATGGTCACATGACACCACTGTAATCCAGTAACCAATCATAATAAAAGCTGAAACCCATTGCCAAGGATGCTAAATGCACTGCAGTTGGCAGATTACAAAAGACAACATGTTTATAAAGGAAAATTCATAATGATATCTCAGACTATGTTGCGGTCTGTTGGATAGAATTCTGTAGTTACACTATTGCATTCAGACTTACATACACTTTAGCAAATCTGTGAATGTTAGTTGCCAGATATCTTGTACCGTGTTTATGATGATTATATATTAATTTTCTCCTATTGTTTAAATGATGAATTTGCATAAAATTGCTGCAATTTAAGACAAGTAGGGCTCAGTTCACAAGGCTAAAACACTAGGATAATTATCCTTATTTTTTTTTTTTAACTGTTATTTTCAGTCAAATTACATTTGGAAAAATTACAAATGTCACATGGCAAAAAATACAATGCCATATCCTTGTGTGAAACTGCATCAATTGAGCCTAATAAAAAATGTAAATCATTAGAAGCCTTTGTTGTTTTCTAGAGCAAAAGCACTGGTGCACAGGCTGAAACTTCAGACAGCACTGAAACATTTTCATATTTTGTAAGGACTTGAGATGAGCAAATCAGGGTGATCTTGGACAGAACTGGATGCGTTTGGGACACAAATTTCTGACCAGTGCAACATATATGGCCCTAACTATGTGGGCCATTACCTTTTCGTCAAAAAGTATATTTAAAAACAAAATGTAGGCATGTGCACACAGCTTTTTGCATATTAATACATGTATTTTGTATTTTGCCTGGAGCCCTCTTTTAGGACAGATGTTGATGAACATTTTAGAGGGGGTCTGAGCCCCACCTGCACCAGACTGTGGTCAGCAGAGCTGCAGTTGCTCCCTTACCTTGTAGTATTATTATTATACAGGATTTATATAGCGCCAACAGTTTGCACAGCGCTTTACAATATAAGGAAGACATTACAACTCAATACAATTCAAGACAAGATGGTAAGGAAGGCCCCGCCCCTGAGGGCTTACAATCTAAAAGGGAGGGGCAAGTGATAGAATAGGCACAAATTCCCCAAAACACCCCAACAATTGTGGAAAATGATTTGCAATGAGCGGAGGCCATTATAGTGGCAATGTGGGAGGAACAATCTAATATCAGTGCCCTTGGTTTTGGAATGGGATGTCCAGAATCTCATATAGGTGTGACCTTATAGTGCATGTAAAGCTAGGGCCTATCTGATTGGATATAAATTGACTTACTAGTTCTGGCAGACTCAATCTAAAAGAGATTGCACAGAGATCACACAATTAGATATATGAGTGGCCAGCTTTGAATAGTATTTTGCAGGATGATGTGAAGATCGTTTCCTTTTTACTTTTAGGCCCCAATCACATCAGAAATGTTGACATTCGTTTTTCAATTAATTTGACCAGTTCACACCTCTGCGTTGTGTTGCGTTGCAGTGCGCTGAAAAAAAAGTAGAGCGTGCTCTACTTTTTTTTCAGAGCAATGCAACAAGTGAAAAATGCATGTAAACACAATACAATGCAAGTAAAAAAATAGAGGTTTAACCCCCCCCAGGACATGTTATTTAAAATAAAGATTAGCAAAAAAAAGGCAACTTAACAGATGTCAACGGACTATGAAATTGAAAGTAAAGTCCGTTAACATCTGTTTTAGGTCCAATTTTGGACCCTTAGGGGTCTATTCACAAAGCTGCCGAGGGCAGCCGAGTGAATGACCGATCAGAAGTGAAATGAGCCGAACACTGTTCGGCTATTCACTTCAGGCTGGTAAAGCTGATTTCAGCCGTACATCGGCTTGCTTCGTGTGGCTTCGGATCAGCCGAACATGCTCAGCATGTTCGGCTGACCCGAAGTGCAGAAGGAGTTTGACTCAGCCGATCCAACATCTGGATCGGCTGAGCCGAACCTCCGGCAGGCTTCACACTGCTGTTCGGGCTATTCTGAAAGATCCCGAACAGCAGTGAGAGAATAGCCGAATGCCGCCGAGCGGCATTTGGCTCGGCTGACTCTTCCTTACATTGCAATAAAAAAAGCAGCAGCATATTTCTAGGAAGGGTTTGACTGATCAAAAGCTGATGGAGAGGTGAGGTTTGTCTCCTCCCCTTTCTCTGGGTGCATTAAAATAGCAGCATATTTGCAGACTGTGTCTCTATTTTGCAGTGCTGGTATGGTGCTTAATTCATAAGGCAGTGCTAACACATAGGTCGTTGGCTGTTCACCAGCAGTGGTCTACAGCTATCACTCTTCATTATGGGAATGCTACTTGTAACAGAGAGGATTATATGACTCACATGATCCTCATAGTTACTGAAGTGACATAAGACTTTACAAGATGAAAAAGTGTTTCTCCAGCAGTGGGAATATGTTCCTACCACTAGCTACTGTACCTATGTTTTTTTTGTATTGTCCTCTTATGTGTTAGAACATATCATTTCTAACTATATCACCTTAATTTTTAAATATGCTCAATAGACTTCTGATCATCAATGTTTTTAGCTGTAAGTGATATTGCAATCCTTTTACCAGACTTTCTGAATTATGTTTTCTGGTCCTCTTGGGCCTGTACACGCCAATATTTTACTGCAAATGCATAGCGTACTATATCGCAATTCTTTCTGGTTCCGCTCATTTTGAATGGCACCTCAATGCACTAACACAACACACTTCAATGCAATTGCAGTTAAAAAAGGCATCTAAGACTTCAGGTGCATTGCAGCATATTTCAAATGAATGAGTTGTTTAAAATTCTGAATAATGCACCTTTAGGGCTTGTTCACACCACTTCCAGTGCATTCCAGCATGACTAGCTACTGGAATGCACTGGATCGCATCCTGGCCGGCTCCCTATGGGGCCTGGGGCGGAAGGGAGCCCCACTAGGGAGGATGATTAGGAAAACTAAAATGTAAAGTTTCCAGTGTGGAAGGGCTGAAGTCATACCTCAGGATCTTCTAGTTACAGATCCCCCTCTGTGCAGTAAGAAGCATCTTCTTATCTATCTTAGCAGTGTAAATCTATCACCCTCTGAACTTCTCATACAGACTTAAATTAACCCTGTATACCTAATAGAGTCACAAATCCAAGAGTTTCACCTAAATTCGTATAGGAGGGCTGAGTTTTGTGGGTCTACCACTAAAGTTTAATAAAGCTAGTTTAAGAAGTTTGTATTAGGGTTGTAAGTGCGTGAAAGAGCATTATTAATGTTATCATAATATAAAATATACAGTAATACCTTGGTTTACGAGCATAATTCGTTCCGGAAGCATGCTTGTAATCCAAAGCGCTTGTATATCAAAGCGAATCTCCCCATAGGAAATAATGGAAATTCAGATGATTCGTTCCACATCCCAAAAATATTCATATAAAATGATTACAATACTGTACTGTAATATAATAACGTATAAAATATAAAGAAAAATAAACCAATTACCGGTACCTTTTGTGGCCGGTGTGAGAGGGACAAGAGAGAGGAGGATTATTGTGTAGGACGACTTTCACTATCACTAACGGAATCACTGCTATCTCTTGGCTCAAAGGAATCTTTTTCATTTCGTGAAACCTTAACAAGGAATCTATCCAATGTGACATTGCATTGTCGTTAAACAGACTCATCGCTCGCACTGCTACAGCCTTATTCAGGTGGTGCTTTTCTACAAAATTTTGCTCTTCTTGCAAGACATTTGCTTGTATATCAAAGCAAAATTTTTCAGAAATGTTTGCTTGTCTTGCAAAACGCTCTCAAACCAAGTTACTTGTAAACCAAGGTATTACTGTAATTGTGGTTATTATTACTACCGAAAGAGTTAGCCTGGGGGCCCAAAAGTTTTGCTGTGGGGCCCCATGATTTGCAGTTACGCCCCTGTGTGTAAGTAATATAATCCTGGAGAAATACTCTTTAAGATGCTGTCTATCTATTTAATCCAGTGTCTAGTAGAATGAATAAACAGCTTGCTGCATATAGACGACTTATCCCTTAATGAGGATCTGAACGCTAGAAGCTATGGCCAAAAAAAGGTACTCAGAGGGCAAAGGACAAGTCATCACTAGTATGTTCTATAGTCTCCCTGCATCTGATCTTTTCCCCATTACTGACTTAACATGCCTTGTTGATGTGCACAGGTGGCCATCTTGGTAGAAGCAGGCTTTTGCTTCCTCATATCAGAGCCTACAACGAGGAGAACAGTGAGCTGTATTGACATCACCGAATCTCACTGCAAATCTCCTGTTTTTGTAGTCAAAGCAGCTGAGCCTTATACCTCACATTGACAATACTTAACTATGGGGCTGTAGGGTCCGGAAGGCCTAGACAGGCTTACATACATGGTATTTACTTACCTGAAAGTGCACTGCTGTTTTAGGAGGAATTCTAGAAAAAAAGACACAATTAACACTTCTCAAGGTTCCCTATAACATAGCAAATCTCTAATTTCAGGTCCTGGTCAGGAGTTCAGGTCTACCATTTGGGTTCTATTTAATAAACAATAACAATATTGCAAATCATTTCAAATCGCAATTTATCATGGTTTTTCTAAAAGTTTTTATTTCACTAGTGTATATATTCATTATATTAAAATAATAATAATAGATTATGTTTGTGGTCTCAGGTGTCGGGGTCAGCACTACTTTTTTTGGTACCATTTTGTTTAACAAATTGCATTTTGTTAAATGTTTTATTCCACTTGTTTAGTAATGCTGTTTCCAAGTCCTCATTTATCCCAAACACTACATGACACAGAGATTTGTGTCAACAAAACCTACATTGTTGCACTCCAGAAAATCTGGTCCTCTACTTTTCTGCCCAAATGTACAGGAAGTCAGCATTTACTGAGTTTGTCACACTGCATAAGCCAATCTTCTGTACTCTAACACATGAAGTATCATGTGTATATCATGTAAAGAACAATGTGACTTATGCATGGTCATTAATTAGCATCACTCATTAAAGTGAAGGATGTTATAGAGATCACATGTTCCTCAAATAATAACACTGACCAGGCATCAGATGCTTCAAAGAAATTATTAGGCTGCCCTTTATTTACCAGCTATAATTAATTTTTCAACGTTGACAATGAAAAGCTCTGAGCTCCATTGAAACATTGACAATAAAATTCTGTTGCTTTGATTTATCTCTGCTGCAAGACCTGTGAGAGCCTCTATTTTAAATTTTTTTCTTACAAAAAGGGAGAGGTTCAAAATGGTCAAGTGTGTCAAACTCCCCTAGAAAAATCTAATTTACTTGCAAATACCTAGTGTGCTTGAAAGAGCGTATAGTGCTAGTATGGGGTCAGTAAACAGAAATGGTTCTGTAGCTCTCCTTCAGCCATCTTGGCCATGTGTTGCAACATATGCAAACCAAGAATCCCTGCTGTTAGGACAATTTTGATAACAGTTTATAAGTACATTAGATGTTAACATGTGGGCACACCCCATTATTACCTCATGTGTCAGCTCTGCAAAATGCATAACTGCAATAAAAGTTTAGGTGTGTATGTTCTAATGTGCTCAATGAGTTAGTGGTTGGATTGTGCGTGTGGCTCACTTTTTATGTACAACATAAAACTGAAAGCTTATGCCTAAGGAGCTATACGGTCCAAAACATATTAGCTGGACTTCCTTTTGATGCTGTACAATTAATAAAAACTTTGGAGATTTTGGCCATGATAAACAAATGCTGGGAAAAAGGGGTGAGGATGCAGCTGGCAAGTGTCCCAAAACAGCTGGAAGATGGTTCTTCATCGAGTCTAAAGACAGCTCAATAATTAATTTTCTTCCCACTGAAACAAAAGAAAAGGCACCAATCTACAACAGGTAAGATAAAAAGGGGTGGTGGTGTCCCTATAGAATTACATACTACATAGCACTACATAGTGGTTAATTTTTTAGACTGCATTCCTAATGTGAGCTATTACCAACACCAATAGAAGGCAATGATGGCAGCAGGAATGGTCTGAGAATAGTTTCCTGGTATTTCCCAAGTTCATACAATAGTATTTTTTTCTTGCACATGCAGACTTAAATAGCTTTTCGTTTTATAAGATTAAATAACCTGTTTTTCTTGGAACTCTTTTTCATAGGTACATTAAATTCAGAATTGAAAATTAAGATTTCAAATGTATATGTGGAGTGCAGCTTACCAGCTAAGTGCTTTTTTTCTCAAGGAATAGCTCTATTGCACCAGTCCATGCTGGAACTTGTTTGTAACATCGTGACCTGGAATCGCCTTTTGCTGCTAAATTGTTATGAACCCACTGCAGGCTCCTTAGTGTTCTTTATTGTTCCTTACCACAACAAATCACATTCAAACGTATCTTGGAAATATGTAGTCAGACAAATTATCAGTAATGGAGTAACTGTTAGACATGTGCGATTCGTTTCGTTCCGAATCGAAATTCGGACGAATTTTCGGAAATTCGGACATTCGGATGTATCCGAATTCCGAATTACAGACATAACGAATGCAAACGAATCGGAATTTCCATTTCCGAAATTCGGTAGCGGTAGTTCGAACGTTCGTTTTGTTTTCTGTTCTTATTCGTTTCTTATTCGTTTCTTATTTGTTTCGTTCGTTGGAGCAAAGTGACATTAGAGAAGGAGAAAAAACAAATTTCCCCCTCGAATGTCACGAACGAACGAACGAAACGAATAAGAAACGAATAAGAACAGAAAACGAAACGAACGTTCGACCTACCGCTACCGAATTTCGTCCGAATCCGAATTCCGAATCCGAATTGACTTTCACACCCGAATCCCAAAAAACGAAATAACACAAATCCGAATTTAAACCGAAACGAAACTAAACGAATTTTTGGGCAGTGCACATGTCTAGTAACTGTCATTTGCAGTTTACTAAACAGGTGAAAATGTAAAAGCACTAGTGCAAAACAGGTTCAATATGACAAAAACATCCATACACTGCAGAATCTGAATATGAAAGCAGCACAAACATGGACACTTACAACAATGTACCGGTATCTGTGACTCAAAGTAACGTGGCTGCATAGCATAGCCTCTATAAGACTCTATAACAGCAGAAGGTCAAGCTAAGAATCGCTGTTTCAATAAAACAGAACACAGCTACTTGTGATTATCCTCATGAACAGCATCCCACACTGTGACATAGCTCTGGTAACTCAGGTGAAGCTGGAGGGATGCAAAGCCCAAGATCAAAGGGCCACCCCACTGGTACTGGAGTATGCTGGTAGCAATTGTGGAGGGGCTCCCTACAGTAGCTGAGTCTTCTTGAAGCTGCTTGCTATTAGGCTTTAGCTTGGCTGCCTGCATACTTGTTACGACAGTGGAGGGACTCTCACCTGGCTGCAGATAACTTGCCCAGCTATCTCTGCCTCATCAGGTGTGATCTCTCTGAGCTTGTAATGGAAGAAGGTTGTGGAATGTATGTCCTCATGGATTGTCCAGGAACCCACAGAGCTATGACAAATGGAGTTAAAGGGGTCTGTGTCTGCATTTGAGCATGGTGAGTAAATGGTACTTTGATGCACCAGTAGAAATCAATTAGGGCCCATACTTTATGTGCATGCATCTGAAAACATAACAAGTTACACAGCATGGGCTTTAAGAAGCAGCCACATTCATCTCACATTTGACAAACTCTCTGGAATATGCATTCATTTTTCAAGGAACTAAGATAGGAACTAAGATATTCAGGTAAGTTGAGTGAAACCAGAAATTATATACATATAAAAACATCCCCTTTTAATTAGTCAAGACTTCCTTGTGGCCTTAGCTTGATAAACAGCATTTTTCTGGGAAAATACACTATATCTGACTAATGCTTTCCAAAGGCTGGCTGGCTGACCAGGGTCTCTTTGTAAAAGTGGTAGGTTGCTCCTAGACATATGACTATTTCACAGTCAGTCATAATTTTCCAGGCCAAGCAATAATCTTCTCAAGACTATGAACATCTTATGATCATAGCACATTAGAGGTATGTTTTACTTAGGCCAGATGTAAAATATGTAAATGCCCTTTAAACCTCTCAAAATAGACTGCTTTCATTAAGATAAATTAAGCTTATTCAATGCCTAGATCAAGGTCAAAAAGGTATGTTGTTAAAGGCAATAAGGAGGAGCAAGCATAGATAAGGTTGATATTGGAAATAGCATGGTCCTCTTACTTAAGTAATAGGTTTACAAATATTTCTTAAAATTATTTAAATTAGATTTTCATTGAGTTTTCAAAACAAATTCTAATTACACATTAAAACAGCAATTACCTTGTTTTCCAAACACACTACTTTCGTTATAAATTACTATGATTCTAGACATTAATAATTACTCTCTTTGACCTTTTGTTTTTGGTGGTTAGTATAAAAATAATTCTCACATAATGTGGACTGACATCTCCTGAATCTAAAAACTATTTACATGAGTGATCCTGGTGCTAGGGACATTTTCCCAGTAACAAGAATGCTGAGGGAATACTTAGCTTCTCTTATAGTGTTGACTTGTCGTTGACCAAACCAGTGAGACATTTCCCTGAAGCAGATCTCTCCCTAGATAATGAGGTTCTGAAGTATTCCAGGCCAGCGAGGGAGCAACATCCATAAGAGAAGTGGCTTCTGCACCTTGGTGATTTTAACATCAGCCTAAATCCTTTTGGATCAGAACTGAACATGCTAAAAAATAAATACAAATAAACAAACTACCACATTGTACTGAACAACATTCAGGAGGTCTCCTCATTCATATCTAAATCCAAAATAAAAAATTTAATATTTTGCAGCTTACCGGTCCTTAGATGTGGTGGCTTCATTCGTTTTCTTTCTTTCAGGCTCTATTTCCATTATTTTCACCTAGTGATTCTGTGATTCATATATATTACTTCCTGTTCCAGGTCGGCTACCTTGATTCCTCCACTGTATCTAAGGACGGAGCTGAGGCTGCCATCCAGGCTAGACTTAAAGGCACCACTTTGAGCAGCAGAAGAAACTTGCATTGAAAGGGTTAAATGCTTGTTCAGTCTAGGGGTAGAGGAGTAAGCCGTAATGCTTATTCTGGCAGGTATCCACCACGCTATGTGACTGGTCCCACAAAGCTGCTTCCCTTCACAGCTCAGCTGGTCACTGGTTTTCTAACATCATCCCATACAATGCAAGACCAGCAGTCCATTCAATGCAACTACTGGAATGAATATGCTGTCCCTGGATCAGAGAAAGATCAGAGGTTTTTGATGTGTTTCTATTTAAATATATATGTTTTTTTTTAACAGTCTCATTCTACTGGCCAAGAAACCTCTGAATTGCAGTACTACATTGTTACCATATTTTCCAGAAGTAAAGTAGTAAAGACAACAGACAGCACGAGCAGCAAAGATGAGTAATAAAGATACCTGTCTGAATGCTGTCACAGCAGTAGGTGCTACCGCCTGTGTATTAATGTTCTGATTAGAAAATGACTACATTGGAACTGTTTTGAATGTGCAAAAATGTAATTCTGTACATGCACATGAACACATAATAGCATATCAGATATTAGCTTTTATGAGATTACTCGAAATGATGAAGGACTGCTGTAACAGAGGGAGAGGCTTAAATGGGCATGGTTAAATAATACCCAAGCTAATTGACAAAGGGCAAGGAGTGCATAATGCGTGAAGGGCTCAGGAGTGGGTATCACAAAGATTGCAGGCTCAGGAGTATGTATTGCAGAGTGCCAGGGTCAGCAGTGTGTATCGCACAGAATGCAGGAGTCAGTAGTGGGTATCGCACAAAGTACAGGGGTCAGGAATGGGTATCTCACAAAGTGCAGGGGTCAGGAGTGGGTATCACAGAGACTACAGGGGTCAGGAATACATATCACAGAGAGTTCAGGGCTCAGGGGTATGTAATGCAAGAGTGCAGGGGTCAGGAGTACGCAACACATAGCATGCAGAGGTTAGGAGTATGTAACACACATAGTGCAGTTAACAGCAATGTGTGAGGCAGAGTACAGGGGCAGGGTGTGTAATAAACAGGGGTCAACAGTGAATATTGCACAGATTACAGGTTTCAGGAGTATTATAGAGTCTGGGGGTCTGGAGTGAGTATCACATAGAGTCTGGGGGTCTGGAGTGAGTATCACAGAGAGTACAGGGGTCAATGGTGCATATTGGGTCAGGAATGTGTAAGACACAAAGTGCAGGGGTCATGAGTGGGTATTACAGGGAGTGCAGGGGTCAGAAGTGCATATCACACAGAGTGCAGGGGTCATAAGTGTGTAACACACAGAACTGCCACTGCAATGTCTTTGACTGAAAAACAAAAGTCAGACAGTAGTGGTCTTGTGACTTGGGTCACCCTGCAAAAATGCCCAGCTCTAGCAATACCTGTGTCTTAAACAGTTATTAAACCCTTCTCATGCAACAAGCAAAATTGCTTTATTGCATCCAGTTACATTTTTAATTCCAGCCTGCCATTTCTTTCAACTCAGAATTAAAACATCTTATCCCTACTTCTGTCTATAGTGTGCCTATTGTACCTTGCAGGGACCCCTGGAGCCCCAGTGTAGCCACATTTACATGCAAGTCCCTCCATGCCAGGGCTATAGTGTGCCTATAGTGTGCCTATTGTACCTTGCCTATTGTACCTTGCAGGGACCCCTGGAGCCCCAGTGTAGCCACATTTACATGCAAGTCCCTCTATGCCAGAGCCCCAGTGTAGCCACATTTACATGCAAGTCCCTCCATGCCAGGTACTACATTCCTCCATGCCAGGGCTTTGTGCATTGACACAAACAGGCAGCCATAAACAGTCCATTCTCCCCAACCAGTAGTTTGGGGAAACACAACTGAGAGTTATGGAGTGATGGCTTACAGAAACTTAAAAATAGGGACACAGTGGGAAAACTTTTTTTTATTGTGAAAGTGTCTTTGGCGGACCTAATAATCACCCTAGAATTGTTGCTCTCAGTCCGACGTTCATGGCGATAGCCAACACATGTGGCACAATTGACGTTTAGATACACACGCATGCCCTACGTGTGCATGTTCATTTGAATCAGATGATGGGGAAGGCAGGGTTGGTTTTAATTCTGTTTTTTTTGTATTTATTTATTTTATAAGTTTTTACTTTTCTCTAACCTTTTTACATTTTTCTTTTCACTTAACTAGCTATCGCAAAAGGGCTGACAGGAGCCCAGAGCTTCCTGTTTCACTGATCACAGAGCAGATTGGGAAACAAATGTTTCTCAGTCTGCTCCTGCTCTCCAACCTCATACCATTTGCCACAATCGCTGGCTGGCACAAGTGATCTGGGTGGCTGTACCAGATTACTTGTTCTTACTTGACAGGCATTGCAGGGAGTTCTTGTTGGAGAAGCTGTGTGGGCAGCCCCTGCGGGCCCCCCTGCTGTTTTTATAGGGGTATGGACCAGTGACATGCGGTACCTCTTGTTCCAGGTGAGGCATTCCCCAGCACGTCCCGCCCTGCACCCACCACCGAAGTCCCGCACCCTGTCGACCGAAGCCCCGTCCCCTGACGGTCGAAGCCCTGCCTCCAATCCATCCCCAAGCTAGTGTAAAGGAGGAAGGGAGGAGACAGGTAGAAGCCTCCCTGCCCCTCACTTGCTCGTCACTGCTAAGGCAATCAGATCAATGGCTGTAGTGTTTTTTTCTTTTCTTTTTTTAATTGGCACTTTGCCATTGGTCCAAGCCATCCACAGAGCTCACGCCTCTAACAAAGAGTAGAGGCAGTGACACCTCTGGCTTCAATAGTTAGGTTACACAAGCAGTGGGGAAGCCCGCTGCTGTGTAACCTAACTACCTGTCAAAAGCTGGATGCAGCACTGCCTGTAATTAACAGGCAGTGCTCCGTCCATGACAGGTTACACAGTGTGGAGGCTTTCCCTGCTATGTAACCTGTTAGATGCCGATCTGAATGGAGAAAAAGCTGTCAGCTTCACACTTGAATCTGACAGCTTTTTCCTCCATAATTCTAGGTGAGGCTCTGCCTCACCTGCTTGCCCTGAGCGCACGTCCCTGGTAGGGACCCAGTACTGGAGGTCTGGCTGTACCCCCTATCGGTGGCTCTGGGTATGCCTGCCCCTGATCTAAAGATGGCATTGCTTCCAGGCCATTAAATCAGCATGAGATAGGGAAGAGGAGGAATGTCCTACCTACTCTATATACAAACATGTATTACTTTATTTAAACTACAGAATCCCTTTAAGAATCTGCAGTTTCTGTATTTCTATATATTATTCATCATTGCACTGATTAAATGTTTGATTGGCTATCTTGGTCAAACTATTACAATATTCTACCTTTCTAAAATCCTTCTGCAAAGAAATTGTCATACATTTTCAGCCCACAGAATTCAAATTCTTTCTCTTTCATTTTAATTAAAGTATCTTGACCTGTCAGACCTGATTGTAGTTTATGAATAGAGATTTGGAAGCTGCAGCTCAGTATCTGAGTATTGTACAACGGATTACACAGAAGGAACCCACAAAATGATTTTGACCTTGATAAAAAATAAATTCACTAACAGAAGCAAACCAGCCGAAATCAGATATCCAATAAGAGGTCCAGCTGTCACAATTGTGATTTTAAAAACTCTCAAGTGTCTGTAACGGCAGTGAACATTTTACATAAGGCTACATGAAATGTAGTGTGTAGTTTTAAAAGCAATTTATACATCCCACAGGATGATAATACCTGTAAAACGATGAGCCACAGATTATATGACTCACTTAATCTTCTTTATGACTTCCTTCTATAATTAGCATTCTCCTGTTTGTGATTTTAATGAAAATATTGCTCATAAACAAGCTAGAGATCTGGAAAATTCACTTCATTTACATTTCAGACACAATAGGGTTCTGGTCATCCTAATCCAATATATCCTGATATTTTTTTTAAAAAGTGTGCAGGATTACATGCAATGCATATTGTGAAAAAAGAGTGTCTATTGTAAGAAAACAACATTTAATATTCATTACCATATTAATCACCTCTAAAATAATACACTTGTATATTAACCTCTTGTTCGATTGTTAAACGGAATATAAAGGCAGAGGATGTTTACTTACATCTCATGTGGGTTTAAAATGCAAGTCAAATGCAGGTTAGCAGAATCCTATTTACCTCCATGGTACAATGTGGATGGCAGTTCTGAATTTGACCTTCTCTGCATATCCTATTGGATATTAATTTGCATTTCAGGCAAATCAGGTCAAACGCAACCTCTTGCGTTCAAACACATGCATTAGATCTGTGCAGTGTTCATATTTAAAAGTCTGCATTTGACAGCAATACTTGTAAAGCTCTAAACGGGAATCAGGGAATGCCCAATACTTTTTCTGATTCGGTGCATGGGTAAGGGCAACCTTTTTTTTTTTAGACAGAGCCCAAAATACTGCTGATAAACCAAACGCCTCAAGAGGAGCTATGCCTACAGTTGACAGCTGATTTGCATGAGGACACATTATCATTATCAGATTGCATTATTTTAAGTAAAAAAAGGACCTCTTATTTTACACCAAATATTATAATACCAGTTTTGGGCTTTCTCGTGTGGCCTAAAGCCTAGGCAATATATCACATGGTTTCTGGCTCCCAGGAGCATTGTGTGTGGTTCATGTTAACAAAGACAGCAAAATTACTGATTTTATTCAGACAGACCCTGTCTGGTAGCCTTGCAGTGACATCAAAGCTTGTATATGAAAAATACACAGATAAAGCTGCCCTGTTGTGCGAATGTAATTGCAAACTTTACCAACTAGGTGCATTAAACATAAGTGTACACTGGTAAAAATACTTACATTACAAAGACTATCATTTCCCATATAGTCAAACACGAATGACCATAGGCCACAGATCTACAGCTTTAATGCTGTTGATGGGCATTCCCACAAAAGGCCATAGATCTACTGCTTCACTTGCCTTCAGAGTCCCTGCTGTCAGTTATTATTAACTATCTCGGTATTAGAGACTGTTTTTGGAGTCAGTCAGAGCAGCGCCTGATGACAGAGGACTCTGATTTGTAGGAGTTCATGTATAATGCTTTGCCTCTATCTCTGCCTCCCTCTGCTGTTTCTCTGATAGACAGACAGCAGTATTAAAAAGTGTTAAAAAAAGTTTTTTCCACCAAGCC
>NW_017306375.1:1611249-1639559 GCF_000935625.1 Nanorana parkeri
TTCATATTTAGTTAGCTATTTTTGTTAAGTTTAGGGAGATGGTGAGGATACATATAGACATTAGACATCGGTCGGACAAAACAAACAAAGACTATTTTTCATTCATCTAAGAAAGATTGTTTATGCTAAAGTGCTATCATAAAACAGTTTCATCCATAGGTGCTTTTAGGACAGGGGATAAGAAAAATTAGGGTTGCATTATAGTTATTGTTTGTTTTTTGTTATGTTTTTTTTTTCTTCATAGCTTAAAGTAGATGCTCCTTGGAAATAGAAGGTCTCGTTACTTAAAGCCCCCAACCCCTGAATACAAATGGTTAAAAAAACATACAAAAGTGAAGCTGACCAAAACATTAAAAACTTACCTCAGTCCGGCTTTTGACACTCCCAAGAGGCATAGGAGACGTCACCACCCCTTTGGGCTGATGAAAATCCTGCGAGTATGAGGAAGTAGGTGGATAGGTCAAGTATAAGGAGGTAAGTAGATGGGTCAGGTATAAGGAAGTAGATGGAAAGGTCAGAAATGAGGAAGTAAGTAGACAGGTCAGGCATGAGAAAGTAGGTGGCTAGGTCAGGCATGAAGAGGTGGGTGGACAGGTTGGTATGTGGAGCTACTGTAGGTGTACAGGTCAGGTATAACGTTGTAGTTGGATAGGTCAGGTATGAGGAGGCAGGTGGACAGGTCAGGTACGGTAGGTGAATAGGTCACAAGAGAAGGACAATGAAAGATAGGTCACAAGAGAAGGAAAGAAGGGGATTGGGGAATATTTGAGGGACAGAGGAGAGATCAAATAATGACAGCACAATCACACATCCTCCATCCAATTCTGCCCACTGATGTCCTGTCCAGGCCCTCTGTTCCTGTGCGCCAGCGCTTACCCCTCACCTCCCTCCTATTTCTCACTCCTTGTTCTCCATCCTTTCTGTTTAGACAGTGATGTCAGTATGTTTATAAACATTTAGGCTAGAGCCAGGCTAGGGACTCAATTTTAAACACATACACATCCGGGGACACTTTGTAGCTGAGGACAGGCTCTCTAAATTGGGGACTGTCCCTGGAAATATAGGATGTCTGGTTACTTTTTCATGCAAGCAACCAAAAACCTACAAACTTTCCTTTCACTGCCACAGTTCCATTATTCATTAATCTTTTTAAAATTGTAGCATGCTGGATTTACAAAAGATACTTTATTCTACCACAAGAGGAAATAAAAACATTAAAAATGTTTCCTCACAACTATACATCTATGTTTAATATAATCCTCTACCTTTATATCTAGTATCCAAAAAAGGTACAGAAGTACCACCCTTGTAATGTTTAATGCAATGGAGCTATTCAACATGCATAACAATGTAGCAATGACTACTAAGGAGCTGCTGGCTTTTTGGGTCCTTTGGCCATTCCCAGTGGTGGCCCATCAAGGCACCGTCACCCCAGTAGTGATAAAATGGACTTTATTTAAGCAGAAATAAGCCCTGATGGAATGAAAGTGCTGATTAAACTGCTTCAACAATGACACTGGTAACCCATTATCAAACACAGAAACAAACAAAGTTACAACAAAGTATTCAACACTCTTTCCTTTATGTCTGTGTATGGCCTTTCCTTTGATGGCAATAACCAATCACAGTATTAAATGTCCTTAAAGGAGAACACAGTGGAATATGATTAACTGTACAGCCTATCTGCTATTATTAGGCCCTATCTAACCACTCGCCAGTGTAGAAATAAGAACAAAGTCTACCTGCGGTCCTTTGGGGTCCTTAGCATTGGAGCACTCATCATCAGGGTTTGCCAAATGCCCTTGAGCCCTTGACAGCAGGTTTATCAGGGTGGGTAACCATACATTTTATATTATCCACTACGTTTTCTCTATCATCTTTGTGCTCTCACATTAAGCTTACACATACTCAGTTTCAGTGCTTGGAAAATACATCTTATGTTGAGCATAACAGATAATGTTAACTCACTTCCACTCACTCTCTTGTTGGCTTTTATATGGTTCAGGATCTTGTACCATCTTGAAAGCTCAGAACAGAATTACATAAGTTCCATGCATGAGCAGTTATGCTGAGAATGTACACTAAGCTGTGCATGCGCAACTCAGCATATATTCTAAAGAAGGCTGGGAACATATAGGTAAGTTTGTTTTACAGGGGTGCACGATTTCTATCACCTGATGCCCATGACATGAAGTTCTGTGCGCCGGGCAGGTGCAAGGTATAGCATCGTTTTGTACAAGCGATCTGGGTGGCCGTATAGCTGCCCAGACAGCTACCTCCTCATGTATCACTTGCCCCTCCCTAGATTGTAAGCCCTCACGGGCAGGGCCCTCCTTACCATCTTGTCTTGAATTGTATTGTGACTGTAATGTCTTCCTTATATTGTAAAGCGCTGTGCAAACTATTGGCGCTATATAAATCCTATATAATAATAATAATCACTTGTAGCAGTCTCCTTGCCTGCTACGGGTTTTTTTTTTTGTATCACGACAAGAAGATTGTCATGAAGGACAAGTAGATTGGGCTCCCGCATTAGTCCTTGGACAAGTAGCTTTTTTTTTTAAAGATTTCCATACCCCAGATTTATTACATAAGATACATAGCATGTCTCTTCTGCATACAAAGAACTTGCCTGCAATTTGTTTTACATTTTGAATAGCTAGAGCTTTTGGCTATACAAATAGTTATTTCAGGAAAATAAACAAATCCTTGTTGGTAGTTTTACAAGATGCGATATATAGTTCCTGATTTATTGTGTCTGTTACATTCATAACAAGAGTGAAAAGATCTCTCATTTACAATGCTAGCAAATCAGATAATTGGATATTTATTCTAGCTAATAAAAAGTAAGCAATGTTAAGTGGCATGTGCAGTAACCCACAGCCAATCAAAGCTGATCATTTAAGTTAAGTGATATATGAAAAACACCTTATATAGTATAGCCTTATATTATAATAAATCAGGATTTTCCATTTGTGCAACTTAATTAATTTGTCCTTGGCCCATGGTTTGAAAGAGTTAGCATGCTTCTGTTTAAATCATGGTTACCATGGGAATAGCCACCAGGGTAACGCTAGATGAACAGAAAGCTATTGTATTCTGGGTTAGGACAGATCAGTCTTGTTAATCAGCACCGCATGGCGGAGGTGTGGCTGATTTTAGTTATCAAGTGCTGTGTTTGATTCTCCATTTTTTAGGTTAGTGTTACAAGGGCATGAACAAACATACAGAACAACTTTATCCAAAAATAATGCTCTTCAAATCATGCATAAGGCCTCTTCTTCCCAAACACTTAACTCAATCACATAAGTTAGACTGTAGACTGAAAGTTAGACTGTAATCAAGAATCTGCCTCATTTGTTACTTCTCTTAAAGCAAACCTGTCACAAAACCTGGGTATCTCAAACTAAGCATATTATTAGGGATAAGAGAATCTGCCCGGGTTCAACTCGCTGGACGTTAATCATAGGGAGCTGGGTACTGCAATGGGGAACATTTAACAAAGCAAAACCTTTTTTTTATTTATTTATTTACCATACAGCACGGTGAGGACCCTTTTAATGTGACTTTGTGGACAACATGGGAAAACCACCAATCCTTTAAATTACATACTTGGGAGATGCCTTTAAGCTGTATGTGGTGTTAAGGAACAGTACAGTTTTTACAGACAGTGTCAACAACACACCGTATTCTGGCTTTACATTATGGATGTGTAATTGATTTTTTAACGTTTACAATTATCTTGGCTTAAATACAGCATCAGCACCTCAGTCTGATTGTTTTTAATTTAAAAAAAAGAAGCTTTTTAGGTAGTTTTAGCTGCAACACCGGTCTTTTATCCAGCAATAATTGGTCTAAATTGAATGGTGGAAGGAGGAGCCACAACTGATCCAAAAGCTACAGGAAAGTTTACTGTTCAAAAAATAAAACTAAAGCCCTCAACTTCATATAAATAGGCCAGTGGCACAACAACAGTTTAATAATCTTGTTTCATCAAATCCTTTTTTATCAAACCACACTATATTGTATAAAAAGTTTAAAAGTTAAGTCCACCTTTTTGCAATTTGCACTTACACATTTTTTGCAATGAAGCCTGCAAACAGTTGCATTGGTGCAATGCACAGGCTCTTGCAATGTATTTCTCCTGCCTCAGAGATATGAACTTCGCTTGTGAAAATGCTGCTAAACTATGTACCTCTGTCACGGTGGCAGATGGGACTAGTAGTATTTCATTCTCCATTTCTGGACCTTGATGACACCACACAGCTGCACTAATAATTACAAGGTTCTGCAGACAGAAGCACCCCATGATTCAGGTAAGGGGGGCAGTTTGAGTTTTGGGGATATTTCATTTTACCATGCTTCATGGTTCACGGTGGTGTAAAATGAAACATGGTCTAAAAAGTGGACTTAGCTTTTCATAATATGTCAAAACAAAAAACACTTCAAAACCACAAACCCGCAGTTTATATCCTCAAAATATTTCAAATATAGACTTCAGGTATGTGTTTGTATCTTGTATCTGGTGGAGGCCAAGATGACAAGGGGGCATCCTTACACCTCTGGTCCAGACACAGAGAGACAAAGGGGCACAACTGTTGGGAGTTCAGATGACAGATACAGTTGGGCAGGACCCTGGAACACAGTAGACTGGAAGATTGGTAGGAACATGCAGTGGTCACTGGCGAAGAAAAAAAAAACATGCACTGGTCACACCGGAAAGTCAGCAGAGAAAAGCCATGGTCAGGAACTAGCCAAGGTCAATAACAAGGAGGCAGTGCAGACGTCGAAGGGCAGGCTGAGTCAGCAACAGGGAAGCAAATCAAAAACAGGTTCAGGATCAAGTTGCAGGGTAACTGCTGAAGACCATCCAACAACTTCCCATCTCAGTGCTATTCCTTAAATAGGCCATCTTAAATAGGCCATCTGGCACCAAGCCTTGAATTAAGGGTGCACGTCTGTCTGAGCAATGTGCCCTCCTAGATTATTGTGCTCAGATGAGTTGGAGTGCTCACAGTAAGCCTGCTTGAGCATGTGAATAAGCCTGAGCATGCGAATTAGCAAGCTTGCACATACATGTGCACACACACAACTGGCTGGAGATGGTCCCTGCCATGTGCATTGGTGCATGTGCACCATGTCTATAGATGCCATTCTGATAGTTTGTTAGAAATAGGCAGCAAAGAGAAGGAGACAAGCCAGCTGACAGGAGACAAGCCACACAAACAGAGCTGCTGGCTCTGTTCGGGTATTCTGACAGCGGCTGCCCACTGTCACGATACAAAAGAAACAGCAGGGATTCCTCAATCAATGTGCTCATACATGATGGAGGAATTTGTTCCATTTTTTTGTTTAGCCCGCGGGTTGAAAGATAAAAACAGAGCAGTGTATGGCCAGCTTAAAGTACTGCCACACTGAGACAGAATTGGCAGACATGCCCTGCCGCTATATGGTGTGGCCCAGCCACCGATTTTTCTCCTGCATAATCTTCTCCCCCAATCCTACCTTTTGGTGCAGAACCTTTGTCCCTCCCTTTAGGCCTGCATCACATTTTAATAAAAGGATTGCCTACATTTGATGGCAGCTATGGCAATAGAAGGATAAATATGTAGTGATTTGTTGCATGTTACTTTACCACACAAGTAGGTGGTGACGTGCTGTAAACTAAGGCCAGCTTTGCCTGTGTCAGCAAGAAGTTTACGCAGCGGACCTTTAAATAAACTAAAAAGGCCTTAGCACAATAAAATATGACCCTCTGTGCTGTTACACAGTCGTAAAAACATGACACAATACATAGTCATAGTTAATATTCATATTAATGTGAAGTGAGAATTTACATAGTTAATTTTCCTTAAGCCATGTATGATAGCTGGTTGTATAGCTGGTTATTATACTGCCATCTTGTGGGCATTTTGGTGATTGCACCATGTTTTTCTGTGTTCCCTCCCATCTATGATGTATGTCCCCCTTCTTCAAGAACTAGTGTTCGTGTCATGGCTGCCTCTACCAGGACCACATGTACATGCAAGCTTGGAAACATTATCATCCTTGACCTTTAAATACCATCTATTCATTCATCTGCTGTATCCTGTTGTCTGCTGTGAAAAAGAAAAAAAAATCCCTAATAAAACAATAACAACAAAAAATTATTGCACAGTGGTGGTGGTAGTGGGGGGAAGGAGGGGGGAGCAGCAGCAGCATCATCAGTAACTACAGATGTTTTTGACAAATGCTAGCCCTAAAGGGATTATTGGGTCTCTTAACTGTGAACACGGGGGATATACACAACAATTTGTAGCCCACCACACTGCAATCGCCAATAATGTAGCAGTATACAGCACTGTATGCCAACTACAAAGACAGTCAGTTCTCCCTAAACTACTACAACACACACTTACAAATGGCTGCTGGGAAACCACCATATTACAGCGAGGTTGCTGGCACATAACAAAGCCCACATTATTGACTCTTCTAAGCCAGCAGACCTAGATTCATGGGCCAGGCAGTGCAAAACATAATTTCTGTCCATGGCATTCAGATCATATTCTTATTCAGGCCTTGTTCACACTGTCATGGTTAACATCCACAAAACACACATGATGAACAAATATATTGCATGGGAATCAGTTCACATTGACATTTGTAAAAACACAGCATTTAACAAAGAGTCTTGTATGTTGCATCCTTAATGCAATAAAATGCAAAGAAAAGGCCTAATAAAGTTAATGGATATTCGAGTCAGATGTATGACAAATGCAGCTGTCACATGTTTCCATGTACGTAGACTCTAATTCTATTTGTCAGTATGTTTGGCAGATCTCTTTGTATACTGCTTCTCTTTGTATAGGCTTAATTCCAGGCAGATACAAAAGACACACATTAGTGCAGTTCTGTTTTCATTATTACACTTTTAAATCAGTTTATTTATACGTAGGTAGTGTTATTATCTGAATTTGGCTTGGTATCAGCACTTTGCGGAGCTCTGGCTGAGAAAGGGAGAGATGAGTTCATAATTCTGCTGCTTTTCCTCTCACTATCCAATTACAAGCTGAGGGAGGGACAAGGCTGGTAAGTGTTACTGAAATGCAGCAGTGAAAAATCAGGTCCCCTGCCCCTCCAGTCAAGACTGTGCTCTGTGGCAAAGCTAGGTTAATCTCAGGACTAGATGGACAGAATAACAAAAAGTTTGAAAGGTACAACAGCTCTTATTAAAGTATTTAATCCGTGTATTTAGCTATTTATCTGAAGTTCAGCTTTAACCCCTTCGTGACGGGAGACGTACACTGTACGTCCAGCCAATCATTTTTTGTGAATTTATTGCAATCTTACCAGGAAACAAGCTTTCATATTGTAGGGTGACATCACTAAGCCACTTGGCCACATTTGGCAGCAGCATTGTCAGCCACAGTGTGTGTTGCTTCAGTTGGTCGTTGTGCTGTGTGGCACAATGCTGGCTATCTGTTAGACCTGACCTTTAGATAAGCAAATATCTGTAAAAAAAAAAGTCAAGGCAACTGGACTTGCTGTATTTTTCTTTAAGACGTTTCACTGATCACCAAACCAGCTTTCTCAGTTCTGAATTGAGAAAGCTGGTTGGATGATCAGTGAAACGTCTTCAAGAAAAATACAGCAAGTCCAGTTGCCTTGACTTATTTTACAGATATAAAATAACCTGGATGAATGAGAACCTTCACAGACATTTAGGTAAGCAAATGTGCACTAGATTCACAAAAAATTATTTGCTTAAATTGGAACTCCAGGATTTAAAAAGAAATGAACCCTTGCAGTCGGGCTACTCCATGCACTGCAAGGGTTAACTGCTTGTTTTGGTCTGAAAGGTCAAATAAAAAACAATATACTCACCTGATCCTTGGTCCCACATGGCTGCTACACCCGTCCCCGCAGCCTATTCTCCCCCGGGCTCCGACAATCTAAGCCCCGCTGACATCATCACATCTAATGCAGGTCCATTCCCCTTTTTTAGTTCAAATGTTTATTCAAATTCTTCATCAGGGCATTCGGCCTTGCCATCATTGAGTCAACTAATTTAGTTCAAAAGCCCTTAAAAATTTCCTCCAGACCTGCTGCTTGAAAAGAATCCTAGACGTATGAAACAGGTTTCTTTTGTGCCTGGCACATGCACATTACTACATGTATAAATGCAAATCCGATTCATGGATAGAGTTTGTTCTGATAAGAAACAAGAACATTTTCCCATCCTCTTCCTTACAAAGATAATGCTAGACTGTCTTATGAGAAAGCCTAGAATGTCCTGAGAAAACAGAATTATGGAAAAGCACAACATTTAGGGCCCGTTCACAACCAATGCATTGGGGCTGCGCTGGCTGTTTTTTTTCCAGCGCAGTCAAAGCGCAAGAGAAGGCAATTTGCCTTGTTTTAGATGGGCTCATTTCAAAAACACTAAAGCACTAAAAACTTAAAAAGTATGGTATGCACTTTTTTTTATTGCAGCACAGTGTGACACGGTACAACTGCATCGCACTGCGGTGTGCCCACAGAACAATGAAATGTCACTTGTGACATTTTAATAAAGTTCTAACAAAAAAAAGGGATATGTTGCGATCAGCGCATCAGCACTGTGCCGGGAAGGTTTTAAAAAAAAAATTATGAAACAGGTCACATAAAAGATCAGCTAATAAACTTGTAAACATTCAAAATACATTTTGAATAAAACCACCAAATACCATTCTATCTTTAGCTCTAATGCGCAGACATGGAGGGATGTTTCTGTTGCATGAGGAGTCCACTTGTACAGCTTGCAGACAGGTGTGTTGGCCTCTATAGGCCAAATTTAGTATGCCTGATGGTTCTGAGGTAGAGACATTGAGAGCTATATAAATCCTTCTAACTCACATCCATCAAGTGTTGGAGATGACCTTTCCTCACATGCCATCACAGCTTTAGATCCAGCCAGAAAAATGTCAAAAAGGGAAAGGAAAATAGAAAAAAGTCCACACAGCATGCATGTAAAAAAGGACGTGAAGAATGCATCACTGCACACATTGTAAAGATGTTAAAAGAATGTCAACAACACTCAGCAATTGCATGAAATGAACAAATGCAAAGGTGTGAATAAGGCCCCTTGTAGAAAGTAATGGTCACCACACCACCACTTGAAGCCTCCATTTATCTAAATGAAAGCTCCCTTTTACTTTTTTGATTGTCTTTGACATTAAACTCTGAGTTCTGCTAAGCTGAATTTCCCTGGTTTGGGTTGTGGAAAAAGAACAAACCAATATATAAACAGGAGAATACCATAAAATATTACTTATAGTGTGCTTCTAAGACAAGACGGATCATTACACTAATAGAACATGGCAACTTGAATACTTCATTACACTGAATGCACAGCTATTGGTAAGATTTACAATTCCACAATATACAGCAACAATTTTATTCACACTATATCTTTTATTATGGAAAAGCAATTCTTGAGTTCCAGTCTAGTGATTGTGTCTGTCATGGTCTGCCTGAGAGGAGCACTCTAGGAGAATGATGTCATCGCCTGAAGGCAGGGGGAAGGCAGAAAGGGCTGAGCTGTGTGGGTGTAATGCATTTTTACACTGGCCGTTTTGAGTGTACCCACTCTGCCTGAACACCGACCTGTTCTGATCTGGAAAAGATCTGATGCCTTCTTGTAGTATCCAAGTTTACATGCTCACTCCTTCCCTCTTTCCCACACTGCTATTCGCCCATATTATGGGCCGCCTTAGTGGCAGATTATAATAAAGGAATAGTGGGTGGCTATCTGGGTCCCAGACTCCAAGCAGGCTATCCATAAGGATGCCATGAGTTCTGCCCTTCAGTGCTCTTCAAAGTATGTCAACTTCAGCCTTCGTATTGCTCACAGCAAAGGTTTCCTTCAGGGCCGATTCACATCAGCAGCTGCGGTACAACACAAAGCTTCTAGTGTGCGTTGCTAGACACAGTGCTGATGCGCCAATCACACTGTTTACCTTTTTTTGTTAGAACTAAATTGAAATGCCACGCATGACATAACATAACATAATGCCAGAACCAAGATGGCGGCAGGGTTCTGGGGAAAAAGAAGTACAGCTCCCGAAGTTAGCCAGGCCATCGGCCGGCCGACAGCCTGCTTCTGACAGCTGGGCGGAGCCAGCCGCCATCTCACGGCTTGCTCCGGCCACTTGCAGAGAGGTCAGCGTCCTGGTTACCAGCTAACCAGGGACACTGATCTCCAGACATCAAACTCTCCCGGGCGCTCCGCCCAGGAGAGAAACACTCTTTCCAAGAAAGGTTCACTCTGCTCGATAGAGCAGAGTAAAACTTTCCCTGCTTTTTTTTTTATTCTGACATGAAGCCGTTGGCTGCCGTCAGAATAATAAAAAAAAATTTACTATAGGAATGCATTGCTAGATTCCTATTGGCTATTTCAATTTGCAATAGCCAATAGCAAACTAGCTATTCCAACCGCCCACTGCTGCTGTCAATCAGCAGAGTGGACCTGCAGTTCTCTATCGGTCCCCTCTAGTGATTGACAGCAGCAGAGGGCGGGTGCAATAGCTAGTTTGCTATTGCAATAGCCAATAGGAATCTAGCAATGCATTCCAATGGCAAATTTTTTATTTTTTTTGACGGCAGCAGAACCGCCCGGCCAATAGAAAACAGTTGGGCGGAGCTAGCTGTCACTGCTAGCTTCGCACAATCGTTTTCAATTTTTTTTTTTTTTACTTTTTAAACTATTTTTCTGTTCTGCCTGGTCCCACAGAGGGAGCGAGCAGAACAACCGAGCCGAATGCCGCTCAGCTGCATTCGGCTATTTACTCACTGCTGTTCCACATCTATAAGAATAGACCGAACAGCAGCGAGTAGCCTGCCGGAGGTTTGGCTTAGCCGATCCAGATGTTGGATTGGCTGAGTTGAACTCCTTCTGCACTTCGGCGACCCGAAGCCTCCCGATGTACGGCTGATTTTAGTCGGTATACAGCTGAAATCAGCCGTACCAGCCTAAAGTGAATAGCCGAACAGCGTTCGGCTCACTTCGCTTCAGGTTGGTCGTTCACTCGGCTGCCTACGGCAGCTTAGTGAATAGACCCCTTAATTACTATCCCAATGACAATGTGTCATTAAGACAGGGGGTAAGGGAAATTCTCCAAGAGAGACATCAACAGCATTCAAAAAAATACAAAACCCACTTTAATTTAGCAGAGTACAAAAAGTCTCCCCCTACTCTCTCCAAATATAAGCAAAAGGCTTTGCCTGACGTTAGGATAAGAGAACGCCTAGGATGTCCTGAGCACACAGAACCCCGGGAGAACACATCAACCGGTTTATTTATAAAACTTCCACCCAGCGTATAGCTGAACGGATGCCCTTGGCATGGCACTAGCGCCCATGGCTCCGACAAGTATAGGAATTTCTAGGGGTGCTAGTGCCGTGCAGAAAATATCCCCCCAGATACACTGGGTGGAAGTTTTATAAATGAACCCCTTAATGTTTGTTTATAAAAGAAAGGTTTTTATACAAAGTAATGAAAAAGGTCACATAAAAAACAAAATCCTTTGAACAAATCTACTGGTGTATTGTCAGATTTAGAGAGCGCGAGTACAAAAGCCTAGAATGTTCTGCGAACACAGAACCCCAGGACAACACTACTGTAAATCTTTATTTCTTAAAGGAAGGTTTTTATAGAAGATAATGAAATAGGTCAAATAAAAAATGTAATCTTTTGAACAAAATTGTACTGGTGTGTAATGAAGAGAAAGCGAGCACAAAAGTGGGCAAGCTACTACTGGACTGTCTTATGAGAAAGCCTAGAATGTCCTGAGAACACCGAACCCAAGGAAAACTCAACTACAGTATACACTGAGTGGCCAGATTATTATGACTATCCCATCAGTACTTCGTTGGGCCACGAGAGGACTCCACGAGATGACTTCGTTGGGCCGCTTCGTGACTCCACGAGATGTTGAAAGGTGATGCGAGGAATCTGACACTGCACTGTTGTCCCTCTGTTGTCTTGTACCAGTCTTGCCACTCTCCATTCTGACCTAACATTGACTACTCGCTGACGGCCACAATTTGCTCATTCAGACCCAGATTTTCGTCTGACAGTCCAGTCTTTAAACACTTTAACAACAGCTGCTCTTGAACATTTAACGATTTCTGCTGTTTTGCTGATACTCGCTCCATGGCTCCGAGCGCCAACAATCATCCCACGTTCAAAGGCTGTTAAATCGCGTTGTTTACCCATATCTTCAGAAAAAAATCGCTTCTACTGTCGTGTTAAACAACCTGCTTCCCTATTTATAATGGTTTGGCCCTCTAGCAACTTCAGCGCGAAATTATAGCTAATTATAGCTAATTTGCCTACAAACGTAGGCAAATATCTTTATTATTAAAAGGAAGGTTTTTATACAAAATAATTACATAAATAGGTCACAAATTTAAAAACAAAATACAAATTTTTGACTGCAATTGTATAGGTGTATGGTGAGCTTTAAAGAGAGACCAAAAAGAACCGTACAGCCATGGAGAGCCCCACACAGCCCTGCAGAGCCCCACACCTGCCCATACAGCCATGGAGAGCCCCCCCCCCCCCCGCATAGCCCTGGAGAGTCCCACACCCGCCCGTACGGCCATAGCGAGCCCCACACCCGCCTGCACAGCCATGGAGAGCCCCACACCCACCTGTACAGCCCTGGAGAGGCCCTCACACGCCCGTACTGCCCTGGAAAGGCCCACATTCAGCCCTTGTGAGACACTAATGCAGCTCTGGTAAGACCGGCACGCAGCCCTAGTAAGACCAGCATGCAGCCCTAGTAAGACCCGAACGCAGCCCTGGTAAGACCTGAATTCAGTCCTGGTGAGATGGCACACAGCACTGGTGAGACCGTACGCAGCCGTGATGAGAGCGCACACTACCCTTGGGAGACCCACACACAGCCATGGTGAGACTACATGCAGCCCTGGTGAGACCGCACAGCCCCAGTAAGACTGCACAGCCCCGGTATGACCACACACAACCCCTGTTGAGAGAACGCACGCAGCCCTGTTGAGAGTGCACGCAGCCCTGATGAGACCGCGCGCGGCCCTGATGAGACCGCGCGCAGCCCTGGTGAGATCGCGCGCAGCCCTGGTGAGACCGCGCGCAGCCCTGGTGAGACCGTGCGCAGCTCTAGTAAGACCTGATTTGTAGCCCTCTCTAACTGATGGCATTCTGCATTACTATATAATGTATTGCTGTGATTTGTAGTCATCTATTGCTGGTGTGATTCTGCATTGCTGTTTAATGTTTTGCTGTGATATGTAGTCCTCTAAAGCCGGTGCCTTTCTGCATTCTGTATAATGTATTGCTAGGATTTGTAGTCCTCTATAGCTGGTGATATTCTGCAATGCTGTACAATATATTGCTAAGATTTGTAGTCCCTCTACAGTTTGGAGTCAGTGTCAGAACTACCAGGGTCACAGTAGTTGCAGCTGTGATGGGGCCTTGGCACTTCACCACTAGGGATGAGCCGAACACCCCCCTGTTCGGTTTGTATTTGAACATTAGAACAGCCGAAATGTTTGAATACGAACTCGAACTCAATGCAAGTGTATGGGGGTCGAATGTATCTTATTCAGAAAACAATTAGTGTATAGTGTTTTAGAAAATCTGTCACATGACCTTAAAAAGGTATTGGTAATTGGTATCGGTGAGTACTTGAGGAAAGGTATCGGTACTTGTACTACATCTGAAAAAAATAATATTAGTGCTTCCCTACCTAGAACGTCCTGAGAACACAGAACCATGGGAGAATTCAAGATTACAGGGGTTATTCACAAATTCGAGTGAATAACCGAGCCGAAGTAAACAGAGCCGAACTACGTTCGGCTATTCACTCCGGCTGCCTTTGGCTACACTTTGAAGTGCTGGAGGACTTTGACTCAGCCGATCCAACATCTGGATCTGCTGAGCCAAAGCTCTGGCAGCTCACTCGCTGCCGTTAGCCCCTATTCACATATCGGCCGAACAGCAGTGAGTGAATAGCCGAATGCCGCGAGCGGCATTCAGCTTGGTACTTCCGTGGTACCAAGCAGAATAGAAAATCAATGAAAATAGTTGGGAAAAAATGGAAATAAATAGTAAAATTTAAAAATAAAGATTTAAAAAAACAGAAAATAAATAAATAATAATAATAAAAAATCCAAATGAGAGGAGCTAGCTCTGCCCAACTGTTTCCTATTGGCCAGAGAGGTCTCGGCCAATGAATAACAACTGGGAGGAGCCGAAGTGGAGTAAAAACCGGAGCCGAAGTAAACAGAGCCGAACTACGTTCGGCTATTCACTCCGGCTGCCTTTGGCTACACTTTGAAGTGCTGGAGGACTTTGACTCAGCCGATCCAACATCTGGATCTGCTGAGCCAAAGCTCTGGCAGCTCACTCGCTGCCGTTAGCCCCTATTCACATATCGGCCGAACAGCAGTGAGTGAATAGCCGAATGCCGCGAGCGGCATTCAGCTTGGTACTTCCGTGGTACCAAGCAGAATAGAAAATCAATGAAAATAGTTGGGAAAAAATGGAAATAAATAGTAAAATTTAAAAATAAAGATTTAAAAAAACAGAAAATAAATAAATAATAATAATAAAAAATCCAAATGAGAGGAGCTAGCTCTGCCCAACTGTTTCCTATTGGCCAGAGAGGTCTCGGCCAATGAATAACAACTGGGAGGAGCCGACCGTGACGTCATGGCCAGCTCTGCCCAGTTGTTATTGTTTAATGACAGTTCAGCTAACCCCAGGTCATTTGGGGACGCTGATCTGTCATTATAACTGGGTGGAGCCAGCTGTGAGATCCCGGCTGGCTCTGCCCAGCTGTCATTTACGGGGCAAAAGGCCGTCCTTGGGCAAGCCGTTCACACTGCTTCGACTGTCACTTCGGCTCAGTCAAGCCGAAGCATATGCCTTCGGCTCGGCCCCCTTTGGCAGCTGTACGAGCTATAACCGAAGGGCTCCCACAACCGAAGCGAGCGGAAGAATCAGCCGAAACTATGGCTGGATCCTTCTGCAGCTTTGTGAATTATCCTTTAAATCTTTATTTCTAAAAGGAAGATTTTTACACAAAATATTGATTTAAACAGGTCACATTCAATTTTGCCACTGAAATCCTACAGATGTATGGCCGGCTTTCCACTTAATGTGACACTAAGGGGTCTATTCACAAAGCTGCCGAAGGATCTGGCCGTAGCTTCGGCCGATCCTTCGGCTAGACGTTGTTACTTGTTGTGCGTCTGAAGATCTGGATCAGATCTTCAAACGCAGTGCAGTGTGTTTTTGACCCTATTCTGATGCTTTTTTTAAGCTTAAAATGGGCATTCCGGTGCAGTCGAGTGCGTTTGCATGCGTTTCTGATGTGTGTACATGCGTTTTGGTGAGTTCCAGACCAGAACAAATAGTGCATGCAGCATTTTTCCCCCCCTGCGGACTGCACTGGTGTGAACAGAGCCCAGGGATTCCATAGAAATACATTGAGATGCATTTCAGGTGCGGACAAAAAATTTTCTGGTCCTGATATGGTGATACACAAATAAGATACATTTTTGTTATTAGTTAGGGTACTTGAATGTATTTTTAAGATTTACCTCCTGGGTTTAGTGTCACTTTAAAGCTGCAGCTAAAGATTAAACTCTTTCCTTAACATTCGATCGCGGAATTGATTACATAGTTGGTGCTGAATGTTTTTGATGTGCTGGGTATAGGACAGTGCAGCTGTCAATGGCAGTTTGTCCAGTTCTTAAGTCATGCCTCTGCTGTATATGTAGTTGCAGCACACAGAGTCCCTGTTGTGTGTTGTAACAGCTACACGTCCACATGCACAGCATCAGCCCATTGAGTCCACCCTCCCAGTGTGGGAGTTGTCAGCCATCACTTGTTGAAGCAGCTCTCCGCCTCCTGACTACGGGACGGCCCTATGACAGCTGTTAACTCCTTCCTAGGGCCCTGGCAGCCCGCTCTAAACACTGAGCCCGGTGAGTACCAAGGGGCTGATCACTATGGGGGGTCATTGTCAGAGTGTAGGGACTGGGTGGGACTTGTCATTGCTTCTGTGCTTACATACAACTTTTCCTTAACTCGTGCTGGAGGAAAGGACCAGCTGGTAGCCGGTTCTGCACTTGTCAGCTGTGTCTGCGGAGACGCTGGCAAAAGTTTTCTGGGCAAACTTGACTTTCCAGCTCCCTGGCCGCCTGCTGTCTATGGCATGCTTGTCCCAGATCGCAGACAAATAAGTACAAATAAATACGCTGCCCTTAAGGGGGCGGGGCTAAAGTCTTGTAAATGACAGCTCAGCTGGCCGACCACCTCCACTCATCTCATCACTGTCACAGGTAATGACTGACATGAATAGCTGCTCTCCGTCTCTTCTCATGTACTCCAACTGTCATCACGTAGATCTTATATAATATCACTTTATAGGACATGTTTAGTATTTGCAGCTTTGTCTAACTTGTTTATTTATAATACATATATACTTATTTATAATACATATATCATGGCACATTATAGAACACCTGATGACTGTCATTATATAAACTGTTGTGCAAATGTATTATTATTATTATTGCAATTACTAATACTCGTAATTAAAATGATAAACGTGATTAAGATAAAGGTGATACATTTGATAGGATATTGTAGTCAAGTAGATCACACCCTGAAGTTATAATGCCTTTTATTACCCACTTTTTACCCACATTGTTATTAAAAACTGGAGCAGACAGAGGGGGATTGATAAAAACTGGAGCAGACAGAGGGAGATTGATAAAAACTGGAGCAGTTGCCAAATGCAACCAATCAGCTTCTATGTTTCAAAGCTTAACTGAACAAACTGAAGAGGGAAGCAGATTGGTTGCCATGCACAACTGATGGGCTCCCGGTCCATGACCGAGTGCCCGACTTTTTACAGGGGGGTGATACCAAGATGACTGTCAGTCATTTTGGCGTCACCAGTGCAATGGTGACACCCTGTTGCGGGCCGCACCTCTCGCACCCCCCTTGAACGCCACTGTAATCAGCTTAACTGAACGAACTAAAGAGAGAAGCTGATTGGTTGCCACAGGCAACTGCTTCTGATTGTGTTTGCTCCAGTTTTTATGGATTGCCCTAGAAGCTGGAGCAGTTGCCCAAAGTAACCAAACAGCTTTCCGCTTTCATTTTCAAATTTTAACTGAACAAAATGAAGAATGATGCAGATTGGGTACTATGAGCAACTGTTCCAGATTCTGTCTGCTCCAGCTTTCATAAATTCCAACCACTGTTTATTTGATCATTCTGGTGGTTAGACAATGTTCTCAATTGAATGTATTATATGAATTATGTGTTGCTTACAAGAGGGTGTTGAAGAGTGGTACAGATGGAATAGTGTTATAAATGTGGGCTCACCACACACATTACTGGTTGTACATGGTAAGAATTTTTCTTTTTTCGGAGCATTTCTTTACACACATGTTTGATTTTCTTATAGTTATTAGAGTCAATGATGATGATCAGTTTTGACTATAGTGACAAAAGCAGCGGCTGTGGTTTCTGTTTGGGATACTTCATACATTGCAAAATCGAATGTCAAATTCAAATTAAGTTTCAAACCACATTCCTCAAGTCTCTGATGGGATTATCCAATATGCTGACAAGATTTTTCATATGCAAATCTACCAGTGCATGGCCAACGTAGGTCAAGGGTCTTATGCCACACATGTCAGGGTGACTCTTCACCAGTGGCAAGGGAAGCACTTACCCTAATGAAGTAGTTCCTTCTCTGGTTCTGAATTCTGCAGGATCTCATTCAATAGCGGGGGAGCGACGTCTTGCTGGCCTGGTCTGGCCAACAAGGCAACTGTTCCATAGAAAAAAGGAAGCGGTCTGCTAAAGATCTGTCAATGGTGCATTGTCACCAGCAACACGAGCGCTTGTCTAACATAGCCCTAAAACTGACATGCCAACTAGCCAGGGTGGCCAGCCCAAAATGTACCTTTGTACAGATGGAATCCTTAAAAATGACAGGAAGAAAAAGGAGCAGTTGTCCATAGTAACCAATCAGCTTCTCTCTTTCATTTTTAAAGATTAACTGAACAAAAAAGGTTAAAACATGTCTGGCTTTTTTCTTGGTGTGTGTCTCATTAGGGAGCTTCCCGTTCACTTCCTGTCCCAAAGACAGAACAGGAAGTGTGAAGATAGCTCTCTAATGTGAGGAAAAGTTCCCTCTTAGATAGCTGTCACCAAACTAGTGTTCCCATTAACCATTTCACTGCCAGAGCATTTCTTTTCACACATGTTATAATCCACATTTTAGGCCGGAAAATTACTCAAAAGCCCCGTGAGTTTTTTTCCTTAAAACACAGACCCTTGATGAAATGAAATGGCGTCAGTTGCACTTTTTTACATTGCATGATATTAGTGCAACTGTTTATCAAGCCCAAAATTTCAGTAAAAGATACTAATTTTTGTGTAAAATATAAAAGATGAGGCTGCGCTGAGTAAATAGATACCCAACATGCTAAGCTTTAAAATTGAATGGGCCCGTGAAACGGCGGCAAAATACAGGACCCCAAATTGTCCATAGGGATTATTTTAAAAGCCCGTACAGGTCATCAGTTTAGAAAACAGATGTTGCCAGGTCTCTCTCCCCGCTTCCTCTCTCTCCCCGCTTCCTGCCAACACCCAAGATGCCGGTCCGGGCCCACAGGAGGGGCAGCAGGCAAGGCAGGGGATGAGGGACCCTGTTCACCGGCCCATGGAAGCAATCTGGCGGCAGCTCTGCCATTACAATCTCTTCCAGTGTAAAGCTGACAGTCACTTAAAGGAGAACTATGGGGTCAGTGTTTTTCCCCATAGTTCTCCTTAGGGTAACGGGAGGACACAAACTAGCATCCTGCCGTTACCCTAAGCTCAGTAGCTCGCGGTATACTGAGACGCCGCAGCCGGAGCGGATCCCGACATGGACGTCGAGATCCGCCCAGCTGCGTGAGTGACAGCTGGCTCTGCCTATCTAGAGGCAGAGCCAGCTGTACCCGCCCCCTCCCTCGTCCGTTCCGCCAGTCAGCACTGGCAGATCGGAGCGGGGAGGGGGGAATCCAGCCCCTCCCCCTGTCACGGCAGAGAGCAGTTTTGTGCGTTTTTTTAAAACGCGTGGTTCTCCTTGCATAAGGATATCTATGGGACCAAAACCTGGCAGCATCCGTCTGAAAATAGCTTCTGCATCTTTTGGCGTGACAGGTGTTTTCGTACATTCGACGCACCACTAAGGTGTGAACAGTCGCCTTTGACTTGAATGGAAATGTGTGTTTTGCATGTTTTCCCGCAACTAGATCCGCGCGTAAAAACGCTCAGATGTGAACTAGGCCTTACACAGGTCTTTAAGTGATACAGTGCTGGCAAAGGGTTGAACATTTCCTCTCATCCCCTTCTGTTCAGCTGACAATCTCCAAATTTTACATTTCCCATCAGTTTCTGTCCCACTGACATTGGTCACCAGGACAAATAGGAACAGTGACTGTCCCCATTGTAGACACAGACAACAATAACAATTTAGATATAGATGGTAGTGTACCCAATCATCTGCTGGTTCCTTATACAGTGGTACCTCGTTTCACGAACGCTTCTGTTCGCGGACAATTCGGTTCGCGAACAGGACGTTCGGCAACATTTTGCCTCTGTTCGCAAACTCCGCTTCGATTGACGAACACAACTGCAGCCATTTTCCCTGCTCTGACACATGGTCATGGCTTCCTCTAGTCGAGATCACAGTTTGATTCGGTTCACAAGCAAATCGGTTTGTGACCAGAATCGCAGAACGAATTAAGTTCGTGAACCGAGGTACCACTGTATATCTGGGGTACAGAGCCCCAACTTTACACCCCAAAACTGCGGGGTCTCTCACCTCCTGCTGACCAAGCGAAGATCTCACTCTGTCTGCTGAAATCCATGCAATTTGAAGAAATATAAAAATGATTAATATTTATATATGACAAATTGAAGTAGAAAAAAAATAAAGAAATATAAAAATCCAGCAAGGAGACTAAAAGCTGCTTAGGTAGCTCATGTGAACAACTCTAACCGTTGATGTTATCTAGAGATATAAGAAGATGGTTAACAGATTCAAAGTGAACTGTCATCAAATTTGGTTTTCAAAGGAAGTTCCTATATTTGTTTCATATCAGCCTGTAGCCGTCCCCTGTACAGTATAATGAAAACTGAAAGAGAGGTGTTGTTGCCCCTTCATCGCCCAGGTAGTCGGGGCAGCGAGTGACCAAGCTGTGCTTCTTACCTGCAGAATAGAAAAGTCAGGTCACTAACCTGACTGTGCTGCCTGGAAGAATGATGTACATTTTTGCACTGGCTGAACCAATTCACTAATCCTTCGGCAGCTTTCAGCTTTACAGAAGCTCCTGCTGTAAAAAAAAGTGTAGTGTTCCTTTAAATAATATAGTCCCAGCGCTTGATTGCCTAAAGCTTCTCTACATAAATCCAGTTGGAATGAAAATGCAATTCCACAGAGGTCATGTTAGTAAATCCTGTAGGGACTGACGGCATGTGTGCCTTCTAGCACCTTTTATAGACTACATGGAACATTTTTTATTAAAGTGCAGTGAGATTCCAGTACTCTGGCACTAAATGCATTAGCACTGGACATCCCCACTGTTAGGCCCTGTTCACACCAGGGTATGCGGGACTTTGTTTCCCACGTTTGGCGCGTGTGCCCATTAATCCCCATTGGGTTCATGGAAAAGAAATACATGTCGTAAATAAGGTGACATGCCTTCCATGTTTTTTTTTCAGCAAATGCTCGGCTGTATTTGGGGTGCCATTACCAAGTAAAGTCCTATTCACACCAGGGCATAACGTGAACGCGTGTCAAACGTGCACAAAAATGCGCGTTCATGATACATGCACAAACGCGGAACACGCTAGTACCAGGTAATGGCATCCTAAACTCAGCCAAGCAAACACGGTTTTTCCCCACATGGGAAAAAAACTTGAAACCCATGCTGCAAAGTTTGCGATATGCACTTCTTTTCTGCGGTTGGCACCCATCCTGGGACCCAATGGGGACATGCCTCAGATCCAGAAAACAAAGTCCCGCAAACCTGTGCGGATGCACATTCCCGTGATGCGCGCCCAATGGAAATGCAAGCACGATCTGCGTTTGTGCACGTATTGTGACCGTGCAACGAAGCACGCACGTTTGGCCTATTCACGATACACCCTGTTGTCAACGGGGCCTTAGTAGATACCAGTAGCTGAGCCAAGTATTCCAGTGCTAATACCCAGTATTGAATCCAGTGCGCACTACTTCTGGCTCTAGTTTGATCTTCAGCTGCAACCGCTCAGAAATGTGTAATTAAAGGAAAGAATAAAACCAGGGTCATAAACATAGCTAAAGAATGCTTAAATGTATTCTGTGACAAGGGCACAGAATGCCTGATTTATTTTAACCTAGACCAGGCAACCGTGGCACTCCAGCTGTGCTGAAACTACAATTCCCATCATTATGTCTCTTCCTCTAGTAGTCATGTCTGTGGCTGTCTCATGGGACTTGAAGTTCCAGAACAGCTGGAGGGCCGAGATTGCTTACCCCTGACCTAGACTGTGTGACATGATGAGAGCACAAGCAGCCATCACATGCACTTTACACTCTCTGCTTCCTTTTTTGCTCACACTCTGGCTGACACATATTGTAGTAAAAGGAATTCATGTCTTTTCCTCTGGAAGGAATGGATTCCTGTGTCATTGTATTGTTTGTGGCTTGAATGTGGTTTAGGATTGTGTGTGCGGAATATGGGCTTGTAATGGTGATGCAGCAAATTGTGTTTTCACTTTTTTTTTTTCTGCTCCGTTCAGTGACATCTAGTTATCAGAGTTCGGCGACATCCAGTTCATGGTTTGTTTATAGGAAGCATAAGGTCTTAAGAACTGGACATACTTCATTCACTAAAGGCAAATAGGCTGTTCTCATTGCAAGGCAATTTTCCCTTAGCTTAGTGAATGAGGTGAAGTGTCAGCACAAATACTGTTTTTTGCAGATGATTGGGTATTCTTTGCAAAATGAAGTTTCACCACATTTATATTACAAAGTGAACAGCTGCCTATTTGCCTTTAGTAAATAAACCCCAGAATGTGTTTTTTTTTTTTTAGTGAATGTTTTACAAAACTAACTCCTCCTTGTACTATAACAGACCTGGTACAGCTTCCCATTATTTACTAAATAAAGTGGGGGGGATTTATCAAAACTGGAGTATACAAAATCTAGAGCAGTTGAATCAGCTCAACTTACCAATCAGCTCCTCTCTTCATTTTGTTCAGTTATGATTTGAAAATGAAAGAGAGAAGCTGATTGGTTACCATGCACAGCTGCTCCAGATTTTGTCTGCTCCAGTTTTGATAAATTCCCCCAAGTGAATCTGGGATTGTGACTCTTCCATTTCGGAATATGAGCCCTCTTCTAGCTATTTATTAGCCTGGATTCACACCCAGGGTGTCTGCATTTTCAGGCGTTTTTGTGAATTTTTATGCAATTATACATACGTTTTTGAAGTGTTTTTGAGCGTTTTGCTGTCGTCCAGCTTCAGCAGTTTGTCTGTTTGGCACACTGGAAAGCAGCAACATCTGTGACGTCATGCAAAATGTAAAAAAAAATGAATATGCTCACAAACTGCTTGTGAAGTGTGTTTTAAGGCATTTCAAATGAAGCCTATGGAGACAAAAACACTCAAATCTGCCTGAAGAGAAGGTCATGACCTGTTTCCAGCTACAGACGTCCACCAAGAAAATTCCAAGTAGAAACAGCAAGCGCAGAGCCTCACTCTTGTCACGTTGCAGTAGGAGTCATGTAATTATTGTTTTTTTTTCAAAGAAAATTGCCTTATTTTTTGTATGTTTACTAAACAGAGATATTTGTTGAAAGGTGTGTAATATCATTCCACACATATTTGTTTTGTGTAAATATAAAACATAACTTAAGCAAGAAAGTATACAGTAATTTAATAACAATAATATTACGTTAGTCACCCACTGATATACAGTAAATATTCCCCCAGATTTCAGTGGTGACCTCTAAGAAAAAGAGGGTCTATTCCTTTCTGTCAATGAGTCTTACTACTTCTGCAGTAGTTTGAAGGCGCCAACTTAGCCTCTATTTGGATTGCAGTTGTCATGGTGCTGCACATAAGACCAGCTATGACAACAAACATTTGAGGGCTGGAAAGTTTAGTTGAAAGCTAAAATAAAAACACTGACAACCTTGATAGTTATTACCAGAGACACGCCTTAAAAGTTAATGTTTTGGAAGAATGTTACATTGGTGGGTCTTGTTCCACCTTAGGGCCCATTCATACCAGCCGCTGTGGAAAAAGCACAGCGGCTGTTGTGTGGTGCCCAACATTATTTGTGACATTTTAGTAAAGTTCTAACAAAAAAAAAAACAGTGCAATGCGGCTCAAATACGTGCATCAGCACTGTCCACGCACACCAGTTGCCATGCGGTTGGTGACAATGTACCCTTAGCCAAAGTGTCAGCATTTGCATATTAGAGCTCTCTAGGATTTAGAGTTTCTGGGGTACCGAAGGATGCTTCTGATGCACGAGCTGTACAGAGACACTACGGGGAACTTGTGTTGCCCATACACTGCGGTTTTCATCCGGAAATCGCCCACGAACGGCCCTCCGCACAAGGATCAAACAGTTGTGTGAGGGAGGCTATAAAAGCAGATTTTTTGCTACAACATGATTTTATAATCAAAGTGCACACAGGTTCATCTTATGAAATAAAATTCACATTGCAAAGTGAGCATCCTCTACTCCTGTAAAATAACCTCTATGGGTGCATGGCTATAAACAGTGAAGGGGATTTATTCTGCAGCAGCTGCGCATGGTAACCAATCAGCTTCTCTCTTTCATTTTCAAATCTTAACTGCACATAGTGAAGAGAGAAGCTTCTGGTTGCCATGCAGAGCTGCTCCAAATTTTGTCTGCTCCGGTTTTGATAAATCCCTCCCCCCCCCCCAAGTGTATACATAAACAACTGGTACTGATCAATATTAACAGAAAAAATATTTGATGAAAACACAAAACAGAAATGACATTGATGGCAATCAAACTTTTTTCTGGATTTAAAGAAGAGAGTTAGCGATTCATTTACACTGTTCTGGTTACATGCTGTACAGCTGTGATTGCATTGTAACCCCATATGTCCTCATATTGTTCTAGCAGTTATTACATTTCTACTGGCTGTGTTTGCTAACAAAGAGTTATTCTTATTAACAAAATAGAGATGATATTGCGGTAATAGGATCCAAACACGTCTCATACCTGTGAGAACTTGATGATTGCAGTAAGAAAATAGTCACTGGGATTTGCTTTGCAGAGCTGCTTTTTATTGTTATAGGTTCAATTCAGTTTCAACCTATATTTACCATAGGTCATGGAGCATCTCTGACTGTCTCATAGAGCTGCAGAGGGCCAAGATGAGTAAGTGTACCAGAGTACTCCAAGTGGATAGAAGGGTAAGAACTTATTAGGCTCTATAGGTGCAACTAAAGGCTCCTGTATAACAGCCAGAGCAAGTACCATATCCAGTTACTGTGTGATGCACAAGGCTCATAAAGTAAACAAAAATTGTCCTGACTCAGCCAAATCCTCCTTCATTTGTATCTCGCATGCCACAATGTGTGTGTGTGTGTGTATTGGGGAGCTGGGTGGGGATTCAAAAACAGAGTCAGTGTTGTCAATGCAGAAAGCAGTGAGGAGGACTAGATGTGACCAGGTGCTAATTGACAAGCTACAGGCCTGTGAATCAGCAGTGACAAAATGGATAGCCACACTCCCTAAAACATTTTCTCATCCCAGTGGCGTCACAAGGGGGGTGCTGCCCAAACCCGGGTGACGCCATTGGGGGGGTGACACCAATCCGAATGACAGTCATTTTGGTGTCACCCCCTCTAAAAAGTCGGGCACTCGGTCATGGACCGAGAGCCCGACAGTGTCAGGAGAGAGGAGGGGACCCGGTGGCATACCTTACCCGGCGTCTGTCACCAAGATGGCCGCCGGCAGGCGTCAATGAGATGACCGAGTGTGCACGATGACGTAATCTCGCGCAGTGACGTCACACACGTGTACGATGACATCACAGCGAGGTGTCACCCGGTCCCGGTGACACCCAGCCTTTGGACGCCCCTGTCTCATCCCACTGTAGTGCAAGCCTACAGCCACCATGAGAGGGGCAACTTTGCTCTGAATTTAAGGGCAGTGCAGTTAAGGGCAGTGCAGTATTGTTGCCACACCATCACAGGAAACTGCATTAGGTGCACCTCACTGTCAGGATCAACAGGCATTTGTGGGACTTTGCTGGGGGACTAAGAGAAGACTCAAGGGGCAGGTGCACTTATAATTATTTAATAGAACAATATATTTCTACTTTAAGGTATTATTGTGCATGCCCGTTTGTAACTAAACACTTTCATTCAAAATGTTCAATTTCATGTATGTTTTTGCTATCTTACTGAGAGCGTGAAATGCTGTCAGGATTAATACTGTAAGGTACACATGGACCTTTGCGAAGCATGGAAGAGTTATGGGGCAGCATCAAAATACAATGAGTGGAATTTATCAAAACTGGAGCAAACAAAATCTGGAGCAGCTGAGCATGGCAACCAATCAGCTTCTATCTTTCATTTTCAAATCTTAACTCAATAAACTGAAGAGAGAAGCTGATTGGTTTCCCTGGACAACTGCTCCAGATTTTGTCTACTCCATTCTTGATACATTTCCCTCAACTTGTTTACTCCTTTAGCTAACAGAGCTGTTTTTGTGGGGGGTTTTTGCACACATGTTTAAATCCACATTTTAGGCCTGAACCCCCCCAAAATTATATATTTTCTGAAAGCAGAGACATTGTAGAAAAAAATAGTGGCAGTTGCAAATTTTTGTGTCTGTGTGTTAGAACTGTTATTTGTTTTAGGTTTTGGAGCATGCAGCAGACCTTAGACGATAGGGATCAGGGAAAGATGAGGAGATAATTAAAAGCTGTTTACTATTCTGGCAATGTTTCATGTTACACCCATATTCAGGGTGAAACATGGTCACATAGAAACCTGTATCTCGGTACAGACATAGACAGGAGCAAGCGCCTGCAGAGGTTACAGCACTGCACCTGTGATCCACTGATCGCAGTAGCAATGCTTTAGGTTCCTTTCAGATGGGCGGTCCGATCGGGTCCGCCTGTCAGTTTTTTAGGGTGGACCCGATCGGATGCCCAATGATCGGATAGTGTGAAAGGGGACCTTACTGGTTCCAATGCAAAATAATAATAAATGCACATTTTTTGTTTTATTAAGTGTGCATTTATTATTATTTTTTTTTTCTAAAAGGTGGACTTTGCCTTTAAAAGCCTTTGGGTGATTTTGATCTAAAACCAGGTATCAGTTTTGTATATATGTATCATAATATATTATAACTGAACTCAGGCAGGTATAAAGACATACTGTATTCACGCACCTTGTTATTTGCTATTAAATCATTATTTTATTTTTTAAATGCAGCTAGTCTAAGTACGTGAATGTGGTTTGGTATCAGCTTATTGCAATACAGCAGCACCCAGGACTGGGAGTCAATCAGGTGTGTTGCATGCAAATATGTTGGCAACGAACAGGCTAATATGAGAAGAGGGCAGAGGGATCGACTGATCAGTCTACTGTTGCTCTTTCACTGTCCAGTCACAGGCTGGGGTTTGGAGAGAGAACACCATTGCATTCATTGTACAATCTAAACTGCTGTAGCGGGAAACAGCTTTTGGGAAACCAGCAATGGACTCCGGGCACAGACTTCAGGACTTCATTTTATTTGCAATTATTTAGCTGTTGATTTCTCGATAAATCATTACATTCTAATAGCATCGCAATTGTACTGTTGGGTGTCACTGTGGTCCCATGGCCTATTATTACTAAGTGTAGTTGGTTCATGAATGAATTTACAATGTCTTTTGTAGGTTTTTTGGGTGACTCAGACTAAGCAAACATTTGAACTTTGTAATGGAGCTACATTATGAGATTTATTGCACATATTTCCTTTTCCTGTCCACCCTTTAAATAATGGTGTTGAGCAGCATTCTACAAGGTCTGAGGGAAAAGAGTGCAACAGAGTGTAATTAATCCTTTTTGTGAATAAAAAAATCTCATGTGGTAAACAACATATGGGTATTCAACATGGAGATACAATTGTAAAAAATGGCAAGTCTTCAAAAAATGGTATATTACATTTTTGCTTTTCCATTTTTCATTTTATCCTAGTTTGTGAAGGTTGTACCAGGAGCAATGAGATTTGATTGCTTAGCTTCAAAATAGCCTTGATATAAGTAAGTGCAGCAAGGAAATCGAGTATGGATCTTTCCACTACAGGAGGGATTTCTTAGGACCATATGTGATAGCAATAAAGTTAAGTGAAAAAAAAATTTAAGTTTCCCCAAAATTTTTTAAGTTACACATAAAAAAGAATTACAATTTTTTTTTTAAAAGCCCCCACCCATACATGCACGCATGCACGCATGCAAACATGCGTCGGGTACGCATACCTGCGAAAACGGCAATTGCGCCTATTACGCCGCACATGTTACATATCGCCGCGAACGTCGCAGTGAGAGAAATAATTTTAGGGCCATCAATCACTGATGACACTAAACTGATTAGCGGTAAAAGCTTTTAAAGCGTCGCCTATGGTCAATTTTGGGTATGGTAGCTTTTTGCGATTTCGCGGGTGCGCGCAATTTTTAAGCATGACATGTTTGGTGTCTATTTACCCGACGTGACCCCCTCTTTTATATTTTACAAAAAAATTGGGTAATAATAAATGTTTCACTAACATAATGTTAAAAAAAAAAAAAATCTGTAAATTTTCTGAAATATAGTAAAAATAAAACCCGCAGTGGTGATTAAATACCACCAAAAGAAAGCTCTATCTGTCCCTAAAAAATGGTACAAAATTAATTTCAGTACAGCATTGCATGACGGAATAAATGTCAGTCAAAGTACCGCAGCGCTAAATACTAAAAAATTGCCTGGCCAGGAAGAAGGTCTAAACACCTGGTCGTCAAGCAGTTAAAGGAGAACTACAGGGGGAGTAAAATGTACTCATCCCAATAGTTTGAGGTGGCATGTGACACTACAGCTGTCACACGCTGGCTCTATAGCTCAAGAGCTAAACTTTTAGAAACCACTGGTCATAGCTTCTCCTTGCAGAGAGCGGTGATTATCAGCCACCACACCCCGCAGCAATTCCCCCCTACCCTCTCCGTTTCTCCAGC
>NW_017306375.1:1640072-1696532 GCF_000935625.1 Nanorana parkeri
AAAAAAAAAATGTTTCAATAACATAATGTAAAAAAAAAAAAATCTGTAAATTTTCTGAAATATAGTAAAAATAAAACCCGCAGTGGTGATTAAATACCACCAAAAGAAAGCTCTATCTGTCCCTAAAAAATGGTACAAAATTAATTTCAGTACAGCATTGCATGACGGAATAAATGTCAGTCAAAGTACCGCAGCGCTAAATACTAAAAAATTGCCTGGCCAGGAAGAAGGTCTAAACACCTGGTCGTCAAGCAGTTAAAGGAGAACTACAGGGGGAGTAAAATGTACTCATCCCAATAGTTTGAGGTGGCATGTGACACTACAGCTGTCACACGCTGGCTCTATAGCTCAAGAGCTAAACTTTTAGAAACCACTGGTCATAGCTTCTCCTTGCAGAGAGCGGTGATTATCAGCCACCACACCCCGCAGCAATTCCCCCCTACCCTCTCCGTTTCTCCAGCGCTGGTCAGGCAGCGGGATGGATCCCGACAATATTATAATCCTGTGACCCAAAAGGGAACTAAAGCCAAAAAATGGTTTGGCTATAGTTCTCTTTTAATGCCCTGGACTCACAGGAGTGGGTTTAATGATGCGGGCCAGTTAAATTTTAGCTATAATTTGAGCCTAGTGGTCAGAGTTAGCTCCTGGATATTTTATTTATTAGATACTCCAACTGCCATAATTTCTAGTGCCCCTATTGTCCACCGGGAAGTTGTGGGTGCTCTTGCTCAGCTTGCTACAGATCTGTTGCATTCTTTATAATATACAGTATATAAAAAAAACAATAGGCAGAACAGGAATAAATCATGGTGGCCACAGCAGATGTTAAAACCCAGAAATTCAAGTGCAGAGACAAATATAAGAAAATGTCAGTTGGTTTCATGGAAACATGAGCTTTGGGTGGATTGATCCTTTATGTCCAGCATACAGTAATGGAAAGCTGCAGTTGTAATAGTTTTGATTTATTTAAATGTGCCATATTACACTATAAAACAATATTTCGGATTATTCTTCATATTATTTCTACCTTGTTTTTTACAGTTTCCTTATCACTGTAGCAGTTTTCAGAAAAACACACTCCACCCTGAAATGTGCCGGTGAAGATAACATCCTTTTTTCTGACTTAACTAATGTCAAACTACCATTAGTCATGGTCTGTGGTCTGGATCTTAGGGGTCTATTCACAAAGCTGCCGAGGGCAGCCAAATGAATGACCGATCAGAAGTGAAGTGAGCCGAACACTGTTCGGCTATTCACTTCAGGCTGGTACGGCTGATTTCAAGCTTGCTCACTTCCCGATCATCTCCCCCCAGGAGAGCGGTGACTGTCAGATCTTCCAGCGCTGACTGGGGGAACGGACGGGGTAGGGCACAGCGAGATAGGCAGATCCCGCTGTCAATCAGCCAGCTGGGTGGATTTTGACAGTATTGTCAGTATATTGTGGCAAATAGCAAACTATATACTGAGTTTTGGGTCACGGGAGGAGGTTAGTATATGTCCTCCCGTGAACCTAAGAGAACTATGGGATAAAAAGGTTACCCCATAGTTCTCTTTTAACTAAAAAAAGGACAGCTTGTAGCAAAAAACTAAATACTGCAGAGAAAATGCTAGCAAGAAGATGAGTGTTGCAGCCAGAGCTACTTTTTTAGCCTTAGTTTAGCTGGGGTACCATTTTTTAAATTCAAAGTTCAAAGTCAGGAAAGTCCAGAGACACCCGCAATTTGTATACTAATCTTCTCTGACAAAGGTCCCATTGCTGAGAGAATACTAAATAACATTTTGTCTGAGAAGCAGGAGCGCACAGTAAATTACTTATAAGCTTAGTGTCAAGTCAAATTATACATACTGAAGCTCCTAACTCTGGATATTTATTCATTAATGACCTCTACTCATTAAACTGTTAAAGCAAACCTGTACACAGATCAAAGCAATGCAGATAAAACTTGTGATACCTCATGATCTCCACCATATATTGACAGTACCTCTAAGCTTTCCTGATACATACTAATAGCTCCATGATAAACCCAAACCTTTGGGTATAGGAGGAACCTGCAAATTCACCCCCCTATACTCATATTCGTTGCCTTCCTATGCTACTCTGTAGCCCGGTCGTAGGCCATGTGAAATACGGGATATGGAGTATGTAACCTCCTCCCAGCATGCAGTGCTTGGGGAGGGGTGGCCAATCACAACACTGTCACGAGAAGTAGGAGTTGACATTATCAACATCAAATGTGTACGCTACAAATCCATCTTATGCAGAGCTTATACAGGGTTAGGACTCAGAGGGAGGAGCAATGCAGTGGAGGAGCGAGGGAAAAGGTGTATATCAGTGGGTAGGGAAGGGGACTTTTAAGAGACTTTGTCACTTTGTCCTGTATCTTTTTACAGTGAAATGCATGTTTTTAATCTGTACACATTGATATTTGATGTAACAATTAATTTTAGAATACTATAAAATTTTACTTTTGACATGCTTCCTGTTCAAGATTTTGGTTGTTGTGTCTCATATATAGATCCCTCCTGTATCTTTCTCATGGTCTAATCTTGCTAAATAACAAAGACAAAAAACAAAGACTGTATTGTTTTAAGTCTGTCTGGACTTGCACTGACAGAGGGGAAAAAGTAGTCATTGTGCAGCACTAAAAAGAGGAAATGGAACGGCATGCGTAATAAACAAATACTACTGTCCCCACGTACATATAAGTCTTTCAGAACATTTATACACAATTATAATATTTAAATAATAAACAAATTCCAATTAACACATAGCATGAATGTTAAAAGATAGAATGAGAATCCTGCATGATGCCATTGATACCTGTTAGGGGAATCTCCCCCAAACACTGGATGTTGGGATATATATCAAACTCTTTAGTTTCGGATATGGTTGTAAACGTATCATAGTTATTGTATAACTACAAACCCGTATGCTATGTACATAGTTGCCAACATTTGAAAATAAATAAGAAGGGCACCTTGAAGGGAACAAGAAGATAGATGGAGTGCGTGTAGTGCTTTGCCCGCCTACCTTTGGTGGAAGTAATCAAAAAGGTGGGCATTGTCGATAAAGTGGGTATCACTTCACGGCACATGACTTGTAGTGTGGCACCTTTTCCCCTGTTCTTTCCTATAATTTAAACAAAAAAGGGGCTCCTAACTTCTTAAATTGGCGTCATTATGAACAAAACAAAACCCCCACAGCATTGGTTGTCGCTTGCAGTAACATTTAAGAAGAACTCGGGTCAGAATTATTCTTAACCCTTGCAGTGGGGCTACCCCCGTACTGCAAGGCTTAAGTGATAAATTCCCCCCAATGTCCTTAACTGGCAACATTTTAAAATACACTCTGTACTCTGTCTGAACCACCATAAAAATACCTGGTGCTTCCAGGTATACGGGAGCATGGAACCTCCTCTCATATTGCAGGGCTTGGGGCTAGTGGCCAATTGCTAGGCCTGGACACTGTAGGGTGACAAGGAGGATACTTCACCCACTCTACCTAAGCTCCAACAATACCTGACTCATACAGAGTTAGGACCGGGAGAATGGGGAAGGTAAGTACAAGTGACTCGGGAGGTTTGCTAGTAAGATCCTCTGTTGCATTGTAAGTAACAAGGGTGTCTTATGAAAGTAGAGAAAGCAAAGTAAAAGCTAGTTAGTTTCTTTAGTTTGTAATGCTAGACTGTGTAAAAGTAAGAAAACTGAGCTTGTTTGCTGACAGAAAAACTAGGAGTAGCACTGATTTGTGCTTTGGTAAAGCAGGCTGACAGCAAAGTCTGAAGAAAACATTACAGCTGTCTTTTTAGAGTACTTTTGATTGTGCATATTGTTTTAGGATACAGTATATTTATGATCTGAAGGAACTTGCTCATTTTAGATTACAGTCTAGAAGGAAATGATAATGGAATCTGACACTAGTCCTGTAGAAATGAATGGTACGCACTGTCATCCTGTCACATGGCACACATTAAGCACTCTGCATACATTCTGATAAGAAGATGGAGCACCTCCGAGTTGGACACCAGCATCTTTTCATTGTTCTCATTCTTAAAGCTCCTTACGCCTAAGGGAAGAAATGACATGGTGTCCTCCCGTCACCCTAAGCTCAGTATACCGCTACAGCTCGCGGTATACTAAGACGCCGGAGCGGATGCCGACATCGATGTCGAGATCCACCCAGCTGCGTGAGTGACAGCTACAAATAACTTTTGTAGTCTTCAGGAAGTGGTAGAAAAAAAATTGACTGCAAATAACTTTTTTAGTCTCCAGGAAGTGGTAGAAAAAAAATAGACTAAAGTGTTAAAAGAAATTTGAACAAATAAACTGTTGGAGAAAAAGGAAAGGAATAGAATAAGGCCCCTTTCACATGAGCGTCATCAATTCAGTCAAGGTTCACGGATACAAAAAAAACTGATGAAAACTGAATCAGTTTACATCAGTTTGCACATCTGTTGTCAGTTCAGTTTACATCCGTTTTGAACTTTTTGTTATTATGGTAAATTCCCATAATTCTTTGCTTTCCCCCAGCATGCATTGTGCTTGCCATGCTGTATTACGACATCAGTCCCAAAAAACGGATGTAACTTGAACTGATGTAAGCTGGTCATCAGTTTACATCAGGTTACATCAGTCCCAGTCAGTCAAAATGCAGAGCTGAGCCATCTCAAATTGCAGACCTCAACTGACAGTGGGGTTTCCTGATGTAAACTGATGGTCATCAGTTTTCATCCGCATTGCCATAGAGATGCATGTTGTCCGTTTTTCATCTGCAAACAGAGGGTTGGAAACCTGAAACCCAAACGTTCATGTAAAAGGGGCCTTTGGCCATTTCCAACAGACTCATGGAATATGCTGGGATCAGCACATTGGTTAGGTTGCTTAGGAAAGCTTTATTCTGCTCGAAAACTAAAGTAAGGTATACACGGGTAGATTTGGAACGAAAAATCCCCTCAGAAGGTACGATAATACCATCAGAGGCTTAGCGATTGTCGTTTGAAATTTCACTTGATTTTCGTTTTTATGTAACATTTGATTTTGTAATGAATGGAGTTTTCTGAACGAAAACCGCATTCACCGTTAGAATTTTTTCATTTAATCGAGAAAAATATGCTCCTTCTAATTTTTTTGTCCGTGTGGTCGAAATCGGTCATCGATTTCACTGCATTTGCAATCGGAAAGTCCGAAATCCCTTTTTGTTTGTTGTGTAGTATTGTAGATTCTGTGAGTTAAGTTGTGACAAAAAGTTTGGCCTCCCTAGTCAAATAAAGTTTTGGCTGGTTTTTAAGACTCACTAATTCTGTTGCTAGACCCTCTGATAAATATGTCGACTGCTGTTATGTCAAAATTTGCCATAATCATCTTGTAGCACAAAAATGATATCACATCAAGACACATGTTTCTAACCCTCTCACACTCTAATAAACTAAAAAACTTTTTTTGAATGGAATTATACTTGTTCTAATACATGTTCTAATCCAGAGCATTTTCTGTATGCTGTGTTTGTACATGTGTCTGTCCTTGAACAGTGGTTATCGATTTTAGCAAATATTAACTGATGCTTTCCCTCCCCTACCTAACACATGCTAATAGGGATACTGGTGGATTTTTCCCTTTCCAGGTCTTGGCACTTGGTGAGAGTTCACTGAGGATAACTTGTGCTATGTGTGAGCACAGAACAAGGAAACTGTGTTTTATGTGGAATTCATAAATTCACCATAATGAATGATCCACTGTGACTGTCATGTTATAAGATGTGAAGATATAATTTATGCAAGCGTGATGCCATGTAGAAAGAACACCGGAAGTAAAAAACCAAAATGATTATTCATACTGCTACATAGACACTACACATAATATCAAAGTATAAAGCATAGACGTTTAAAACCTCTATAGCAGGTGTGTCAAACTCAATGTAATTGAGGGCCGCATCAACATTATGGTTGCCCTCAAAGGGCCTGTAAGACTATATAAATGTATCTAATCTTGTGATAATCGAATTGCCTCTGCATTCGATTATCACTGGTTTTAGTAATAACTTAATACCTAGATCTGAAAGTAGAAGTCTAGGAAATGGCCTGGTGGGCCGGATTTGGCTCCTGGGCCTTGAGTTTGACACATGTGCTCTATAGAAAACCTGGGGCTTTCATTGCTACCCTTAGTTCTTTTTCAATCAAGGTGCAGGACAAGCATGCAACAGATCCAAGGATTATTATTATTAGCATTATTATACAGGATTCATATAGCGCCAACAGTTTGCGCAGCGCTTTACAATATAAGGAAGACATTATAATCACAATACAATTCAAGACAGGATGGTAAGGAGGGCCCTGCCCCTGAGGGATTACAATCTAAAAGGGAGGGACAAGTGATACATGAGAAGGTAACAAAGAAAACATATGTCCCAACTTTCTGAGATAGGAAAGAGGGACACCTGTTCGTAAAAAGTATGTAGCCAAAGGACACATCTTTATTTTTATTTTTTTATTCTATACTTATATTTTAAAAGAATTTTAAAAAATACAAGTATTAGAAATAACAGTGTGCCACAACATCAAAATAGAAAATGCATCAGACATCCAGTACAACAAGGATCCAATAATATTTCATCAATCTTCCCCAGCTCCTCAGGAGAAGGGAAATTTAGTAAGACAAACAATCATAAGTCTGGCACTCAAGCATGAAGTCAGCGCTGGTCACAACTACAGTGTAAAATAGAGTCATGGCTGCAAAGAAATGAGGGGGAGACATGGGGGAGGAAAAACAGAGCATACCGAGCAAGAGAGGGTAATCCTCTGGGAACAAGAAGTGACAAGCAACCAACAGCACAAAAAGAAAGAACTAGATGTAAAAGGAAATAGAAAAAAGAAAACGAAAAGAAAGAGAAAAAGAGGGGCGCTCTAGAATCGAGAGGGCTCAGAAAAGGTCATAATGAGGATAAACCTCTTGCCTCATCCCCATTTAAGTGAACCATGAAGAATTAATATGCCAAAAATAACTGGATACACCCACATTTTCACCAATTTGTTTCCTGGTTCCTGGCTTTTCAAATTAACAGATGCAGCAATTTGAACGATAGATGAGAAACATGGTGCCGTATAAAACTTTTTATAGTTAAATAGCACATTATTTATAAAGGTCTATACATCAGCCAAAAAAGAGGGACAATGGAGAAAGAAAAAGAGACAGAGGGATTTGGTTTCAAAAAAGGGACAGCCCCTCCAAATAAGGGACAGTTATGAGCTATGAAGAAAGTACTTTTGTCACTGATTTAATAGGTTTTCTTTTTCTAGTCTCAAGTAACATATCAGCAACAGAATTACCAGTCATCTGAAGCCAAATTATGGTTTCCCACTTCCCATGTAGATTGTCCTGTAGAATAAAGACATTTATGGGGTTTCTGGATGTAAAAGAATTAGAGCTGCAGCTAACGATTATTTTCAAAATCGATTAGTTAGCCGATAATTGCACCTTCATTATGGCCATGTGGGAAAGGATAGACATCTAAAGTACTTTGAGAGTGTCTGGTGCCTTTAAGACATATAAAAGGCTGGTGGATGATTTGAGCCACACGTACCCACCCAAAATGGGTGATTACATTTTGTGTTGTATTTAACAATTAATAATAATAATTCCAGTGATTCATAGGATTAAGTACTTTATTGCCAATTAAAATTTTGTTTTGGTTAAAGCTGTCTGCCAACATTTTTCTTATGATGGATTATTTCCAAGCTACTATTTGTTGTTGCTGACTTACTAGATTTCATTTATTGCCAATTAAGTTATTCAGATACGATGTGGTAATCTCCCTGGCTGTAAATGCATTAGGGCTTTATACGGTGCACTGATGTTTTCAATCACTTGGTCATTATAACTCCTAAAACTTGATTTACTGAAGAGTAAAGTGAGGGTTAAGCCAAGCTGCGCTCAATGTAAACGTCTAATCTTTTTTTTTTCCATACCTGTGGACATGATTTGATGTTTGAAATGCACACATCTTCACTTCACTTAATTTCACACTTAAAGTAACCCTGTTGTTACTATAAAAAAACAGAAATGGTGCCACCGTGTAAAATAAGAATAGTAATACTCAAGGCTTGAAAAATTTGATGGTGTCTCACCAGTCAGTCAGAAATTTCACCAGTCAGCATGACAGTCAACCTTGCAATTTATGTAAAAAAGTTTTGGGTACAGATAGAGCTTTCTTTTGGAGGTATATAATCACCACGGGGGCGGTGGGGAGGGGGGGTATTTTTTTTTTTTACTATATAATGAAAAAAGTACCATAAATGTAAAAAAAAAAAAGTTTCCCTAAGTTATGTTATAAAACATTTATTCTTACCCATATTTTATTAAAACATAAAAGTCGGGGTCACGTCGGGTAAATAGACACCAAACATGTCAAGCCTTAAAATTACGTGCGCCCGCAAAATCGCAAAACACTTTTTTTTTTAATGATTCTTTAATTTGTGTATTACTTTTTTTTTTTACACACAACTTTATTGCTATTACATGGGGGGCTAAGAAGCCCCCTATGGGATAGCCAATTTACATGACAGGTCCTCTTTATGGAGACATCAGGGGTCTCGAAGACCCCTAATGTCACCTAGGGATCCCAGAGAAGCTGATGAAGCAGAGATCGGCTTCGTCAGCTTCTCTAGCTGGAGAGTGACACTGAATGCAGGAAGGGATGTAATATACATCATTTTCTGCATTCGGGGACTGAGAGGAGATCAAAGGGAGTTCGTATACTGAACTCCCTTTGATCTCCTGTCACAGAGCCGTGCCGGTCCCGGCCGCATCGGGCACAGCGGATCTCGGGACCGGCAACGGCAGTGACAGCTGCTGATACAAGCGATCGAGCCTCTATAGAGACGCCCGATCGCTTGACTGTAAAGCTCCCGGCCGGCCGTGTAATTACAACAGCAGGCCGGGAAGCTGCTCGTCGGGCTCCACCTTCCTCTCGTCACAGACGAGTGGATTTTTCAAGCCCTGGTAATACTTGTCAGGTAGTGAAAATGTATTACATTTTTTCTGGTGGGCAGCTACTCAAGTCTACACTCTCCTGCCACTGCTATCTGGCACTTTTAGGTGTGTTGTATAGTCTATCGCCTGCTGCATGCTGTGGCTCCTCCTGCTGACCCCTACAGCTCTACAGAACACAGTAGTGACATAGTGGCTAGTAGTTGGGCTCTTTCCTTCTTTTACACAGTGACACTATTCCAGCCTTTTATACTAGTGACAGGGTTGCTGCAAAGCCAAACTTAACCTTCTTAATTTAGGACTGTAAAGCACTCAGGCTGCATATACAGAAATACATATAATGTTCTTATTTTCTTTTCTTTTAATAAATACTAAGTCCTGCAGCAAGGGCTAAAACACCCTGTGCTGGCATGTAGATGAGTCGGCTCTCTAGTGGTTGATTGGGGTAGGTGCAAGGGGGCATGCTAGAACGCTGGAGACTAGGCCAGCAACCAACTAATCGATTATAAGAATAGTTGTCAACTATTCTCATTATCGATTGGTTGGTTGGATCCTCTGGCTCTCTCCTCCATGCTGGGAGGAGGGCACAGCAAGCAGTGGGCGATGCAATAGCCGGCCTCCTATTGGCTATTGCAATTTGAAATGGCCAATAGCAGACTGGCTAGTGCACCAGCCCACAACCTGCTTACATTCAGTTGCCGTCTGTGGTAAGAAAAAGTAATTTTCGGTTTTGTCCTGACAAATTCTGCTGTGGGAGGTGCGTTGCAGTTCCATTCATTTCAATGGCACCCCAAATGCGCCTTCCACCCACAGTGCGATTGCCCGCACTGGAGCGGATGGTACCGCAATGCCGTACGTTTCAGTGCAGTGCGATTGTAAAACATTTTGCATGCAGTTTTATTCTGAAGTAAACTTTGTTTGTAACACTGCATTTGTGTATTTTATTTTAAATTAAGGATGGTATTTATTTAATTTTTAAATCCGATTATTCGAAAAAATCATTGACCAACTAATCGATTATGAAAATAATCATTAGTTGCAGCCCAACTGGAGACCCTGGCAGCTGTTTTGTGTGTGAAAGTAGCAGTCCAACTCTAACACATGTTGCCAGCACGGGGTATTTTAACCTTGTTGAAAGTAACAGGGTTGCTTTAAAGCCAAACTTTACCCTCTTGAGCTATTGCTGTAGCTGTATACTGCTCTTTATTTTTATAAATGCCAAGTGCTTTGGCAAGGGTTAAAATACTCTGTGGCGGCAGAATGTAAGAGAGTCAGCGCTCAAGCAGTTGATTGGGGTAGTATGCAGGGGGCCAGGTCAGAGCACTGGAGACTCTGGCAGCTGTGTTATGTATGAGATGAGCGGTCCAACTCTTCTACGTGCTGCACGCTCAGAGTATTTTAACACTTGCTGCAGCACCTAGCAGCTAAAAAAGAAAAAAGTATTCTGTACAGAAAACTCTATGGATAAACGGTGAATGAGGGTGAGTGAGGGGGAAGTGGGTCAAATCCTCATAAAGACCTTCTGCAGGGAGTAGAGCTGGCAGGTTGAAAATGAACACATCATTTGGGAGCCTAAAAAAATCATCAGTGTTGAACAAAACAAAAGAGCTTTACAAAGATTACTTTCCCAGTACATTGTTTCAGCTCTGCAGGGTGTAACGATACTAACGTCTAATCTTTTGCATCTTGCTTTAGATAGACATTTCACTTGATAAAGTGATCATTTGCACTTGCTACTTGTCAACAGTAACAACGATTTCTAGATTTCTACACAGTAAAGCTGACCACACATGAAATAAAGTGTTTATTAAAAGAATTAAGGGATTGTAAGATCCTTCTCTCGCATTAAAACCCAATTTCACCCAAATTATTTTATTTTTTAGTCTTGGATACAGTGGGGAAGGCTTAGAACTAACGTCAGGTTTAAAATGCTGTCTACCAATAGAAATTATATCTACAGTAAACTTTCTTCACTCTGCTGGAAAATGAGTTATGCTTGCTGTGGGTGTCCCTGTTAATATCATTTTCCATCACTTTCTATTGTGTCTGTCAGTAGGAAGTAGAGACATTTCCCCACATTTCATGTTCTGTCTGACACATTGTCAAATAAACAGCAAGTGGGCAGATTTTCCCCACTTCCTGTTCTGTCTGCCACCTGTGAAATAGATATGACGTAAAGGGATTCTCACTTACCCTCTGTAATGTCTGACATAATGGGGTTGATTTAGTAAAGGAGTAAAGCATGGTCACCTTGCACAGTAAATTTTCACTTTGCAATGGTATTTTTACTTAGGTTAGTGAATGAGGGGAAACTGTGTTCTCTTTGAATACACATGGAAAATGTGCATGGAAAATTAAAACAACAGGACTTTTTAATACCATACAAGTGATTGGATGTTTGAAGTCAGCACTGTGCCACCTCATTCACTAAGCCAAGTCAAACCCACTGTCAGAGAGAGCACAAGTTGGACGATTTTCCCTAATTTCCTGTCCTGTGACATATTTTCAAATAGGTCAAGTATGGTAAAATGCCTCTACTTCTTGCCCAACATCAAATACACAAAAGCTGAGAAGAAATCTCCCAAATGAAACACAGAATGCAATGAAATGTTGACAAAAGATTGTAACCCTTCCACACCTTATCCTAAAGTAAAGAAAATGTTTTGCCAGAAGTTAAGCATTAGCCAGTCAATGTATATTGGGTGAGCCCTTAATTGACTGTAAACTGCAGTGCTAATTTAGCAATGTTGAATTTACAGATAACAAAGTGCAATGAACATAGCTCTTCCAACCAATAGGATCTCATTCACATGAGTATGTTACATGACTATGTCAAAATTGTTCTAAAAATGTATTAATTTACACAGTGGAGTACCATGGCCAGAATATTAGCTAGGGTTCTTGGTAGTTTTACTTCATTATTGCCATTCGGTATAATAACATAGATCAATAAATACTGATGTTTTACCACAAGAAAATTGACAATTGTGAACACAAGCGTGAAATACTATGGTGTGTCCCAATCAGAGATGAAGCGTTTCCCCATGATCTGTAGGTGGTAGTGCAGGACCTCTTTTCACAAACATTTGGGTACATTTGCCCCTTTCTGGTAGAATGGGTGATAAATTCCATGTGCTGAATTTTCATTAGTATATGCACAGATTAGAATGTATTTGGCAGAAGAGGAATACATATTTAGGTTTCTTTGGCAACAGAAGATTAGTATATGACTACATCCATATCATTTAGTGCTAGCTGGAGACAGGAAGGAAGTGGATTAAATAAAGTTAAAGGACTGTATGACAGTAATTACTGTAATAATCATTAACAACACAAAGCATGTAAGGAAGCATTAAACACAATATATTATAGAGCATGTTATATGCTGAATGCAGTATATACTGTATGATGTCAATTTGACAATTACTGAGCATTTGCAGAGCATGATTCCTGGTCTCAAAGCAATTCACAATTTATTTTATTATTTCAGAAAATAATTCAAGATGAATAGTGAAGTCAATGACAATCTCCAAGCCATTCACAGGAGCCCTCATCCTCCAGGTTCTATACTGCTGGAAGAAAAGGAGAAGAAAACAATTCCTCTACAAAAACAAGTAGCCAAAAAAATTAAGGAGACATGTAGCTGCTCACCTAGTAAAGCCAAAGACACTTTCTTCGGTTTCCTGCCTGTGCTACGATGGCTACCCAAATACAAACTAAAAGAAAACCTACTGGGAGATTCCATGTCTGGACTTATAGTGGGCATCCTGCTGGTTCCGCAGTCTATAGCCTATTCACTTCTTGCTAATCAGGAGCCCATCTATGGCCTTTACACCTCATTCTTTGCCTGCATTATTTATTTCTTAATGGGAACCTCTAAACATATTCACGTTGGAATATTTGGAGTACTTTGTTTAATGGTGGGTGAAGTTGTGGACCGGGAACTGCAAGCCGCAGGTTACGACAAACTGGAAGGTCAAGGAAGCCATTCCGTAAATGTTTTAGTAGGAAATGAGACACTTAATATCAATCAGACTTTAACGATGGAATGTGATAAAAGCTGTTATGCGATTAGGGTAGGAGCTACAGTAACATTCATGGCCGGAGTCTATCAGGTAAGTCTTGAAAAGCAAAATGTTTCTATTTCCAGATTTTGTGTATTTCAAAGAACTCCTGGATTTTAAAAATTAACCCTTGCAATGGTGCTCGCCCCACAATGAAAAGGTTAAGTGCTCACAGCCGGAGAGGAGGGGGAGAAAGGTCAATGCCGCAGGACGAGGATCAGGTGAGTAAGTCTTCTTTTTTTGCCCTGTTGAATGAGCGTTTAGCACTTTCAGTGAGGGGGTAGACAAGGGTTAATTTTTTTAAAATCCTGGAGTTTTATAAATAAAGTCCCAGATGCAGACATATGGTGAGCTAACATTTGAGGCCTGCATCTCACTCTAATATGGTTCACATCCTGGTCCAGTTTTCTCCCCTGCTGCATCGTGCTTGCTCTGTCATGTACCAAAGAAATAAAGGTATGTCCCCAGTTTCCCCTGCACACATCAGTTTGGGACTGATTTCCATAACCAGCAATAATAGTTGTTGTCCTAGAACACTTTGTTAACACACTCAAACTGTACCTGTGGGTCTTTAATTCTGTGGTATTCAGCTCAACAATCGTAACAGGCCCTCAGGTACCTGTCCAGCTGAGGTGAGGGATTTCCACATATATGACTACTAATGTATCGTTAGTTTCATACGTCTGTTTTCTTTTGTGACCAGGGCTATCCCTTTAATAAGGCAGCCCGAGGCTATTGCCTCAGGCGGCTTCTCTTTGGGTCATCTAGGGGAGGGGGTGGTAGACAAAGCGGAATGTTTGCAGTGTACCTGCTGTCCTCTTTCCAGCCAGAGGGTCCCAGGTTGCTAAGAGCTGGGCAGGGAGATGTGTAAAGGTCATACATACTTATTTGCTCAGATCTAAGCAACCTGGGATGCTCATGGCAACCTGTCAGAGCGGCGTCACTCCACCACCGACACCACATCTTCCCCACCGGCTTACTAGAAGGCTAGATACGCAACTGTTTGTGACTGCTATGCTATACATAATCTCAAACTAGGGAGAAATATCTTAATGTTTTTGCATATTTTGAGAAAACTGTTCTTTTCCCAAGAAAGATTGTTTATGTCTTTTCTTAGATAAATATCACCCAAAAAGACAATCTTTAGATTGAGGAATTTTCCATCAAACAAACTATCTTTTCCATTTTTATGTTTCTATCCTACGATACTCAAAACACATGCAAATTTCCGTACCCAAAACATCAATACCCCACACTGTTTTGAGAATAAATGACCTTTGCATACAGAAACATTGTTACTATCATTGGAAACTTTGTACCAAAAAACTTTCCCAGACCTGGTCTGATATTTACGGCTGGTCTAAATTTGCACCACTTTGGAGCTTTGCTGATGTGTAGCTTAGTATTTTTAGAAATAAGGCTTTAAGACTTTGTGAGCTCTTAAAGCTGGCCATACACCTTACAATTATCTGCAGATTTTCTGTGGTCAGATGGAAAAGGTGCAACAGATTCCTTCATCTACACTTAACTGTGTGGATGGAGTAATCTCCACCTGGGCCAATCTGTTGCACTTTTTCCATCTGACCACAGAAAATCTGCAGATAATTGTAAGGTGTATGGGCACCTTCAGACCCTCCGTGAAAGTTCTGTGTGAGAACTTTTAGCTGAGGTTTGGCTGCCCCCTGGTGCTAATACACTCTACAGCAGTTCTAATCGGCTTCATGTCTTCTAAGTTGTAATTGTAGTGTAGCTAGTTTAGGAAGCCAGATCTTGCTTTTGAGTTGAAAGTTTTAGAGCATCCTACTGATTTACCCATGAGCGTTCTTACAGTACATCTGGATAAGATTGCTTTAGTAAGAAAGTGACACTTGGCCTCCTGATTGACAGCAGCATAGGGTGTTGGGTGTAGACTGCAGAGCGAGTCAATGTTCAAGGAAGAGCTCGGCATATTGCAAGAGTAAGGGTGCAGGCAGACAGAATATTGTAAAATGCTTCCAGGAGAGTGAGAGTGGTGCATGAAACTATAAGACTGCTAAAGGGGGTTAGGTGAAGGGTCATGTGACACTAGCAACTTGTGAACAACAGAATGTTAAATAGAACACTTTCCTGCTCTTACTGTGTTTCTCCCTTGATGACTGAAAGGCTGTAGAACCTGATTCATTAGCAAGGGAGTATTGATGGAGCAATGCCTTGCTGGTTTGGCCAGCAAGGTGAGTATTTTCTCTACTTCTTTAGCAAAGCTACCTCAGGTGAATTACCACCAGCAACAGAAACACTAGTGTGCAATGGACCTTCCGGTGCAGGTTCCCTCCTGTCCTTTTCTAACATTCAGAGCAGCACAGTCTGTGGGATTAGATATAAACGACAACATTTTAAAACATGCTTAATGTACTGTGAAACACTCAAAACAATTTTCACTAATGAATCCAGATTTTAGAAAAAATGAATTGCCCAGCAAAGTATTTCTTTACATTGTGGGGCAAACAATTACAGTCATAATTTTTCTGAACAGCTGGCTCTCTCAGCTCAGCTTCCCTGAATTTCCTGTCCAGTACAAGATCACAAGGGACAGAGCAGTCCCCAGCATCTGTCCATTTATTAGCTTGGAGAAGGGACATGAAGGGGGTGAGCAGGGAGTGGCTTGCCTTGCGGTACTAGTCTCTGTGCTCTGCCTTTGTGGAGACACGCAGAGCTAACTAGCACACACAAGGATGGCTCCATAGGACCCTGCAAGGGAAAGGAGCCACCATTAAACAGGATATCTGAACCAGTGCTCAGGAGACTTGTAAACATCATAGAGTAAATATTGCTTCATTGGAGTAACTGAAAAATTTTGTCTTTGAAGTAAATCAAACCCAAGGGCCCTTTCACACCATACTGCACATAAAAACCCAGTGCAACGCATTGAAAATGCAGGCATCACCATGCATTTCCATGTGTGTCGCATTGAGTTTTTATGCGCACTGGCATGTGCTTTAATGTTATCTGTTGTCAAGGTTCCTATTTCCTGAAAGGATCAAAAGAATTACCTTTAATGCAACACATTGCATCACACATCTCCTTATTGTGTTGGTGAGAAGAAGGCACAAAAAATGTTTTCTATGTGCCCTTGCAGTGACCTGCGTTGATCTGTAGGTCACTGCACATTGCTAGAAGGAGAGTGTCTGTGTCATGCGGATTAAATGACAGCATTCCGCTACCATGAGGAAATCCTTCCCTATTATATACTACATAAGACATACTTTACTTTAATCTCCTTCTAGCCCAAGAGTGACCTACCAATAAATGTCCCCATATTACTAGCAGAGTAGAGTTTTAATCCAAAGGAGACAGAAGTGAATCACTTCCATGTCACTCAGCTTTCCATCAGTCATTTTAATATGACCGATCAAGAAATAACACAAATGTTTACTGAAATCAAATATAATTAAAAAGTTGAATATTATTTTATGTATTATTTTACTATTGTTTATTATTTTTAGAATATGCTGACCTCTGCGGTGCGTTACATGCTGACCTCTGCAGTACGTTACATGCTGACCTCTGCAGTGCGTTACATGCTGACCTCTGCAGTGCGTTGCATACTGACCGCTGCACTGCATTACATGCTGACCGCTGCACTGCGTTACATGCTGAATGCTGCACTACGTTACATACTGACTACTGCACTGTGTTACATGCTGACCGATGCAATGCGTTACTGACCGCTGACCTCTTTACCTCACTACATACTGACCGCTGACCTCTGCACTGTGTTACATGCTGACCTCTACATTCCACAGCTGACCTCTGCACTGCGTTACATTCTGACCTCTTCATTAACAACGCTGCACTGCATTACATTCTGACCTCTACATTACACCGCTGACCTCTGCACAGCGTTATATTCTGACCTCTACATTACACCGCTGCACTACGTTACATACTGACCTCTACATTACACCACTGACCTCTGCACTGCATTACACTCTGACCTCTACATTTCACAGCTGACTTCTGCACTGCATTACATTCTGACCTCTACATTACACCGCTGACTTCTGCACTGCGTTACATTCTGACCTCTACATTACACTGCTGACTTCTGCACTGCGTTACATTCTGACCTCTACATTACACCGTTTCACTGCATTACATACTGACCTCTGCACTGTGCATCACACCACTCACCTCAGCATTGTGCGTTTATACTTGCCTTTGTACTCTAAGTCACACAGCTGACCTCTGTACTGTGCGTCACACTGCTGAGCTCTGTACTGTGTGTTACACCTCTGTACTATGCGTTAGACCACTGACTTCTGTACTGTGCGTCACACTGCTGACCTCTGTACCCTGCATTAGACTGCTGACTTCTGTACTATGCATCGCACTGCTGACCTCTTTACTGTGCGTTACACCACTGAGCTCTACACGGTGTGTTACACTGATGAGCTCTGTACTGTCTGTTACACCACTGACCTTTGTGCCCTGTGTTATAAACTCTGTGTTATAAACTCAGAAAAAGCAGAAGGGGAGCGGAGCAAGACTGGGTGCACATGCTGGGTGACAGGGTCTTAGCTAGTGTTATTACACATGATTTTTGACACCTACAAAGTCCTTCAAACTAGCGATGCACTGATACCAGTATTGGTGAACGTGCCCTGATACTAAAAACCGATAGTGGCGCTTTAATTTTTCAAATTGATTCGGCTGCGTTAGATCCCAAATTTGCTGGGGACCACGCAGCAGCCTTCTGGGGGACCACATGGTGCCTGCTTAAAGCTCTTCCGTCACCCCCCCCCCTGCTAAGACCCTCCCCACCCCTTCTGAGACCTTCCACACTTCTCCTGAGACCTTCAGGCTGACACCCCAGGGCAGAGCAGCAAAGAGTATGTAGCAATTTAATATACTATAATTCTGCATTGCTGTATAATGTATTGCTGGGATTTGTACTCCTCTCTACCTGAAAGTATTATTCTGCATTGCTTTAAAATGTATTGCTGGGATTTGTACTCCTCTCTACCTGAAAGTATTATTCTGCATTGCTGTATAATGTATTGCTGGGATTTGTAGTTCTCTATAGCAGGTGCCATTCTGCATTGCTGTATAATGTATTGCTGGAATGTGTACTTATCTGTAGCTGTTGGTATTATTCTGCATTGCTGTACAATGTATTTCTGAGATTTATAGTCCTCTATAGCTGATGGTATTATTCTGCATTGCTGTATAATGTGCTGAGATTTGTAGTCCCTCTACAGCTTGAAGTCAGTGGCAGAACTAAAAGGGGCGCAGTGGTCGTGTGCGCGCAAGGCACTGAGGAGGCATCCCTCCACTACTGGTGTGCTATAATTTTCCTCAACCCAGAAATGTTCCTACCACGTCACTTCCAGGTGCGCATGTGCATAAAGAAAGGGGGTCATGAAAACATCTGATTCGGATGACACCGCCCCAGTGTAATAGACATGGTCGAGAAAATTTATGGGGTCGAGAAAAATTATAGAACACTGACTTTGACATTGTCCACCCCCTCCCAACAGCCCATACCCTAGAAGTCTGCGGGTGAGAGTGCCTAAGTACCGGACATGGAGCGGAGTAAGGCCAGAACCATGCAGGGAGCCCAGCAGGAGGAGAGTGCCATCCCCCAGCCAGTCACCCCTTTCATGGACTTACTAGTGAGTCCCCACATCACCTGACCATTCACACTACCGTTGCAAAAGTGGCAGGTGGGGGCTGGGGAGAAGATGAAAGGGGGAGGTGGGCCGAATCACTGCACCATGGGCCTCTGGGTTGTACTTGCCCCCTGGGCTTAAAGTTGCCAGTCAGCCCCTGCTGCAAGGGTTAATAAAGAGGTAGAAAAAGTTTTAAATGCATTGTCCTTTTGCAGTTTTTTAGCAAGTGCTCATGATTTTACAGAAGAACTCCAGGAAAAAACGTATTAACACTTCCAGTGGCGCTACCCCCACACTGTTAGGGTTAACTGCTCATTTTTGTCCAGGTAAAAAAAAAAAAAAGTTAAACTTACCCAATGCTCTGAACTGGCTTGCTCTTAGACTGGTCTTTCCAACCTCTCTCCCCCACCTCTGCAGCGGACCAAGGTTCTTTACACAGTGCAAAGACATGAGGATGCTGAGGAAGATTTAAATGCTGCAGTGTAGGAGGAGAGAGGCTGGAGGAAGCGCTGTGACAGCTGGCAAGCTCGGAGGCTCAGATGAATATACCTTTGTTATTTTAGCATCTAGACAAAAATGAGCAATTAACCCTTGCAGTGCGGGAGTAGCCCCACTACAAGAGTTAAGAAAAAGTTTTCCTGGAGATCTTCTTTAAACCTACAGGTACATTTATTAACTTGACACGGCTTTATCTTTTATATTTAGAGTTGAATTCCAGCCAAAACCTATTTTTAGTTATCTATTGCTGTTGAGGCCTTATTAGGGAGATTTTTTCTCACTTTGTGTGTGCTGTGCACGCTGGAAGTGCAGAGGTCAGGTGTATAAACAGCACAACCTACAGAGTGCAGTGTTTAAAAGTATATCTGTTAAAGTAGGTAATATACATTAGCCAGCGGTGTGTAATGTGCAACTTGCAACTTGTACACAGTTCAGGGGTCAGCAGTATGTATTGTGCATCCCAGTTTACGGAGTGCAAAGTTCAATAGTGTGTAATGCACAGTCCAATGTATAGAGTGCAGTGATCAGGAGTATGTAATGTACAGCTCATTGTACTGGCCTAGCAACCACTCTGGGCCACTGTTCTTCTCTTATTGTCCTTCCCCATCCAGTCATATCACCCCATCCTGCTTACTTGCCTCTCTGCAGTGGCTAGGCAAGGAGGCAGTCAAGGGGCCATTTGCAACACACCTGTGACTTACCTGTCTCCTTGCCTGGACCACCAGGTGCCGGTCTGCGTGTGAAGTCTGGTAGGGTTTATTTTTCAACTCCTACCAGGCCTCACAAGCAGAGCGGCACCTAGCAACGAGTACGAAAAAGTTCTTCCAGGCTTCCCCTCTAGCTATATGCCATTTGACATATCACAGCCAAGGAAAAACCTGGGAGAGCTTTCCTTAAAGGAGAACTATGGGGTCAGTGCTTTTCCCCATAGTTCTCCTAAGGGTCACGGGAGGATACAAACTAGCGTCCCCCGTGACCCAAAGCTCAATGTACAGCGATCTACAGCTCGCGGTATACCGAGACGCTGCAGCCGTGACGGATCCCGACATTACTGTCGAGATCCATCCAGCTGTGTGATTGACAGCTGGCTCTGACTATCTAGAGGCAGAGTCGGCTGTACCTGCCCCCTCCCCCGTCCGTTCCGCCAGACAGCGCTGGAGGATCGGAGCGGGGAGGGGAGGAATCCCTGCAGAGAGCCGTGAGTGACAGTCACAGCTCTCTGCAGGGACAGGATCGAGAAGTGAGCGAGCGATGGTATGTGTTCGCTCACTTCCCGATCTATTGAGCCGACCTGAGACAGTTTCATTGTCACAGGTCGGCTAGAACTATGAGGCTGAGTGGTTTTCACTCACCTCATAGTTCTCCTTTAACTGTGTATTTCTGCATTACAGTGACATTACTGCAGGTGAGCTTCTGTAGAGCTGCAGGCAACAAGACCTGTGATTTTGTAGGGACTCTGCCTAGTGGTCACTATGCACTAAATCTGAAGTCTGGGCCTAGAGATGCCTCTGTTAAGCATTAAAAGAAAACATATACAAAACAACATGAAGAACTACACAAAAACATACCAATCAATTTGATTTGCTATCACAAAGCTCCATTCGGGTGCGATTGATCAATACAAGAGGCTGCTACATTTTACTAAGGTAGTTTACTCTATAGAGAAACACTTGTTTAGTGATCATTTGTTACTGCTAGCGTTTAATCTCTGTTATTTTTAGTAGCAGGATTAAGTTATTAAAAATCTTCGGTGTAGCTCTAGCCTCATCAGGTGACTGCCAGCAAGTGGTTAACGGATAGGTTTACCTTTGGCAGACCTTTTTAATAATAGTGGCCATTCAGACAAGGTGCCCCAGTAGGTAAAAAAACACCAGTTCAGTAAACAAATATTGAATACTGCAAGTGCTTTCCCTTCAGGCTATTTTTTCTAAATTACTATAATATTTCTTTACATTCCTGTCCTGTTTAATTTCAGGGAGGCTCCAGCCATTGATGCTCGCCCCCCAACCCCAGCATTACTGGAGTGAGCAACTCTCTGTTTTTAAACTGCGCATTTACAGTGCACTCCCCAGATAGCAAGGATAACTTGCTACAAACTTGTGGCAGGGTGAAATTTTAATTTTTGTTAAAGGAGAACTATGAGATGAGTAAGCTATCTGGATCTCTCTTCCCCCATTAAATCAGTGGCTGAGCTTCAGCGCTGGACAGTCCTTTTTATCTTTAAAATGTCAATAATAAGGTTTCCGTGCTACGGTAGATACATCTAAAAATAAATAAAGGAAGCTGCTATACTAAAAGTGCAATCACTTAAAAGATGTAGAAAAAGAGTGCACATCGCTACCTGTTCAAAAAAGTTAGAAGTAAACAATAACCTATCCTAATAAAAGTGCATAGTCATTCCTTTTAACAGTGCATAAAATTCATTAAAGGAGAACTATGGGGTTAAGGCTTTTCCCCATAGTTCTCCTTAGGGTAACGGGAGGACACAAACTAGCGTCCTCGCGTCACCCTAGGCTCAGTATAGCGGTATACTGAGACGCGCAGTATACAGCAAGCTGCTGCTCGCGGTATACTGAGACGCCGCAGCTGAAGCGGATCCCAACAATTGTGCCCGGATCCGCCCAGCTGCGTGACTGACAGCTGGCTCTGCCTATCTAAAGGCAGAGCCAGCTGTACCCTCCCCCGTCCGTTCCGTCAGTCAGCACTGGCGGATCTACTGAGCCGACCAGTGACAGTCTCATTGTCACAGGTTTGCTAGAACTATGAGGTGAGTGGAAACCACTCACCTCATAGTTCTCCTTTAATAACTGGTGCATCATAAAGCTATAAATATATTAAATGAGTGCGACTTATAACTGTGTAAAAAGTGCTAATCGACCAATCAAAATACAGCTGAACATGAATAAATAACAATCCTCCTAAAAATGCATAATGAATTCCTAATAAAGTGCTTCCAGATCATAGTAAAATATGTGATAAAGTGAACTAATTAATCATGAGATGATGGTTTAAACATAGGATAGGTTATTGTTTACTGTTAACTTTTTTTTAACAGGTAGCGCTGTACACTCTTTTTCTGTATCTTTTTACCTTTAGGGTCTATTCACACCACATCCAGATCATCTTCAGATTAGATTGTTTCCGGACCCAAAATGCATCCTAATGTATCCCTATGCTATTTATGGCCTCTGTTCCAGACCAGAAAAATACTCCATGTCTCATTTTGTCTGGTCTGGAATACACTGGAACGCATGAAAACGCACTGGAGCGCACCTGAAAGCCCATTTTCAGCTAAAAAAAAGCACAAAAAAACCCCCAGCTCTAGAACGTGGCAAATACGCTGTAAAAATGCAGCAAAAACGCAATGCACTGCGTTCCAGATCTGGTCCGGAAAATGGTGTAAACCTGTCCTTAAGACTCCATTGTCTGTATGGTCACTTTTATAAAAAAGTTCTGCCAAGGGTAAACTTATGCTATAAATCTCTTATTAATGAGATGAAAATGGCCTGTTTTGCTTTAGCCCTGAATTAACTAAATTATTCCATACATCAAAGGTTGGTGATAGAGGATTTTTCCATCAGAAGAAAATTGCTTTTTAAGTAAAAATATGATTGATAGGGGAGAATATCAAAGCTGGTTGCATGAAGTTCAGTCAACATAATGTTATATACATTATGGCATTATGACATTAAGGCATTATGAACCTTTTACACTGGGTAAGTTTATCTTTAGCTGAGAGCCTGGCAAGTATTATATCCATATTGCATCTCTTAAGAGGCCCAATGTATCTGTACCAGTCTTGAGGTCCTTTACTGAGTATGCTTCTGTTATCATTAAAGTAAACATATCACAGGCTTGACAGATGGCAGGTGAACAAAGGAAAAGTAAGAAGTGGAAAAACTTAGATTGATTTTTAATGTAATGAAAAAATCCTTAAACCTCAACTCCAGCTACAACTTTTTATATTGTTTTTTATAGTGGGAGGGAAGGGTTAAAGCCTTTGTCAGGACTCTATTGCTGTCTGTGCTCCATTGGAGAGATGTTAAATTGTTTACATTTCCAATGGGACAGCCTACATCCACACACCAAAGCATCCCATTACTAATTTGCTTTGCTGCCATTATGTGGACCTACTGCTAAAAATGAAATTGCATTGGGCAACACTAGTTGTATGCAACAAAAACACAGTCAAAAAGAATGCATCTGTATCTTACATTACTTTTGCTACCTTCAGTGCTGGCTGGTAGGTTACATTTTTGTTCGAACACTTACAGTCATCATGTTTCCGAACAGTTGGCTTTCCACTTTCAGCTCAGCTTCTCTAAACTTCCTGTCCAGTACAGAATCACAAGAGACAGAGCAGACTATAGCAGCTGTCCATCTACTAGCTTAGAGAATGGAAGATGGAGGAGAGGGGAGGCGGGGGAGGGCAGTGGCTCACCTTGCTGTGCCTGTGTGTTTGTGGAGCTTGGGAAATATCAAGCTGAGGTATATGAATGGATCTCCGTTCATGCCAAAAGCATCATTTTACAAATGTAGCTATGCAACAAGCATGTTTGGAAAATTAAATTAATAATTTAGACCCACATTAAGGATTATTACAGCTCTACTCAAGTGAGATTATCTCTAAGCAGGATTTCTTACAAATCAATAGGGATGCACAGATACTTTTCGAGTACCAGTGCAGATACTTGGCATTTTCATGAGAACTACCAGGGTTGCAGCGGTTGCAGCTGGGACCTGGCTCTGGCGCTCCACCACTGTCCTGAAATCATTAGTCTGTATTGTTTTAGAAAAACGGTCACATGACACTAAACAAAAATGTATCAGTACTCGTACTTGTAAGTACTCGGCAAGAACCAGTACTCGTACTCGCAAAACTGGTATCTGTGCATCCCTTTATTTATATTTATAAAAACAAAATCATACATTAAAACAAAGATGTACAAATCCCGGGAGCTCCGTATGCTCCTTACAAATGACAGCTGCCTCCTAATTTTTGAATTTTTCTCTAGTCTAGTCTTGGAGCTCAAAAGTATCGGTACATGTACTCGTACTTGTACCGAGTACTGTACTTGGTATCTGTGCAACCCTACAAATCAATGTTTAAAAATGTTGACTTGTAGGTATTTATTTACTAAAGGTTATTTTGCTGTTCACTTTGCAAGGTAATTTTCACTTTGGAAGGGAATCCCCCTTCGTTTAGTGGATGAGGTGAAGCTTTGGTGACTTTCAGTAGACTGTGCACAAGATTTAGGCCCCTTTCACACTGCCGGTTTGATCGGGTCCGCTTGTCAGTTTTTCAGGCGGACCCAATCGTATGCAAGTCTATGGGCAGCCGTATGTAAACGGACGACCATCCGTTTACAGCCGGTTACCCTCTGGCTCCGGCCGAGTCCGGGAAAACAGACAGATTAGAGATCCATTTCATTGGACCGGATTGTGGCAGATCAGGGGTAATCTGATGTAAATGGACACATGTCTGTTTACATCAGATTCCCTATTGACCAACATTGAGTCCGGCAGTTTCTGTATTTTTCTTAATCGCAAGGTGGAGGAATAAACAATACAGACACGGATGTCACAGCGGTGACATCCCCTTAGTACTACTCTGATCAGGCCATGTGAAAGGGGCCTCAGCGAAGAGACTTCATGCACAGTGGACCTGATACATTTTAACTTGATGCAAAAAATGTGTGTAAAGTTTATGTACAGAAATAGTTGAGGAGACAGTAAACTTCTTGACTTTTAATTCATTTTGCTTTCTCAGCTAATTTCCTCTCTTAATCTCTCCTTCCTAAAGAAGAAATCCAGGAATTTTAAAAACTTTCCCTTGCAGTGGGCCTACCCCCCGCACTCCAAGAGTTAAGTGCTCTAAGGGATGGAATAAAGCAGATATACCCACCTGATCATTGATTCAGCCAAGCTTCCAGACCAGTCCCTGTAGCCTCTTCTCATTTGGGCTCAGTGGCCACCTAGTTGCCAAAGTCCTCTTTGGCCATTGGTTGGCCACTGATGATTTAACTTACTCCCTGGCAGGGATGACATAAATAGGCTACAGTGCAGCGGCATTCGGCTCGGCTATTCTGCTCGCTACAACTTGCACCAATTGTCATTTAATGACAGCCCAGTGTCCTCAAATGACCTGAGGATGCCGGTCTGTCATTGAATGACAACAACTGGGCGGAGCCAGCCGTGACATCACTGCTGGCTCCGTCTAGTCGTCATTTGTGGGAAAAGGGTCTGCTTCAGCAGACTGTGCTCCCCGCTTCGGCTGTGACCACGGCTCAGCCGAGCTGAAGCACATGCACTCGGCTTGTGAATAGCCCGTACAGTCGAACCAAAGGGCTCCGGCGGCTGCAGTGAGCCAAAGGATCAACCGAAGCTACGGCTAAATCCTTCAGCTCCTTAGTGAATAACCCTCTAAATCTTTAACCTCTTGTTAGGAGAGACAGTGTGATAATAAGATCTGCCAGCACAGTACAGACAGGTAAAGATTAACTCCACACACTTCCTCCTTAACATTACATAGGGTGGATGCCAAGCAGGATTTTTAGCAAGTAAAATGCACTTAGAAATGGAAGCAGTATTTTTTTTTAACTATTATGCTATACAAGGTATGCTGTGTGAATGGGAACATGTAACAATTAAAAAAGTAGGTGTTGTGTCAATCAGGATATTGTTATTTTTAATTTCCAGGGCAAATATACAAGTTACGCACTAGATTTTGTTTAGCTTTTAAACTAGTTTTTTTCCCCCGTTTATTTTAGGATTGATCTGCTTTATAAAGATCACTTTTGGACAAGGCATTCTTATTTCATATGGGATAAAGTAAAGAACAAGACAGTTTTGCATTGCTAATACTGTAATCTGGCTAAATTACTTTGTTATTCTAAATATAGCCGACAAATCATTTAATCAACGCTGCAGCTTTTGGCCTTAGCCACATAATAGTTAGCATGTGTCTGGAGTAGTGCATTTAAACCCCCAATAAATACAAAACACTTCTTTATTTTTTGCACGTACTATATATTGCACTTTTAGTTTAATCTGATAGGGCCTACAGCTTTCATACTGAAACAGTAATTTAAGGCTTATGAATGCACTGATAATATTGGGAATTCTAAAGCAGCTTCTTTTATACGCAGGGCACTGTAGAAGGCCACCCCAGCAAGGAGATTACACTGAATTAATAAACAAATGATTGGCTAGTGAGTTAGGACCCATTTATAATTAATTTAACAATGCATTTTGTATTTACGGATAATTAGTTTTTGTGAGAATATTCATCAACTCTTATCTCTGCCCTGCATACCAGGAAACATATTTAGTGTTAATAACTTCCTAATTAGACCACTTTAGTAAAAACAACCAAACAATCCACCTACACCATTATTCAGAATTCCAGTAGAATTACTACATTTAATGTAGTAATAAATATTAGACAACCCACAGTTTGAATAGTTACAAAGACTGTAGTATCCACAAAAGGGGCATAACATAACATAAAAGGAAACAAATAAAGTTCACTTAATGGATTGGAGGATATAAGAAATATGCACTTAGCAAATATTTGCATTTCCTGAACATAATAACCCACACACATTTGGAATATTTGTCCATACTTTGTATAGTGGTGGCTACTTTACAACCCACATAGGGACCATGGGGAACAAAAGTAGCCACCCTCCAGAAGGAAGGACAATGTCAGCACCAATTCAGTGAAGATTTAAAGATCTATAGTTTAGTGATACACAAATAAGTTAAATTTTTGTTAATAGTTAAGGTACTTGAATGCATTTTTAAGATGTAACTCCTGAGTTTAGTGTCACTTTAATGGTAGCCACTGTCAATTATTTCTAACTGGTGACTCTCTGTCATTTGGTATGCCAGTTCAGAGCCTTAGAGCTGGAAAACAACGTTCTAGTGTTTTCTCTCTTTGGACTGTCCTCTGCATTTAACACTGCTAACCAGACCACCCTTTATTACACACACACTGCATTTTTTTGGCTGTTGAGAAAATGCCTTCTTACGGTATTCCTCTTGCTTACAAGATTTTTTTACCGTACCGTGGTCTCCTATCCCACCAGTATGCAGGTGACACCCAGATCTACATAATCACTCCTAATACATTGGGGCAGCCATATATGCTCAGATTATAGGGGCTATTCACAAAGCTGCCCAAAGGCAGCTGAGTGAATAACCCAGCCGTAGTGAAGTGAGCAGAACGACGTTCAGGTATTCACTCCGTTTCAGTACAGCTGATTTACATTGGCTGCCTTCGGTCAGCCGAACATGCTGTGCATGTTCGGCTGAGTCAAGGGCAGAGGGAGTTCGACTTAGCCGATCCAACATCTGGATCCGAATGCCGCCTAGCAAAAAAAGAGTTGAAATTTTTTTTTAAAATGGAAATAAATAGGAAAGTAATTAAAAACCATAATTAAAAAAACAATTTGGCGGAGCCAGTGGGCACATCTAGCTCCGCCGAACTGTTTCCTATTGAGCGGCACCTGCCAGAGTCTTCTAGCAGGTCCCGGCCACTGAATAACAACTGGGTGGAGCCGGCCATGACGTTACAGTTGTTATTGGTTACTGACAGATCAGCGTCCCCAGGTCATTTGGGAACGCTGTCATCTCAACTGGGCGGAGCAAGCCGTGAGATCACAGCTGGCTCCAAACAGCTGTCAACCAGCTTCAACCTTCGGCAGGCCGCTCTCCCCGCTGCGGTTGTCACTTCGGGTTAGTCGAGCCGAAGCATATGCTTCTGGCTCGGCTGAGCCACTCTGCTGCCATCGGCTGCTGTAGGACTATAGTGAATTGAGTTTAAATGATCCGAAGGGCTGAGGTGGCCGAAGTGAGATGAAGGATCAGCCGAAGCTACGGCTGGATCCTTCAGCTTTTTAGTGAATAATCCCCTATATGTTTAGGGACAGCATAGAACTTTGCAGAGCTACACAATGATCATACTTTACTGCTTGTTTTCAAAATGCAAGTGTATTTGTCGGTCAACGCAATAAAAATGTATCAGTATTGTGTTGTTGATAATGTATATCAACATTTCTTTTGCAGGTAGTTTGAATGAGTAAAATATAGAGCTACCTCTAGTCATTAATCTAGAAAACATTCTGTGAGGGTTATTAACAAAGCTAGCCGAAGGATCAGCCGTAGCTCTGGCTGATCCTTCGGCTAGCTTCGGCCACCTGAGCCCTACGGTTCAGTACAACAGTACAACTGCTGTACAGGCTATTCACTATAGTCCGTACAGTTCCCGAAGCTGGCCGAGCCGAAGTGAAACCAGAAGCGGGGCGAACGGCCGGTCATTGAGCGGCCGAAAGCTTCGCAACTCGCAAAAGCTCCGGGTTGTGACGTCGGCCGGCTTCACACAGTTGTTATTAATTGGCGGAGACCTGCTAGAAGACTCTAGCAGGTCCCGGACAATAGGACACAGTTGGGTGGAGCTAGCTGTCACTGCTAGCTCCGCCCAATTGTTTCTTTCTTTTTTCAATAATCTTTCTTTTTTTCTTTTTTCAATAATGTTTATTGTTTTTCTTTTTTTTTTCAAATCTTTATTTTTAAAAATATATCATTTATTTACATTTATAAACATTTTTTTCAACTTTTTTTTCAACTTTTTTCTATTTTGCTCGGTACCAAGCAGAATAGCCGAGCCGAATGCCTCTCGGTGGCATTCGGCTATTCACTCACTGCTGTTCGGCCCCTATGAAAAGCAGCGAGTAGCCTGCCGGAGGTTCGTCTCAGCCGATCCAGATGTTGGATCGGCGGAGTCAAACTCCTTCTTCACTTCAGCTCAGTCGAACATGCTGAGCACGTTCAGCTGAACTGAAGCCAGCCGAAGCAAGCCGATGTACTGCTGATTTCAGCCGATGTACGGCTGAAATCAGCTGTGAATAGCCGAACAGGCTCACTTCACTTCGGGTGGGTTATTTACTCAGCTGCCTTTGGCAGCTTTGTGATTAACCCTCTGTGCCTTTAACACAAAACAAAAATGTAGAAAAGCAAGTATTTAAAAACATAAAAGTTAAACTATTTAAGTGCAAACATAATGCATACAATAATTAAGATATACAAATGGGCAAGGGAAGGTATTCAAGATACAAAATTATTAACACAAAGCGTATTCAATTCACGCTGTGGGAACTTGCAAAAGTTCCCCAAAGGGGGATCCCACCATGGTTACAAAGTGTAGAACAAAAAGTATCGTAAAAAATTAATTTATTTTTAGATATATTAAAATGTATACGTATCAAAAGACCAAACAAACATATAAACATCACATATATGACTGCTCTCGGGCTGGTATCATAGAAAGTGCAAGTGGATATAAACATACATTTCTATTCATAAGAAAAATTATACAAATAAGGTGTGCCCTGGGATGCTTGTATACCTATTGACCGTGTGTTAAATATCAGAAGGGTATCTGTGAACTCTAAATCTCAGAGTTAGAAAAAGGGAAAAGAGTCAGTCTCCTAGATCAAAAATGAGCATACACGTGTATGAAAAAAAATATATATATTGATGAAGAAAAATAGGAAGAAAAAATAAGACCGGATAAATAAAGTCAAAAGGCTTTGTTTGAATAATAAATGTTGCACTCACAGTAATGTATCTTCACTCTTGGGTCAGGATCAGGAGACCGGAGTATGTAAGAGCCCAGCTATAGATGTAGGAGCGGTTCAGGAGATATTTAACCTCATCTCGGCTTTTTGCTATCGAAATTAGCCTTTACTGAACTGTAGATGCAGGAAAGGTTCAGGAGATATTTAACCTTATCTCGGCTTTTTGCTTTTCAGATTCGCCTTTACTGAACGTGTGTTTTTGATTGTGTGTTGGTTGCATCCAGAGCAAAAGAAATAAATCCTCCTGGTTGGATTGAAGATGTACCTTTTTTGTGCTTAATCCAGTGTAGTGTCTCGTTCATATAGATGAATCTTGAGACCGGGAAGGTATCGCCATTCACATACCGTTGATCCGCTGTGGACGCAATAGGTTCAGGAGATCCAACTCTTTCTCGGCTTGTTTTATTCATTGTGGATGTTGCGCCTTTACTGAACGAATGCTCCAGCTTGTTTGGTAACTGTGTCCAAACCGGAGGGCACTCTCTTTAGCTGGATCAATGGTTTCTAGGTACTGTTCTGCTTCCAGACATCAGCATGTAGCTCAAATAGTAATCTTTTCTCTTTAGCCAGCTCTGGGTATTATAGTCCTCCAATAAAGTGTATTAGAGAGTTTCTCATCACGGAAAAAGCAAATATACAGGGCGGCCTTAGGCCGAGGCAGTCAATACAAAACCCACGTATGAAATTAATGGTAAAAGCCGCGCTGTGTGAATGAGACTGCAAAGTGTCAGATATAGTAGATACTGACCTTGGGGTAATGTGATACAATGTGTAAAAAGTGCAAAACAAAAAAGAAACGCATGCATATAACATGCACCTTAGTGTAAATGTAATTGCTACAAAATATCCATAATGAAAAATCAAATGCACTAAATATTAACTGTGAATGTGTGTGACACCCCTGATGAAGTCACGCCCTTTGACGTAACGTACGTAGGGTGGAGTAGAGGAGCTGAGCGATTTGCACACAGTGTCTGTGGCTGCTTACAAAATACCTCAATTTTATCTATGATATGTGAGTAGTATTCCCCTTTTTTTAATAAAGTCTAGTATCCTTTTAAAACCATCTGCACTACGAGTTTCCACTTTTTATTTTATCTGATGCATGGGCCATTCGGATGAACTGTCTGTTTCCAATTCCTGAGACTGCAAGAGAGTCTGTACCTGAGAGGAGGTAATCACTGGGAGGTATTCGGCATATAGAGTAGTGGCGCGAGGTTTCACATCATTCAATACAAAACCCACGCCTAAGACGCGTTTCACCCCCCACCGGGGCTTCGTCACAGATACCCTTCTGATATTTAACACCACGGTCAATAGGTATACAAGCATCCCAGAGCGCACCTTATTTATATAATTTTTCTTATGAATAGAAATGTATGTTTATATCCACTTGCACTTTCTATGATACCAGCCGAGAGCAGTCATATATGTGATGTTTGTTTGGTCTTTTGATACGTATACATTTTAATATATCTAAAAATAAATTAATTTTTTACGATCATTTTTGTTCTACACTTTGTAGACATGGTGGGATCCCCCTTTGGGGAGCTTTTGCGTTTTTGCATACAATAATTACTCAAAATATGCGCATACTATACACTTTGCTTGTCCTTTTAAGCTGCTGAATTTTTGTCTCCTTCTTTCACATTTTTCTTTTTTCTTTCTTTTAACAGGACCTGCATGTCCTGGGATCAAAAAACAAACAAACAAACGCTATCATTCTTACTCATTAACTTTCTGAGAGCCCAAAGCGGCCATACTTCTCTTGTATAACTTAGTTTCTCAATATAGAAAATATATAGGTATTATACAAAAATCAATAATAAAAGCAATAGTTACAGTTTTTTGGGTATACATTGTTTTCTATATATCTGATAAATACTATCAATACTTCATAAATGTTGTTAATACTTTGAAATGTGATATTATTAATGTTGTGCCTCTTTCTAAATTTTAGGTACTAATGGGAATTCTGCAAGTGGGCTTTGTTTCTGTATACCTGTCGGACTCCTTGCTTAGTGGATTTGCAACAGGTGCATCATTCACAATCCTTACATCTCAAATAAAATATCTTTTAGGCTTAAGTATACCACGTGCCAATGGAATTGGCTCTTCTATATATACTTGGATGTATATCTTCCAGAACATTCACCTGACCAACATTTGTGATCTTGTTACCAGCATTTTGTGCCTTTTAGTTCTGATTCCAACCAAAGAACTTAATGAATGTTTCAAGTCCAAGCTTAAGGCTCCAATCCCTGTTGAACTCTTTGTAGTTGTCGGGGCGACTCTTGCCTCTCACTTTGGTCATCTCAAAGAACAATATGGCTCTAGTATTGCAGGGCATATCCCTACTGGATTTCTAATGCCAAAGCCACCAGAATGGAACCTAATTCCCAATGTTGCTTTAGGGGCTTTGTCCATTGCAATAATTGGATTTGCAATCACGGTCTCCCTCTCAGAGATGTTTGCTAAGAAACATGGGTATGAGGTGAAGGCCAATCAGGAAATGTACGCTATTGGATTCTGCAATATCATCCCATCATTTTTTCATTGCTTTACCACAAGTGCCGCACTTGCCAAAACACTAGTTAAAGAGTCTACTGGCTGCAAAACTCAAATCTCAGGAATTATGACCTCTCTGATCATTCTGCTTGTCCTCTTGGTAATAGCTCCTCTTTTCTATTCACTTCAGAAATGTGTTTTGGGGGTTATAACCATAGTAAATTTAAGAGGTGCTCTCAGAAAGTTTTTAGATTTGCCCAAGATGTGGAAAGTAAACAAAGTGGACACTGTCATTTGGTTGGTTACCATGTTTGCATCTGCAGTAATTAGCACTGAGCTTGGACTTTTGATTGGTATCGCATTTTCTATGGTTTGTGTCATTGTAAGATCTCAAACACCAACATCATCATTATTAGGTAGGGTGGAAGCTTCTGAAGTTTATGAGTCTATGACTGTCTACAAGGATCTCAACACCACAAAAGGTGTCCCGGTGTTTCGATTTGAAGCCCCACTGTATTATGTGAACAAACATTCTTTCAAATCAGCACTGTATAAACATATTGGAGTGGATCCGCTTTTGGTGGCTACAGCAGAAAAGAAAGCAGCAAAAAAGAAAGAGAAACTAAACAAAAAGAATGTCATTATAGAGAGCAAATTTGCTGAGGTGGAAACTTTTTTGCATCTCTACCAGGAACAAATGCCCCTACATTCCGTAGTTATTGATTGTAGTGCAATTCAGTTCATAGACACTGCAGGTCTAAACACTTTAAAAGAGGTCGTAAAAGATTATAATGAAATTGGGGTCCGTGTTTTGCTGGCCCAGTGCAATATGTCTATGAGGAATTCTCTTAGAAATGGTGATTATTTTAAAAAGGAAGAAGGTTTCTTGGTATTTTATAGCATCCATCAGGCTGTGCAGTATGCACTATATGCACAGGAGCAAAAAGATGCTTGTGTGAACGGGTCTGCTGTTTGATTGCACTTCTAGTTTACAGTTCCAGCAGGTGGTGCTATATGTTAAAATATCCACTACAAAAATTGGCAGTGAATAAATTCCCACAAACTTAGATAAAACATAGTCATCAGATCTAAAACTAGATATATTTAATTTGCCATTTAACTGCGGATAACAAACGATGCTGTTCTCAACAAAAAATGATTAACAAAAAAATTCCCAAGACATGGCATTCTACAGTTTTTATCAAATGCCACAGCATGAAAAATTAAAGTGTAACGTGGACAGCAATTAGGGGGCTATACCTTAACCGTTAAGTTATAGCCTTATTTGGACAGTGCAGGTTACGGCTTAACCTACACTGTCCAAACAAAAAACTTGGTTGGAGTATCACAATAATCACAGTTGATTCTGTGCCATCTGAGTACCCTGACCAGCACCATGTCTTACTTGGCATATGTTATATCAGTGGAGATCAGCCATTCGGTGGTGAGTTAAAGAAATTCTGCATGAATCGGGGCCCTGAGGCTGGGGACTAATCTTCAAACACTGCACTCGCTTCTGATAAGGCATCTAGAGGCCTCTGTAAAAATTTGTAGACACCCATGGATACTTACTAAAATACCATCAATAGAACTCATGGAAATTGTCAGCACGCACTTTTTGTATGTCAGTGTATCACAAGGACTTTAAATGAAATAACTGTGATGTGTGAAGTCCAAGGCACAGCTGTAGATCCCAAATCACAAAAAATCACCAGTATGCCAAGTATTCTTTATTGTCTGAGCCTTCAGGATGCATGTCACTTATGTGATCTGGCCATTATTGTCATCCTCCTTACAAACTAAGGACCCAGTTGTGAGAACACATTACAGATTGTTTCGTTTTCAGTCATCAGCCTTTAAAGAGAATATCTAACTTCGATTGGCTAGTTTGAGACCTCAAATGCTATGATATTATGTGACTGTGTGGGTGTAATATTCAGTCTGTCAGTGACGCATCATCATTTTACTATGACTGTTTTCTCAGGGCTGAGCGTACTTAATAGTTATTATTTTTCTATGCACTTCCCTATTTTTCTTTAATTTAAATAAAAATATAATAAATAAATATGTGGCATGTGAGAACAGTACACTGTCCATTCGTATAATAGAAAATATAATAGAATAAAAGGTATAATAGAAAGGTTTTTATTATTAAAGAATTTAATTATAAAATATAGACCTAGAGAGAGTTACACAAGCCCCTACAGCTTTTGTATGTCTACAGGTACGTCAAAAAATCCAAATGTCATATACTCATTCAGGACATTTTGTTTTATTTCTAAACAAGAAAAAACACATTTATAAAGGAAATTAAAATTAAGCTAAAAATTTATATGGTAGTCTGTCATTAGACTTGGCCAAAGCTGGCCACACATATCTTTAATTTCGGCCAATTCCTGTGAATCAGGTAAAACTCCAGCCATGAGTGACCCTGCAAACACCACCTGGCTCAATGGCCAGCTGTAGGATTATGTTATCCAGTCTCCAGAATACAGAAGCTGACAGGGAAGATTCGTCCATCCATGCTGTTTAGTGATTTCTCTCCTTCAACGTGCTTTAGGGCCACCAGTATGGCCAACTTTGATAGACTGGATAAGTATTAGTTAAAAGAATGTACAATCATTGAATGCGCACATATAGGCAGATCAAAGCAAACTGAAATATCCTTTATTGTCACTTTCTAAATAGTAAGTTCCATTTTAGAACAGCTGTTTTTAATAAACAATATGTTTTAGGGCCAAAGCTTATACCTCACTTTGTGGCCTACAGCTTTTTTGATATCTTAATTCATGAATCTACTTGGTCTAAGGTGGTGGTTGGGACTGGCTTAACAGACTGTAGGGCTGGATCTGCTAGCTATGAGACACGGGGACAATTTTATGTCAGGAGACATCCTGCAAGGGTTCACAGGAGACAAGATTCAATACTTCATCTCCTCCAACAACTTCTTTGATCTTCATTTCCTGAACACATTTGTGAAAATGCAAAAAAGTTGTTGTATTTTCTATCTCTGTATGTCACCAGACCCAGGACCTGAATCAAATAGCAAGAGGTGCAATGTCTGTGACAAAATGTGCACCCTAAAATGGCAAATTGTAGCGCAAAAAAAAATAAAAATCTGAGCATGTGATCTTGGGTTAGTATCTCAGTGCCCTACACTTAAAGTGGACCTATACTTAAATATTAACTTATTTAGATTAAAAAAGCACAGGTTAAATCTTTCAGGAACACCAGCAGTTTTTTTCAGAGAAAACACACAAAACAATACATGAATACAAATGTTAAAAGAGAACCTTTTTTGGCTATAGTTCTCTTTTGGGTCATTGGAGAATATTTACTAATGTCCTCCTGTGACCCAAATCTTAGCATGTAGCGGGCTAATACCCACTAAGAGAAAGAAGCAGCACAGTAGCTAATCAGTTCATGTGCTGAGAAGAAGCTTGCTGACAGAGTGATGACTCAATTACTGTGCTGCTTCTCTGTACACTTTGCAGTCAAAGGCTGGGGCTAGTCTAGGGGCCAGTCCAGGAGCACCTGGGCTCAGAAGAAGTGGATTTAATGATGCTGAACTAGCAAAACTATTTTTAACGTTTTTTTTTTTTTAATCTTGAACATATTAAATACAAACAATATATACAAAGCCACCATACATTCCCTTTACACTTAAAGAGGAACTTTACCCATATCTTTAAAATATCAACAAACACACCTTTACAAATGTTTAAGAATGGCAATCTACAAACACATACTTCTAGATATTTGCAGGCTTTATATGCTTTGCGTACCTTATTTCTCTTTTCTTTCCCAGTCTTCTGACAATGGCCATTTTTACTAGAGGCAGATTGCTATATCTTCCAAAGAAAAAACATGTAGATCTTCCAGAGACATTACCACCGCTTAAATGAACCCTTTCCCCACCAAAATTAGGTGGTTATTGCCATGCTTGATAATCTGTTAGTTTGTTAGAACATTAAAAATAGCTTTTTCTGAGCCTCAAGAAGGTTCAGATCACAGTGGTTATAAATAAGGATCGGAGTGGCAAAAAGTGTCGAGAATGTATACATTTATTTCAAAGTACATTTAAAAAGTGTCACAAATGACTGAATCAGATTTCACCTTCTCACCCGTACACCCATTAAAAACTAATAGACAATGTTGTCCATCTCATTCATACCATCCACTCCTACAGTCGGGCTCCACAGTTCACTAAGTAGCAATTGCTGGTGAAGCTCTACAGGAAATGGAAGAATACTGGGATAAGTCCAGGATGTGATAAATTGGGGACAAAAAAAGTTTGTGATGTTAGTCCACAATACTGGAAGATTTATTTTTAAACAGATTCCAGACATAATGGAGTCCTTTTGTAAGTCTTGATGGGTAGAAAATAATTTGACATAGATGCTTTTAAGGGCACAAGACACTTTGGTTCGGAGACCCAATGGCAAATTCTCTAACCAGGAACAATGTAAGTTTGTTTGCAGTACTCACAGTTCTAGTTCACATGGGTTTCTCTGAGTCTCTGAACACTTTAAATCGATGTCGATCCCGTCTGTGTTGCTTTCCCCGTATATCACAGGATCACTGTCTTGCTACACAGATGAATGTCTGCATTTCCTCAGTGTACACAATTTGCTGTTCAAACAGCTGGTGGGCATTTAGCCTCCATTAATAATATCCATTCAAAAGCTTCTGCATTCTGCCCAAAGCATTGCGTTAACGCATTTCGCCCCTCCTTTCTTTTCTTGGGGCTTAGTCAGAACGAAAAACGAAGACAGTGATCTTGTGTTATACGGGAGAAGCAACAGAGACGGGATCGACATTGATCCCTGCGAAGAGATTTTCCAGGTTGTGGGATAACAATCAGACTGAGAGCGATCATCACTGGGGAGGTTAACCTTTTACTCACACAAACGGTAGCCATTGCCACCTGTTTTAATGGGAACATGCACATTCACGGCATCTGCAGTTGCAATTTTGACCTTTAAAAAGAAATGTCTATCACTGATAAGAAATAAATGAGATTAAAAGTGAAAATTACCTAGCAACAGTCCCTGGTCTTTGGTTTCAAACAGAGTAAGTCCCATCTCATACAATACAGTCATGAATGACCCTTAGGATTTCTACATAGTTTTGATGGTAAATGAGAGCTGCAGCTGCCAATTGCAGCAGCTTTTTGTTGACCCTCTAGAGGTTGTTGCAGAGCCAGCACCCATCCAATCAAAAGGTCAAAGCAGGCACTCACTTACTGCCACTTATTTTAAATACAGCTATATTTCCAAGTGACATGGTTTTACACTCTGACAACCAATATATTATTGAATTGAACTTACGATTCGTTAGAGACCAAATATTTTTTTCTTTTTTTGCACATCTCACTTAGGTCTAATGTATCTCATATTCCCATTTGAACACTGTAGTATAGGTGTGTCTGTTGTCTAACTGATTGGTATCTTCTTATACATTTAAAGGATCATTTTGTATGCTGGTAACTCCATCACAGCATGGATTATGAAATATGGCTAGAGTTGAGAGTTAGAGATGTATTAAAGTGCAGCCAAAGTTCAAATGAAACAAGACTTACACATATTTATTAGTTCTAGATTGTTTTGTGATGCCATCTACTAATGAAGATTTACAAATGAGGTTGACACTGTGTTCAGAATGACTTTCCCATTCCTTCCTCACAGTTTTCGTGTTTGTCAGATTTAACCTTTACCCTAACTTAACCTAACCCCTAAATAAATCCTTAAAGAGGAACTTTGCCCTAATCTTTAAAATGACAACAAAAGCACCTATAGAAATGTTTAGTAATAGCAATCTACAAACACATGCTTATAGATAATTGTGGGTTTTTTATTCTTTGCATCCCTTATTTTTCCTTTCCTCCCCATTTTTTTCATGGTGACCATTTTCACTAAGGGCAGATGAATACATCTCCCTTTACTTCCTGGAACTCTGGCATATGTGACTGGAGCATGTAACCATGCACATCAGGGGGTAAAACATGCCTTTCCCATGAGATCTTACAAGATTTTGCAGTTTACAGATAAGATTTCCCAGCACTGCTAATGTAACTTTTCCAGGATGCATCTCTTAGACCAATGCTACATCACTAGTGCATAACAGGACCAGGAGGTGGAAAACAGTAGTTGTAAGTAATAGCAAAATATGTGTGTTTAACTAATGAATGTAAGATGATTTCATATGAGCATGCAGAGCTGGATGCTGATGCAATATCTAATGAAAGGGTGTAAAGGTCCACTCTAAAGCTGAACTCCAGGCAAACAGCAAAATACACCAATAGCTAAAAAATACACAAAAATGAGCAGACTTTTCTGTCTAGACAATTAAGGAGTAGCAAAACACTGATAAAGCATTACCTCTGCTCACTACTCATCACCTCTGCATGTTCCCTGTCAGCACATATGCATGCAGCAGGGACTGATTGGCTCTTAATGCTGCCCCTCCCTCTTCCAGTCTGACTGCTGCTATACAGGAAATGACAGGAGAATGATATCAAGACAAATTCAGGTACCTAACCTTGCTGTATGTAATAGTGTTTAATTGTTTTAAGGGAATACACAAGTGCCTTAAATTAATGTTTTATAGGAAAGTTAGTAAGAGTGACAGTTTAAAACATAAATGCAATAAAGTCATCATCATACATTGTGTACATTCCTTCCAGCCAGGGGTGCCCCTAGAAGCACAGGGGTGGGGTGGGGGTTGTATGGGGTTTGCTTATGATGCACATCCCAGGGGCAGGGGTGATGTGTGCTCATGAAGCATGTTTTGGGGGGCCCCACCACAGAATGTGCATCACGAGCCCACATCCCCCCTGCCCCAGTAAATGTGCATCACACCTACCCTCCACCCCCCGGCAGGTGCTCTCTGTGCATGTTCCAGGGTGGAGTTCTTAGGGGGAGTATTGGGGGCTCATGGAGGGCATACCAGGGGGGTAGCAGGGGCTGACTCGTATGACACAGAGGGTGAACCTCATTTTTATGTGCAACCAATGTACTAAGACACATGGGAACGCATGTAACTTGCGTTAGTATGCAACCCTCAGAGTATGGGCCATACACAAAAAATACGAGCCTGACTCTACTCTAAAACCACACTGCAGCGCATAAATGTGTACTGGCCCATACAAATGAATGTTTTGGTGCACACGTGTTTTGGTGTGTTGCAAGTGCACAAGTATAAATGGACCCTAAATAGTTTGGGATATTTACAGACTGAAGATCAATAATTGAGAAAGCAACTACATTTTTGTCTTAAAGGTGACATTTAACACCACCTCATTGGATTTTAAAATAAAAGGATGCATCTAAAGGAGATAATAGAAATCAAAAACTGACAAACATAATAATTAAAGCAGTTTTGGCATAAATTATAATACATGATTTCCATAGCACTGTGAACAGATACCTATTTCTCATATATAGTGTATAACAGACCTTTATATTGATGTCAGATGTTTATGTTTAGTTATTATGTTGCTGGGAAGCATAATGAACTGTGACCACTTGCAGGCATAGCGGTTTGCAGCAGTGTTCCCAAAAACGAGATATTTTACTTCTGAGGAGGTGTATGTGCTGAGATACATATGCAGGCTGCCATTGCGGAGTTCCTTTAAAAAAAATACTAGTTCTCTGGTTGTCTTTGGCTTCAGTAATTTTTGAGTTGCTTATCCAGAAAAAGCATGCAGCAACTGGCATACTTATTTTAGGTCAAAAAGTATAGGAGCCATCTAATCAGCATGGCAGCCAGGCAATCAGCATTTGAAGGACGTGTTAGCAGTATTATCTAAATCAATGAATGTGAGCTTGTTGATTGTGTTTTCAGTCATGATAAACTGCAGCAAATCAAAGATAATTTTCTACAAAGATAATTCTAGACAACACAATTCAGCTGCTCTAGTTTAGACTAGCAGGCTACGCTGTTAATATTAAAAGACAGCAAAACAAATGATTATCTGCGCTATAGTGCTCTACCCCAAACTCCTCAATAACACCCTATTGACAGCTGCAGAGATAGAGAGAAGCTATATAAACTTCTCCCACAATATATTAAATAAAAGACACTACGCTATCTCTAATATTATAAAACTCTAAGTGCATATACTTAGTGACAATTATACAACACGTTCACTCCAACTTATATATAGTCCATGTAAAAATATTCCCAACATTGATATGATTAACCAGTTGACATCCGCGGTGTTAAACCCCCTTCCCACTTCTCCCTCCTGGAGGTGGATCACTGATGATTAATTGACGAGGAATTGAAGCACAGAAGTCACGAGTGATTGTGGAACTTTATATGCAATGATTATTGGACTCACTGATGTAAAGAAAGTGAACACAAGGATTTAATCACAATAGCATACATGTCATATGCAATATTGCTCATTTTGATGTTAAGCACTGCAAATACTTTTTGTCACAGTTGTCAATTTATGTGTGCCTTCAAAGGAATAAATTATGTTATATGTAAGCAATTTGGTGTATTGTTTTATTTTTATATGTTAATAAGGGGCTAAAGTCATCACAGGGTCAGTCCACCTAAGGCCCCTTTCACATGGGCGCCCTTCCATTCCGATCATCAGTGGATCCATGCACAGATCCTGCTGATCGAAACAGAACAGAGTCACTTTTGTAAACTAAACTAACCGTACCCATATTAGGTCAACAGGCAGTCGGCTTTAAGCAGACATCTGATTACCTCCGATCTGTCCCATTCAGGTTCACAAAATTGGAACACTGTTCCTTTTTTTTGTGGACCTAGACAGACTCAGGGGTGATCATATGTGACCACTGCATGTAAAAGGGAAGTCCTTTTACATGCAGTGGCCTATAGAGTTACATTGGGTTTCCAATCAGATTTGCCTTAAAAATTGACAGCGTGATCTGACAGCCCATGAGAAAGGGGCCTTAAGCTGATATTTTAGTTTTTAGTAGCTGTTGTAAAGCAGGCATGCCAAACCCAGATGAAACAGTAGGCTGTAATAAAAGGACAAAATCTTCAAGGGGACACATTGTCTAATGTGGGCTGCACCTACTTCCTACCTATTCTAAAAAAGGATTGTGGCACTTCCTGCTAAATCCTCTAACATTCAAGCCATAGGTGGCACTGTTGGCACAGCCTGGGTCAACACAGTTCTATTACCCAAGCAGCACAGTGGTGTAGTGGTTAGCGCTTCTACTTTCTATCATTAGGGGTTCCTGGTTTGAATCCTGGCCAGATCACTATCTGCAAGGAGTTTGCATGTTCTTCCTGTGCTTATGTGGGTTTATTCCTGTTATCTCCCAAACTCTGAGGATCTGCTGGTAGATTAATTGGCTCCTGTCTAATTTGTCCCTGTATGTATGCATGTAAGATAGGAATCTTAGATTGTAAGCTCCTTGAGGACAGGGACTGATGTAAAATGCTGCATAAAGTGTCAGCGTTATATAAATACCTGCAATAAATAATATTACAAAATCGAAGGAGCTGGACAGAAAATTGGCAGCTGAAAAGTGACTGCATCCAATCAGATGAAGTCACTGTTAGGGTATTCAGACAGCTTTAGGTACTGGCTGTCTGAATACAATTGCCATCAAGGAAGATTACTCATCATAGGGAAAACTTAGAGGGTATGTCTAGCCTTGCATTTTTAGTAAAAGAGAAAACAGCCATGAAACATTTCCTGAAGAATTTAGCTGCAAAATGATGTAAGTGTTACTTATCAACTAGAGAACAACTGGGGGAACACTAGTTTTTTTTATTAAGTCACTGTGGGCTGCAGAGGAGTGAGGACATTATGCTGTAGAGTTACATAGGTGGATGGGATACCGGATAGGTGGATGGGATAGCAAACAGCAAGGACCCATTCACAACAATTGTGGTGCGTTCCAGAGTTGCAGCTGCTGGAACGCACAGCAATTGCTCACAAAACGCTCCCCCCCCCTTAGTTCTGCAGCGGGAGGGGGCATGGCGGTGCATCCTGTATATGAATGATATGTGGGCCCCAACGATGACTATTCTACTGGCAAGTAACATATGCATTGTACCTCACTGAACTGTGAATATTGATCTTTGAGAAAGTGCTCATTTTATGTGAAAATCTCAAATCAAATATATATTTATATTTATGCTTGTGAACATTAACATTTTTTATAAAAAATAAAACAGCAAATGGAGTTAAAATAATTCTCATAACTGTCATTGCACTGCAACAGCACAAACTGATATACTGTATCCTGCCTTCACAGCAAATCACACTGTAATGGCATCATTACACGTGTGACATCACGTCCGGCTCCGCCCAGTTATTATTCATTGGCCAGGACCTGCTAGAAGACTCTGGCAGGTGCCGAACAATAGGAAACAGTTGGGCGGAGCTAGCTGTCACTGCTAGCTCCACCCAATTGTTTTTTAAGTTTCCTATTTTTTATCATTTTGCATTTGCTTTTTTTTCACATTCTTTACACTTCTTTTCCATTCTGCTCGGTACCTCATAGAGAGCATGTTCGGCTGACCAAAGGCAGCCGTTGCACGGCTGATTTTAACCGATGTACGGCTGAAATCAGCCGTACAAGCCAGAAGTGAATAGCCGAACAGCGTTCGGCTCACTTCAGTTTGGCTGTGTTATTCACTCGGCTGCCTTCCACAGCTTTGAGGAACATCGATTCCATGACCATTAGTTCTGACCCTCATCTTATACAGGATAGTAAACACCTTCTGTACAGCAAGTATCACCAGCACAACAAATGCGACTATATGTTTTTTATTTCAATAAACATTTTAACCAATAGTTTCTATAGCTTTCTTATGGTTTTATACATATAGTATATGGTGATCACGTAAATTGTCCTTTCTGTAGACATTTTTCAATTTGAACATAGGATATCTTTTTTCAGCGCAGAAACTGATAATTATTTTGCTGGCTCTCTGTGCTGCAATGTGCTGTTGTGCTATACAGTGGTGTATTCTGGTTTGGGGCTGCCCTAGGCAAGACAAAACTCAGCGCCCCGCCCCCCCACACTAAATGTACCCCACCCGGCTGTGGTCTCAGGTGGGCTCTGCAGCGTTTGTGGTGGGCTTTGCAGGCAACTGAGCCCCCTATGGATTCTGCAGAGCCCACCACAGATCCTGCAAAGCCCCCTGAGCCCCGGCAAAGCCCCCCACAGATCCTGCAGGATCTCAGGAAGGCTCTGCAGAGTTTGTGGTGGGCTTTGCAGGCAACTGAGCCCCCTATGGATTCTGCAAAGCCCACCACAGATCCTGCAAAGCCCCCTACGGATCCTGCAGAGCCAACCAAAAGGTATTGCACAGCACACCTGAGACTCTTTGGTGGGCTGTGCAGAATCTATGCTGGGCTCTGCCAGCACAGTCCTCTTACCTTGCACGGCCTGACCTCTGTGGAACACGGCCTCCTCATCCTCGGCGCACGACACGGCCTCCTTGTCATCTTCGCCTCCCGACTGGCGCTCCGGCGACGCCTCCCACCTACACCGTCTGTGTCTCTGCCATCTTCACCCCCCGCCTCTTTCGTCTCTGGTGCCACTCGACAAATTTCTTCTCTCATGGGGGCCGCTTGCCAAATTTCATACTTTAAAATAAAATGTAACTGTATCCGGTATGGCACTACAGACACCAATATACACACAATAAGGCCCTATTCATATCTGTAGGTTTAGGTGTGATTAGGGATTCCTGCGTCAGAAACTTGCGTTTTACTGCACCAGAAATCCCTAATCTGGCATTTACAAGTGGCAGCTATCACCTATTCAAGTTAAGGATCAGGTGACAGCAGCTCCATGTAAACGCCTGCACACCGCATGTAATGAAACGTGATATGATTACATGCGGTTAGAAAACACTCTCCCTGGATGCACAATCGATGCGTCCAGGGAGAGTGATTGATTCTTAACTGAATGTAAACATATCACGTATCTTTACATGCGGTGTGCAGGCGTTTACATGCAACTGCCCATTAACTTAGGTGACAGCTGCCATTTGTAAACGCCAATTTAGGGATTTCTGCTGCAGGAAAACGCAAGTTCCTGACGCAGAAATCCCTAATACCTAATAGCACCAAAAATAGAGGTGTGAATGCAGCCTAATAGACTTCTACTACCAACTACCCCCCCCTACAGGTAAAAAAAATACAACCCCTGTACATATATAATAATACCCCCTCCCCCCATACACATGAGAAAATACCCCCCACACATTATATATATCTCTATATATCTCTATATATCTCTCTATATATCTCTTTATATAGAGATATATAGAGATATACAGTATATATATTACATATTTAAAGTGTGTGTGTGTGGGGGACACTGACTGGGGTTGTAATATATATAAACAACCCCACTTGTTTGCCTCGCGGCAGACACGCCCCTAGTGCTATAGTGCCACTGTCTGTCTGATACCGCCTTCAAGACTGAGATTTATGTTAAGACATAGCAAGTTTCCTCAGCAGCACCTAGTGAAGATTCCTGTGAGCAGGGATATCTCTATAATGATGCGGCCTGAGGTGGTTGCCTCAGGGAGTATCTCATTGGGTCATGTGGGGGGGCAGCCAGTGTGCCTGCTGCACCCTTTTCCAGCCGAAGCTTCCCAGGTCGCTAGAGCTCTTGGCAAACTGGGACGCTCTGGCCACCATCCTTCCCAGCTCACTGACCTCACTGGTTGTCAGGAGCTTAGCAGGACTCTCTGGTAGGTGTCCCACCCATCTCCTGGAAACCAGATACGTCAGCGAGCTGGGCGGGATGCTGGACAGAGGTACCACCACCCCCATAATGTTTTGCCTCAGGTGGCAAAAAGTGTACAGACGCCACTGACTGCGAGGTCTTCTTTATAAGAATTCTTACAAAGGCTCCCAGTCATGTGACTTGCCACCCAGCATTCCTTGGAGGTTTGAAGGGAATTTTGACAGCAAGAGACACAGTTGACATGTGATGAGGTGTTTTTGCTATTGGGAACCCATACACATTTGATGAGTTGTGCATGCATGGGATCAGTGGTATGTCCTTATAGCTGAAATTTGTATCTACAGTATACAGTATAGGTAGAGTACAGTATAGGAAGAGTGGAGAGAAGGAAAGATGGCATCACCAGCATAAACAAGTGCATGGAAAATGTAATATTTACCATAGGTTTTGTGGTGTTCCTCTGGACTGTTTACAGTCAATTGATTTAGATTAGCAAGCAAGGTTTTGGATTATTTCAAAACTCATCACAGCAGTCCACTCCACTTAGAAATTAAAAGAATCTACAGATGCACGGTTACTGCAATAATAACACATGTTTCTTTCTGAAAAATTTCACCAGACCATGAAAAAGGGTGTTTGCAGGTTGGAACCGATAGGAATCTGAAAGGACCTTTGCTAAAATCCTCAGCAATGAAGTACTCAGTTGGGTTGATTTACTATAGGAGCAGGCTTGTCTTTAATATTGATTGGACCCTGGGCAAACATTTCCCCATCCCCCCCCCCAGGTGAAATTTCTCTCACCTCCTCAATATCCCCCATAAAACCAAGAGCTTCACAGCAATACAATGCATTTTAAAAGGTGTTTAAGACCGAAAGACTGGAGTACTATGGAATAGGAGGGGCTTATATGGGCTGAGGGTAGGATATGTTAACCTTTTTGTTCCTGTCAACTAGGGGTAGAAGGATTATAAGCCAATTGTCAGCGCTGCCATGGATATGGCCAGGAAAGTATATTATATTAATTAGTATTGCTAAACCAATTTATTTTATTTCCTTCCACAGTATTTATTTATTTATTTATATTTATTATTCTTAATACACACCCACAATAAACAGAAAAATAAAATCTATATTAATACTACTAAACCAATGTATTTATTTTATTTATTTTTTTAAATGATTAGCCCAGTAGTGAATGCATTTAAATATTTATTTACATTAATTAATTAATTGATTTATAATTATTTGCTCTTCCTTGGCTCTGGTGGTGTAATGGGTAGCCCAGACATCAGAAAATGCAAGCATATCTTCCACAGTCATATTATATAATTAAAAAAAAAATATTCAACTTATAAATGATTGCCCTTGCCCATGCAGGGTAATGATTTAATTATTACTGCCTAGCCTGCCAGTGCCACATAGCGCCCAGCTCTCATCTGCCTCAGTCTTGCAGGTTACTAAACAGGTGCAAAGTTAGAAGCACTAATGCAAAACAGGTTCAATATGTCAAAAACATGCATACACTACAGAATCTGATGGACGCTGTGTACAAATATGGACTCTTCACACCAATGTATCTGTGGCTAACCAGGTGTAACATGCAGCTGCATAACATAGTCTCTATAAGACTCTATGATAACAGCGAGTCAAGCTGAGAATCACTATTTCAGTGAACAGTTCAGAACACAGCTATAGTGGTACCTTGGTTCACGAACTTAATTCGTTCCACGATTCTGTGATCAGACCACAATCTCGACTAGAGGAAGCCACGGCCATGTGCCAGAGCAGGGAAGATGGCTGCGGTTGTGTTCGTCACCCGATGCGGAGTTCGCGAACGGAAGCAAAATTTTGCCGAACTTCCTGGAACCGTTCGTGAACCGAGGTATCACTGTACTTGGGATTATTCTCATGAACAGCATCCCTCACAGTAAAGAACAGCAGGAGGTATCCAAGGCCTAAGGGCCAACACACTAGTACTGGAGTATTTTGGTAGCAATTGGGGATGGGCTCCCCACAGTAGCTGAGTCTATTGGAGAAGTTAAGTGCTTTTAGGATTGTGCCTGGTTGCCCGCTTGCTGGTTCTGAGAGTGGAGAGCCTCTCACCTGGCTGCAAATCACTTGCTCAGCTACTTTTGCTTCGGGACGAATTCGGAGAAACATATGTACTCTGGGGGTGTTCAGGAACCAAGAGAGTTATGAGCAATGGAGGGGTCTTTGTCTGCAGAGGCGGCTCTTTAATTAGGCGAGTTAGGCGGTCGCCTAAGGCCTTGCAGCCGCCTAACTCGCCTAGTCTATAGCAATAGACGGAAGGGCTGGCACTGTGGGGGGAAGAGAAGAAAAAACAAAACATTCTCGTTTGCGTCCCGCGCTTCCCCTCCCCCGCCGAGACTGCACTCCCACATTGCCCTGCTGGGACTCACTGAACCCCCAGCCCAGCTTACTTACTAATGTAGCAGTACAGCCCCAGCAGCAGGAGGAGAGAGACCAGGAGAAACGGCAGCAGTGACATATTCACTACAGAGATTCACTACACTACAGGTGGCTGGGGGGGGGGCACTCTGACAGTTCAGGAAGTCAGGGCTGGGGCCCAGCACTGCCAGTCTGGCGAGGAGGAGGTCGTTGATGGCCCAGTGATGGAAGAAGTCCCCTCTGGCAGGTAAGGAGCTGCAGGGAAAGGGCCCCCCGATCAGCCCACCATAGTGATTCTCTGTGGGGCGGGCTGTGCAGGATCTCTGCAGGGCCTTGGGTGGGTGCTATGTGTGGAGTCCTGTGTGTTGCTATGTGTAGAGTCCTGTGCGTTGCTATGACCAGTGCGTTGCTATGTGCAGAGTCCAGTCCATTGCTATGTGCAGAGTCCAGAGCATTGCTATGTGCAGAGCGTTGCTATGTGCAGAGTCCAGTGGGTTGCTATGTCCAGTGGGTTGCTATGTCCAGTGCGTTGCTATGTGCAGAGTCCAGTGTGTTGCTATGTGCAGAGTCCACTGCGTTGCTACATGCAGGGTCCAGTGCATTGCTATGTGCAGAGTTCTGTGGGTTGCTATGTCCAGTGCATTGCTATGTCCAGAATGTTGCTATGTGCAGAGTCCAGTGGGTTGTTATGTCCAGTGCATTGCTATGTGCAGAGTCCAGTGCGTTGCTATGTGCAGAGTCCAGAGCTTTGATATGTCCAGAGCGTTACTATGTGCATGTTCCAGAGCGTTGCTATGTGCAGGGTCCAGAGCGTTGCTATGTTCAGAGCCCAGTGGGTTTCTATGTCCAGTGTGTTGCTACGTGCAGAGTCCAGTGCGTTGCTTCGTGCAGGATTCAGAGCGTTGCTACGTGCAGTGTCCAGAGCATTGCTATGTCCAGTGTGTTGCTATGTCCAGAGCGTTGCTATGTGCAGGGTCCAGTGCATTGCTATGTGCAGGGTTCAGTGCATCGCTAATTCCAGAGCGTTGCTATGTCTAGAGCGTTGCAACGTGCAGGCTCTAGTGCGTTGCTATGTGCAAGGTCCAGTGCGTTGCTATGTGCAGGGTCCAGTCTTTGCAACGGCCCTGGGCCCCTCCACTGGACATCCACCTCGCTCTATCGTCACTTATGATCACAGTTCAATTTGAATTTTTTCATGATGGGTGTAAGTGGGGCCTCACATTTGAGTTTCGCCTAAGGCCTCACCAAGTCTAGAGCCGCCTCTGTTTGTCTGCATCTGAGCATGGTGAGTAAATGGGTACTTCACTAACCAGTAGAAATCAATAGGGCCCTTGCTGACTTTAGGGATGTATTAACAAACACATTTAAGTGTGTTATGTTGTGCGTTGACATTTATTGTATCAGAATAAATACTGTAGATTGCCAATGTACCACAATGGACATGCACCATATTTTCTGATGCAGTACATCACTACGCATGGTATATGCATTGTGGTGTGCTGCAATGAAGATGCGTTATCTGTTATTGTATTAGTGTGTTGGGGTGCTATTTAAAATGTGTTAAAATGTGTGGGGAAATGCACATTTTACGGTAGTTACCACAACGCATAAGTATGAATGGCCCTTTAGGTTTCAACTTTTTATTTTATAGAAAAATCTAACAGAATCAGAATTCTGATTAGCCATTATGGGCAACATATCTGTAAAAAATAAGTCAAGGCAACTAGACTTGCTGTATTTTTCTTGAAGACGTTTCACTGGTCATCCAACTAGCTTTTTCAATTCAGGATGGGCAACAGTTCCATGTGTTTTAATATACTATTGAAATATTATAAAGGAGGGTACACAACTAAGATAAACCAAGTGGCTCTTGCATGTGTCTTGACGAATTACTTCTTTCTAGGTTCTTTTCCAGATAACTATGTAAAGATGCATGAAGATAAATCTGTTCTTAGAAAACATGAAGAATTTTTTTTTATAGCTGTCTTTAAGTTTACAAGCAGTTTAGAAGTTCATTGAGTTTGTCCAAGATGTTTTTAAGTCATATTTGAAAATATTCAAATCACTTCATACCGCATTCCTTTTGTAAATTGTTTCCATACTGAGAAATGTTTTGAGATTAATCGCTTCAACTAAAACCTGTCATCTCATCTGATTATCTTTAAAGTGGAACTGCAAGATTTAGGAAAATATTTGTGCCCTGGGTTACCTCACCTGCAGTGATTATTATTATACAGGATTTATAAAGCACCAACAGTTTGGACAGCACTTTACAATATAAGGAAGACAATACAGTTGCAATGCAATTGAAGACAAGATGGTTAGGAGGGCCCTGCCTATGAGAGCTTACAATCTAAAAGGGAAAGGCAAGTGATATAAAAGGTGGCAACTGTGTGGGAATGAGAGAGTAATAGTCCAGTGCTTAGGCTGAGACAGGATAGGCTTCTCTGAAGAGATTTTCAGGGATTGCCTAAAGGCAGACAGAGTAGGAGATAAAAGCGAAACAGATCGATGGTCTTTTTTGACCGGTGGGAGCTGCCTCTGTGGTGTATTAACGAACTTTACAGCCGGACCGTTCTGCAAACCGGGGGCGCCAGTATTGTCTTTTAGAGTAGGAGATAGCCAGACAGGTTGAGGTAGGGAGTTCCAGAAGATGGGAGACTCTAGAGAAGTCCTACAGGCAAGCATGGAAGTAGTTGACAAGGGAGTTAGAGAGTAGTGATAGGCTGAACAGGCCCGAGTTCAGTTAGAATATTAACTTTAGAACATCCAAAATGTTCGAATTCGAACGCAATGCAAGTCACTGGGGGTAGAACTTTCGACAACAATTGTGCCCTTTAAGAAGGCTTATATGCAAGTTATTGGCCATAAAAGGTGTATTGGGATCCGGGGACTGCCCTGGGGGACATGAATCAATGAAAAAATACCCTTTTTAAAGGAGCAGTGGTTTTAACATCACTTAAAGGGTAACAATAACAATGAAAAACTCCTTTAAATATCGTGCCTGGGGGGGTCTCCTTAACCTGCTATAAAGTGGTGCATCTGTACGATGTATAGAACCTGCTGCAGCAAAACTGAAATTTCTAAAGGAAAAAAAATGACTTTTTTTTTCATTCTTAAAGCGTGCAGTTCCCCTTCCCAAACAATATGTTAGGAGGGACACATTTTTTTTTTTTTTTAAAGCGTTGGGTTCCCCCCAAAAGTCATACCAGACACTACGGGCCCAGAACAGGCTTCTTTGGTGTCGGCGGGATGCTGGGTAGGAGATGGGCGAACCTCCATCCGCCGATCCCCTCCCTGTTCTATGGGATCGGGAGCAATGCAGATTGCATCACTTCCGGTCCCATAGCTGTTAGTGCTGGGCGTCTTAAGCCCAGCTATAAGCGATTGAAGTGCGATTCACTATAGCCCGTACAGCAGCCCTTCGGTTCTACTGAACCGAAGGGGTCCTGGGGCCGAAGGATCAGCCGAAGCTATGGATCCAGCTTAGTGAATGGACCCCATAGTAGCATTTATTAATTTATATACACATGGATGATTTTTATTGGTTTATGCTCCACCATCCATCTCTTAGTTTTGTATATATATTCCTTGTTTTACAATAAACCTTTGAATATAAAGTAAATACACAATTTGGTGTGACTCTTTATTCCCAAGTACTTGCTTGAAGCTGGCAGCATGATCGAATCCCAGGGAACTCCAAAATTAGAGACTTTAACAATGGCGAAATGCACATTTTACGGTGCATTACCACAACGCATAAGTGTGAATGGCCCCCTAGATTTGAACTATTTTAACTATTTATTTTATAGAAACATCAGACAGAATCAGAATTCTGATTAGCCATAATGGGCAACAGTTCAATTTTTAAAGAGCCAGGTCCCATGTGTTTTATATTGTCTTAAATTATTATGAAGGAGGTTATACAGTATAACTAAGATGAACCAAGTGACCCCTGCATGTGTCTTGCCGAATTACTTTTTTTTTCTAGGTTCTTTTCTACATAAATATGTAAAGATGTTGATAATGAAGATGAGATGAAGATAATTCTGTTGTTAGAAAACATGAAGATGTTTTTAGAACTGTCTTTAAGTTTACGAGCAGTTTAGAAGTCCATTGAGTTTGTCCAAGGTGTTTTTAAGTCATATTTGAAAATATTAAAATCACTTTATACCGCATTCCTTTCGTGAATTGTTCCCTGAGAAATGTTTTGAAATGAATCGCTTCAACTAAAACCTGCAAGTCACCTCATCTGATTATCCTTAAAGTGGAAAAATCTCTGTGCCCTGAGTAATTAATTGTTACCTCTCCTGAAGTATTTATTATTATTATTATAGTTAATGGGGTTATATACCCTCCTATTTTTTTGCCTATATCTACTGCTATCAAGCCTATATCTACTGCTATCAAGCAGTAGATATAGGCAAACAGTTTAAAAAAACAGCGGTTTAAACTTACCTTGTTTTCGCTGCACGCTCCCGCCCGAGAAAACGAAACTGTTCGAGCGGCCGCAAAGCATCTTGGGGCGGGCGCATGCGCAGTTTGGATTCTCAGCCGGGAGATGAGCAGAGACGCAAGGTAAGTCTATGAACGCGTGCACCCGCATGCAGACACCGTGGGATCAGAAGTGCCAGCAAGCAGAGAGGAGTCAGCGCTGGATCGGAGAGCCGCCGCACCGCTGGAGGGACAGATGAAAACATCAGGAAAGAAGATCGGATTAAGAGACATCAGTGAAGGTAAGTGCTGACATTAACATTGGGGGAGGGAAAAAAAATGTATCCTTTAATGTCACTTTAAGGATTTATATAGCACCATCAGTTTGCACAGCGTTTTACAATATAAGGAAGACATTATAGTAACAATACATTTGAAGTAGGGATGTTCAGATACCAATTACCGTACTCTGTACAAGTACAAGTAGAGATACTTTTCCAGCTCCAAGACTAGACTAGAGAAAAATTCAAAAGTTAGGAGGCAGCTGTCATTTGTAAGGACAAAACAAATGGCGGAGTCTAAAGCGCTACTACCCTTTGAGAACGGGGAGGCGGGGGGGAGGTAGTTGATGGAGGTTTTCTGTCACGTCAGATGCTCCGTTCGATGTAAATGACAAGAGGGAGACAGAGGTAACACATGAGGCATAAGTGATGGTGCCAAGAAAAAGAGAGTGTAGTAACTCACCATGAGGTACACATGGGTGTGCCGTCATCGACGTCTGGGTCTCTGTGGTGGGGGCTTGATCCTGTGGATTCCTCTGGGTTTGATCGAAGTGTGTGCTGGCTCCGTCGGTTTGCTGGTGGGCCGCTGATGAGGTGGTGATGGTGTCCGTTGGTGCCGGAGAGGTCCCGTCAGGTCCGAGGATGGAAGGGGGGCGCTGGTTGGTGTCCTTCTCTGTGAGGTGGTGATGTCGGCCGGTTTGAGCGCGCTGTTGCTGAGACGGGCGCAGTTGTCGCAAGTTCCGGTCTGGCCGGAAGGAGGTGTGCAGGGCGTCCCAGACGTGGGACGGATGTTCCCGTTGTTATGGCTACGTGGCAACGCGTTTCGAAGACGTAGTCTTCCTTGTCAAGCTAGGGTGAGGAGAAAAGAATTCTGGCGGCCGTTTTAAAAACGAACGGGCGTGGTTATGACGCCTTCAAGTGGGGGGTGTGTCCAGTGGTGTGACGGGACTGATGGGCGTGGGAGAGTACTATGTTCAAGTGTGAACTTGGTGGAGTTTACAATGAAGGCTTGTTTATAATGGAGTGCTGGCTGCTGTGCCAGGTGATGTTGTAGGGCTTCTAGGCCTACCTCATGCGGTATGGATGTGTAGAGGGAGCAAACGTCTAAAGAGACCCAGTGGTAGGTGGGTTCCCAGGTGTATTTGCTATGTATGTCGATCAGGTGTCCAGAGTCTCTTAGATAAGAGGGTAAGGTGGTAATGATGGGTTGCAAGAATTGGTCTATGTATCTGGAGAGGCCACTGGTAAGGCTGTCGATGCTGGATATGATGGGACGGCCAACATTTGTAAGGAGCCCACAGAGCTCCTGGGATTTGTACATCTCTGTTTTAATGTATGATTTTGTTTTTATAAATATATATAAAGGGCTGCACCGATACCAGTTTTGCGAGTACAAGTACTGGTACATTTTTGTGTATTGTCATGTGACAGTTTTTCTAAAACAATACAGGCTAATGATTTCAGGATAGTGGTGGAGCGCCAGAGCTAGGTCCCAGCAGCAACTAAATCGCAGTAAATCTGGTAGTTCTTGTGAAAATGCCAAGTATCGGCACTGGTATGGGAACTGGTATCTGAACATTCCTAATTTGAAGACAAGATGGTTAGGAGGGCCCTGCCCATGAAAGCTTACAATTTAAATGGGAGAGGCAAGTGATACAAAAAGTGGCAGCTGTGTGGAAATAAAAGAGTCAGAGGCGTAACTAGAACCTTTAGGGCCCCGGTGCAAGAAACCATGAAGGCCCCCACCGGCACAGGAAGGCTGCCGAGGTCCCCAGCAGGCGCGGGACCTCGGGCAGCTGCTTGTTTAAAATGTTAGTACAGTGTTCTGTCGAGAACGCTGACCCAGTATCCGCGCTTACGTACACCCTGCCTGGCGCCTGGAACTGCATGTCCGACCGACCAATACAGAGAAGCTCTCAGCATCGGTCGATCTTTCTCCCTCACTTTCTCTCCCCCCCAGTCTCTAGCACATCCCCGAGGCCTCTGTCTGCAGGTAAACACTTACATTTCCTCCAGGCAGCCGACCTGCAGCTCCTCTTCAGCCATATTCTCCGATAGCTTCTGCCCGGGGAAAGCAAGCTCCGCCCCCTGCACGCACGTCTGAGGAAGGTTCCAATAGCCGGCAGGGGGGGCCCGCGACATGCCAAAATGTATAGGTCTTATCATTTCATAATAAAAAGTTATAGCTTGGAGCCCGGCCGCCTGGGCCCCTTACAACTTCAGTGGCTGTACCACCCTGATGGAGGCCTTGCAGGATAGGAGTGGTACGATCTCGGGGGCCCCCTTCTTCCTCGCTGGGCCCCCCCAAGTGGCGGAACGCCAGGGCCCGGTCGCAATTGCGACTGCTGCGACCCTGGTAGTTCCTCCAGTGAAAAGAGTAATAGTTCAGCGGTTAGGTTGAGGCAGGATAGGCTTCTTTGAAGAGATAAGTTCACAGGGTTCGCCTAAAGGCAGACTGAGTAGGAAATTGCTGGACAGGTTGGGTTAGGGAGTTCCAGAAAATGGGAGAGACTCGAGAGAAGTCCTGGAGGTGAGGATGGATGGAGTTGACAAGGGAGCTAGAGAGCAGGAGGTCTTGGGAGGAACGGAGAGGGTGGTTAGGGTGATACATTAAGACGAGGTTGGAGATATACAGTAGCTGGGAGCAGAGTTGTGGATGGTTTTGTAAGTGCTTGTTAACATTTAGAATTGTATTCTTTGGGCGATTGGAAGCCAGTGAAGGGATTGCTAGAGGGGGGTTGTAGACACTGAGAGGTTGGTGAGGTGGATGAGTCCAGCAGCAGCATTCATGATAGACCAAAGGGGGCTTAGCCTGTGTAGACCTTAGTAGGCCAATAATAGCTGGCCATTTTTAACAGTACCCTGGTTCAGATACTACTATCCGGTATACTGTGTGGCAAAATCAAAAGAATTGATTTTATGGTATTTTAACAAATTACTAGATCGCTTCACAAAGAGAGGAAACATTTATTTACACATCAACTACAGAGATTAACCATTACACTAATTAGACATTAAACTAACTACACTTAAAGTGAAACTCTAGACAATACATTATTAAATGCATTTGTTTTAATGCAAGAAGCCAAAGTATCTGAATTTGACCTAGTATCAGCCTCTTAAAGTCTCTGTACAGCGGGGCTGGACTGTCAAGAACACAAGTAGCCAATGAGTTCATGTGCTGACAAGAAGCATGCTGAGTGATAAGGAGATGAACGTATCACTGTACTGCTTCTTCTTTTATTTTATTGTTTAGTGGGCTATAGACATGTGCGAATCGAAATTCGGACGAATTTTCGGAAATTCGGACATTCGGATGTATCCGAATTCCGAATTACAGACATAACGAATGCAAACGAATCCGAATTTCCGTTTCCGAAATTCGGTAGCGGTAGTTCGAACGTTCGTTTCGTTTTCGGTTCTTATTCGTTTCTTATTCGTTTCGTTCGTTGGAGCAAAGTGACATTAGAGAAGGAGATAAACATTTTTTCCACTCAAATGTCACTTTGCTGCAAATGAACGAACGAAACGAATAAGAAACGAATAAGAACCGCTACCGAATTTCGTCCGAATCCGAATTCCGAATCCGAATTGACTTTCACACCCGAAAAACAAAATAACACAAATCCGAATTTAAAACGAAACGAAACTAAACAAATTTTTTGGCAGTGCACATGTCTAGTGGGCTATAAATTTTTCCCTTGTTATTTTTGGATTGAGATCTGCTTTAATATTTACCTGATATGAAACGTACCAATGAAATTAAAGATGAGGACAAATGGAGATCCCCCCTTAAAAAAACAAAACAAATGAAAGAAAGAACTCCCAAACAACTAAGTCAAAGACCAATATGCAACATCTATTAGTAATTGCTCTTAATATTGTATGCCAAGTATACATTAATAAAACACAATCAATAAATTAGAATTTAACCTTTTGAGCCTTGAAGTGGAAAAAGAAAAGAATGGACCAGGCCATGTTTCCCAGCTGGGAACAAGCAACAAACAGTTCAAAGAAAAGAAGCTCACAGACCCTTTTTTAAAGAAATGTTCAATAGAACAAAAAAGCTTGGCTAGGCTTACAAGGCCAATGTCCCTGCGACTTACTGCAAATCTGAAATTCGTGCAGATAGTATGTCTCCTAACGTTCTAAAGCAAAAGTTTCCCAGCACACTCACCAGCCAACCAGCAAAAAAAATCACTGTCTAACTATAAAAGTTAAAAACAGAGGTTTTAGTTGCACATTTTTTGCAAAATACGTGGAAGCCGCACTGCCTCGTCAAGGATGGG
>NW_017306375.1:1696568-1739412 GCF_000935625.1 Nanorana parkeri
GGGGGGTGGTGGTCTGCCACGGAGGAGGAATGCGTCGAGGAGGCGGGTTCGGGTACCCGCAGCTTTTGCTGGGGCAGCTTGGGAGGAGGAGGAAGCTGGGTTCCCTAAGTGCCGGTTGGGCAACAGAGAAGGCCGTTTCCCGAAGCGTCGGTCCAGCGGTGGAGGAGGCTGGGGACCAAGCAGCACTGGCTCAGCGGTGAAGAAGGCCAGGTCCAGCAGTGGGAGGCTCAAGCTTACAGCAGATGTCGTCAGGAGGCAGGCTGGGGAGCTGCAAGTAAGAGGACCACACTGTACTGGTAAAGGGACCCTGCAGAGCCAGCATAAATTTTGTACAGCCCACCCGAGAGTCTCAGGTGGGCTCTGCAGGGTCTCAGGTGAGCTCTGTGTGGTCTTTGGTGAGCTCTGCAGGGTCTATGGTGGGCTCTGCAGGGTCTATGTTGGGCTCTGCAGGGTCTCAGGGGGGTTGTGCAGGATCTGTGGTGGACTCTGCAGGGTCTCATGGGAGCTGTGCAGGATCTGTGGTGGGGTCTATGGTGGGCTCTGCGTGGTCTCAGGGGGGCTCTGCAGGATCTGTGTGGGCTGTGCGGGGTCTCAGGTGGGCTTTGCAGCCTGAGATCCTGCAGAGCCCACCAGATCCTTCACAGCCCTCCACAACCCACCATAGACTCTGCAGATCCCACTATAGACCCTCCGGAGCCCACCATAGATCCTGCACAACCCACTATAGACCCTGTAGAGGCCACCACAGATCCTGCACGGCCCACCTGAAACCCCAGCTTTTGCTAATAGCGGAATATGTCTAAAGCTGGATACAGCGTGTGACCTGTATCCAGTGACAGGTTATGCAAAAAGTCCTAAACAGGAAGGGGTGGGGCAAATGTAGTATGGGGGTGCCTGAGTTTCGTCTTGCCTAGGGCAGCCCCAAACTAAAATACACCACTGCGTACATCGGCTGCCCTCGGCCGCAATCAGTCAGCCGAACATGCTCTGCATGTTCGGCTGAGCCGAAGTGCAGAAGGAGTTCGACTCAGCCGATCCAACATCTGGATCGGCTGAGACGAAGCTCCGGCAGCTCAATCGCTGCCATTCGTCCCTATTGTTATAGGGGCTGAACGGCAGTGAGTGAATAGCCGAATGCCGCCGAGTGGCATTCAGCTTGGCTATTCTGCTCGCTACCTCCGAGGTATATAACATAAATGAATGAAAAAGAAAAAACGTTTAAAAACTATTTTAAAACATGTAAAAAAAAATAGGAAAATTCAGAAAGAAGAAAAAAACAACGCACGCCGACCACACACGAACGGCATTCGGCTCGGCTATTCTGCTCGCTACCTCTGTGGTAGCGAGCAGAATAGAAAAAAACGTAAAAAAATGGAAAAAATATATATAAATGTTTTTCAATATGTTTTACATATTTTTTCTTCATGGTGGGCTGAAGATGAGGTCAATGGTCAAGGATCACCTGTAATAGTGCTCTACTGTTGGTTGCAATCAGTCAGCTGCAGATCACTATAATGGTGATCTGCTGCTGCAGGGATATGCTGAACAGAGCTGCTTTAGCTCTTCCTGAGCTTTAAAACTGACAGATATTGTTGTGACATCATACACAATGCCACCTTACTTCTTTTGTAAACACAAGATGGGCCTCAGCTGCAATGGTGTTGCAATTGTGTGCAATTTTGGTGTTCTGCAATGTGGATGCGTTATCCGCTATTGTATTAGTGTCTTGAGGTGCTATTCAAAATGTGTTAACATGGTTGATAGGAGAATTAATCATATTCCATTATTCTTAGTTTGTATATATTTAATATTTTGAACAAGTAAAACTGTGCTTTTTAGAAGGTTCTGAATAAACTGGCCTTAAACCGCTTTCACTTGTTCACAGCTGCATTCTTGTACCATTAAAACTATCGGGTCTATTCACTAAGCTGCCGAGGGCAGCCGAGTGAACAACCGACCCCAAGTGAAGTGAGCCGAACACTGTTCGGCTATTATAGGTACAAGCTCCGTGTCAGAATAAAGAAAAAAAAAGAAACAGCAGTGTTTCTCTCCTTGGCGACCGGGAGCAGGAGACTCCCGGAGCCCAGGGAGAGTTTGCTGTTTGGAGTTACCTGCTAACCAGGGACGCTGACTTCTCTGCAAGTGGCCGGAGCCAGGCGTAAGATCACGGCTGGCTCCGCCCAGCTGTCAGAAGCAGGCTGACTCGACTGAGCCGCTCGGCCACGTTGGGGAGCTGTATGGGCTATTGTGAATAGCCCGTACAGCACCCCTTCGGTACTACTGAACCTGGTCCTGGGGCCGAAGCTAGCCGAAGGATCGGCCAAAGCTACGGCTAGATCCTTTGGAAGCTTCGTGAATAGACCCCTATGTCTTCTTATCCCCTTTCCTGTAACCACCTGTATGACCAGTCTATGACCCATAGTATCATATATTATATACATGTGCATGATTTTTATTGGTTTATGCTCTGCCATCCATTTCTTAGTTTGTTTTTTTACGTATTCCTTGTTTTACAATAAACCTTTGAATATAAAGTAAATACACAATTTGGTGTGACTCTTTATTCCCAAGTACTTGTTTGAAGCTGACCGCACAATCAAATCCCAGGGAACTCCAAAATTAGAACCCTAACAATTGTGAAATGCACATTTTATGGTGCATTAACACAATGCATAAGTGTGAATGGCCCCCTAGATTTCAACTATTTATTTTATAGAAATATCAGACAGAATCAGAATTCTGATTAGCCATTATGGGCAACAGTTCCATTTTTAATGAGCCAGGCCCCATGTGTTTATATTTCTTTTGAATTATTATAAAGGAGGTTATTTAACCAAGTGACTCTTGCATGTGTCTTACCAAATTACTTTTTTTCTAGGTTCTTTTCTACATATACATGTCAAGATGCATGAAGATAAATTTGTTGTTAGAAACCATAAGATTTTTTTAGAACTCTATTTATGTATACGAGCAGTTTAGAAGTTCATTGAGTTTTTCCAAGATGTTATGATGTCATATTTGTAAAGATTAAAATCACTTCATATCTCATTGCTTTTGTGAATTGTTCCCATACTGAGACATGTTTTGAAATTAATCGCTTCAACTAAAACCTGTCATCTTATCTAATTATCCTTAAGAGCCAGTTCATACCTGGAATGCACTGCTGGAATGCACAGCAATCGCACACTACGAGAAATGTTTTGAAATGAATCTCTTCAACTAAAATCTGCAAGTCACCTCAGCTGATTATCCTTAAAGTGGAACTCCAGAATTTAGAAAAATCTCTGTGCCCTGTGTAATTAAATTTGACCTCTCCTGAAGTAATTATTATTATTATTATTATTATTATAGTTAAGGATTTATATAGCACCAACAGTTTGCGCAGCACTTTACAATATAAGGAAGACATTACAGTTACAATACAATTGAAGACAAGATGGTTAGGAGGGCCCTGTCCATGAAAGCTTACAATCTAAAAGGGAGAGGAAAGTAATACAAAAAGTGGCAGCTGTGTGCAAATAAAAGAGTAATAGTTCAGCGGTTAGGTTGAAGCAGGATAGGCTTCTTTGAAGAGATAAGTTCCCAGGGTTCGCCTAAAGGCAGACTGAGTAGAAGATAGCTGGACAGGTTGGGTTAGGGAGTTCCAGAAGATGGTAGTGACTCTAGAGAAGTCCTGGAGGTGAGCATGGATGGAGTTGACAAGGGAGCAAAAGAGCAGGAGGTCTTGGGAGTAGTAGAAAGGCTGGTTCGGGTGATACTTTGAGATGAGGTTGGAGATATACAGTAGCTGGGGGCAGAGTTGTGGTTGGCTTTGCAAGTGGCTGTTAATATTTAGAATTGTATTCTTTGGTTGATTGCAAGCCAGTGGAGGGATTGGCAGCATTCATTATATATTGAAGGGGGCATAGCCTGTGTAGAAAAGCCAATGATAGCTGGCCATTTTTAACAGTACCCTGGTTCAAATACTACTATACGGTATACTGTGTGGCAGAATCAAAATAATTAAAAGTCAAAGACCAATATGCATTATTTACTAGTAATTGCTCTTAATACTGAACTCCAAGAATACATAAAAAACAAGGGGACAAGCAACAAACAGTACAAAAAAACAGAGGCTCACAGACCCTTTTTTTAAAAGAACTTTTTGAAAAGAAGCAAATGGTCTACAATATGCAAGGCCGAAGTCACTGCAACTAACCATAAATCTGAAATTCCTGTAGACAGTATGTCTCCTAACTTGTTTTATAAATTTCTTTATAAATTCTTTGCGACTGCAGCCCAACAGCTGTGCTTTAACTACAAATCCCATAATTTCTCTGCCTCTGCGAGTTATGCCTGTAACTGTCAGTCTTGCAATGCCTTTATGGGACTTGTAGTTCCACAACAGCTGGAGGGCCGAAGCTGCCCGCCCCTGCTGTTAGGATTCAAGTAAAGTGTATCTGTATATGTCTGTATAGTGTTGCTTAACTTCTAGGACTAAGAAACACTAAGAGGATTATTCACTAAGGAGCCGTAGGATCTAGCCGTAGCTTCGGCTGATCCTTTGGCTCGCTTCGGCCACTGGAGTCCTTCGGTTCAGTCGAAACAAAGGGCTGCTGTACGGGCTATTCACAATAGCCCGTACAGCAGCCGAAGGCAGCCGAGCAGCTCAGCTGAGCCTTAATGACAGCCGAAGCATGGAGACAGGTGCGGTCGGGTTGGCGGGCATCATGCCCCCATCCCCGCAACCAATGCCTCAGGGCTTGTGGGGAAGAGACCCTTGTCCCCATCAGCAAGGGGACAAGGTGCTTTTTCAGGTGAGACCCAGGAGAGGGCAGAGCATGTTCGGCTGACCGAAGTGCAGCCGAAGTACGGCTGATTTTAGCTGGTGTACGGCTGAAATCAGCCGTACTGAGCTGAAGTGAATAGCCGAACGTCTAAGTATCACATGATATTATTAATAATAATGTATATGCTAACTAATATGAACAATATGAACTGTATGAGTTAATATCAAAATTCCACAACAGCCCCAGACTTTCTTCTCTTTACATCCCTTTGAGTCTCAAAGGATTTTTGTTTGGAGATATGTTTGTTCACTTTATTCCTTTAATTGTTTGCAGTCTTCCCTAACGGACAGTATTATTCATTGTTTTTTTTTTTTTCAGAGCAAATAGTGCTATAATGTGGCAACATTTTTAGTTACATATACAGTATATATATACTAGTCTGCGGGCCTGGAGTGCAGTGGAGGATCACAAGCCTCCAGTATCGGAAAAGGAGCCACTGAGGGTCATGTGATGGTGGAATTGTGTAAGTAGAATTGTGACTTTGCATGGTTTGAAAAAATACACTCTGGTAATCATAATCAGTAGGAACTGGGGAGGTTAGACGGATTGAGAGGTTTTTTTTTTTATGAGAGGTGTGCTTCATACATTAATGACATGTAGGTCTACATGTCATTAATGTATGTCTTTCATGTCAATAATAATAAAAGAAAGTAAACAAAAAGAAAAGTTAGGTTCCCAGGCTGGCTCTGCTGTATGTCAGGGATGTGTAAATCTCAGGACAGGATGAACAGAAATACAAATCTTTTGGAGTTCATCTTTAACAACCAGAGACCATGGATCCTATTGGCTATTTCAATTTGCAATAACCAATAGCAAACTAGCTATTGCACTCGCCCACTGCTGCTGTCCATAGTGCCAGATTGCACTAGTTTGATGGCCTGTTTCTGCACATCATAGGTCTTTACATTGCATTTTAATATAAACCTAAATATATGATATAAATCCCAGGCATATCCAGATTTAAAATATAGTTGCACCCCTTACTCAGTTGTGTCAGGGTCACCTTGGTATAACCTAAGAGGCTGGTATTCTAAATGCATATGTATGCTGTTCAGTTCTTATTTTCGGTTCACTTAAGTATAATACATGTGCCTTTTGTCATAACAATAATTATATGATGAATGGTATCGCTTACTGGATTGAACCTAACTGTTTTCTGTCTTATGTGTTGATAGAAGGTTGTTAAATGCACTTACAATTTCCATTAATAAAAATTTGTTTGGGAAGTTTAGTGTCTATTAGAAAACATTCCCCTGTTGATCACAAATTTGCTTCCCATCTTGTGCTTAAACGTTTTGTTAACTGTATGAACTTATTCAATAAACTCTCCCAAATCTGCATGTATCCTGAGATTTATGTCCAACACGCTTTTTATCCACCTCTTTTGTGATTACCATTTATCACTTTTAATCTTTCTAAACAAATAAAAGGATTATTTGCACCAGGAAAGGCGCCCGGTGTTTCCTTTTTCTTTTTTATCTCCCAAACTGGAGTCAGAAGGCTCTGGACCTATGAGTCTTCTCTGAATACCAAGATCACCAACACTTGCCCAAATGCTCCGATATTTACTTCCAATACCGGAACTTCTGGTCAGAGGGAGATCTTATGACCAGCCTCCCGGCTTCCTGATTGGCTAGGAAGCCGGCTTCACTTGTTGCTAAGCAGCCTGGCTTCCTAATCAATCAGGAAGCCGGGTGGCACGTAAGGACCCACCTCCTACCTTCCTGATTGGTCAGTGAAGTCAGCTCCCTAGCCAATCAGGAAGCCAGGTGACAGGTTATGATCTGCTGCCCGTCTTCCTGATTGGCTAGGAAGCCAGCTTTACTTGTTGGTAGGCAGCCTGGCTTCCTAACCAATCATAAAGCCGGGCGGCACATCATGACTCGCGTCCTGCCTTCCTGATTGGTCAGGAGGCAGCGTCGGCAAGTGAAGCCAGTGTTCTTTCGCTAGAACACCGGCTGCACAGGCAATCAGGAAGCTGGGTGAAGGGTCATGATCGGCTGCCCGACTTCCTGATAATAGGGGCACAAGTCACCAGTACTCAGTACTCAGTACTCAGTATCGACACTCAGCACTCTGTATCAGCGAGTACCGGAAAAAATATATCAGTACTCGTATGTACTCGTACCAATACAAAAGCCGGTATCGGTGAATCCCTAGTTTCTAATCATAGTAGTCCATTCACAGGGAAGGGTTTACTGTTTAGTCAAGCTTCATTGGATACAAGGGCGGCTGAGCCGAGATGAAAGCTGAAGCTGGCAGAGCAGCCGTCCATTGGCCGACCGACAGCCTGCTTCTGACAGCTGCGCGGAGCCAGCCGTGATCTTACGGCTGGCTCCGGCCACTTGCAGAGAGATCAGCCTCCCTGGTTACCAGCTAACCAGGGACACTGATCTCCAGACAGCCCAACTCTCCCGGGCGCTCCCGCTTCCGGCCGCCCAGGAGAGAAACACTTTCTCCAAGAAAGGTTTACTCTGCTCGAGCAGAGTAAACCTTTCCCTTTTTTTATTTTTATTTTTTTATTCTGACATGGAGCCGTTGGCTGCCATCAGAATAAAAAAGAAAAAAAAAATTCACCATAGGAATGCATTGCTAGATTCCTATTGGCTATTTCAATTTGCAATAACCAATAGCAAACTACCTATTGCACCCGCCCACTGCTGCTGTCAATCAGCAGAGGGGACATGCAGTTCTCCATCAGGTCCCCTCTAGTGATTGACAGCAGCAGATGCATGCCTATGTCGAAATTTTTTTTTTTTTACGGCAGCAGAACCGCTTGCCAATAGAAAACCGTTGGGCGGAGCTAGCCGTCACTGCTAGCTCCTCACAATCGTTTTCTATTGTTTTTTTTTCTACTTTTTTAACTATTTTGCTATTCTGCAGAACAGCAGGCATTCGGCTATGTACTCACTGCTGTTCGGCATCTATGAGAATAGAACAAACAGCAGCGAGTAGCCTGCCGGAGGTTCGGCTTAGCCGATCCAGATGTTGTGCATGTTCGGCCGACCCGAAGCCAGCCGAAGCCACCCGATGTACGGCTGATTCCAGCCGATATACGGCTGGAATCAGCCGTACCAGCCTGAAGTGAATAGCCGAACAGCGTTTGGCTCACTTCGCTTCAGGTCGGTCGTTCACTCGGCTGCCTACGGCAGCTTAGTGAATAGACCCCATAGTAATTGTGCTAAACCAGCATTTTAATTCCACCTAGATCACAAAAGCCAAAGTCTAGCCAAAACATTTGTTGTTGTTTTGAATAGAGTGATGAAGGGTTACAACCAATTCTAACTTTTTGTGAGTGTCTGTGAACCCATTTGGGATATATGTCATCACTTGCTGTCTGTTTGATCTTGATGGGTGCTAGACAGAACAGGAACAGAACAGTACAGGACAGGGTGGGACAATCTCCCAATCAGGGAAACTGACAGGACTAAAAACACATTGTCTAGTAGAGTGGGAAAGGGTTGTAACCTCTCTTGAACTTTTCCTGTCGTCTGTGTCCCAGTAACTAAAACCTCATATAATATCACATTTAGGTAATTTTCAAAGTGATTCTTTCAAAGTAAAATCTGTAGCTTTCTGTAAAATAATACTTGGTGATTCTGTCAAGTTTTTTGTTCAGGCACTTTCTGCAATGGAGTGATAACACTCTGTCCCTGACTCCCAATTGTGCCTCTGTGTTGTCACCTTGCCACATGAGCTTCTGATTGAAAATAAAAGTGACAGTCTAAACAGACATTATTCAGGCATAATCCATTTTTGTCACCATAAGGAAACCTGCTCTAACAAATGCTATGCAGCCATTGCTGGAGTGTATGTATCTAGATAGGAAGTGAATACAAAAAGGCTGCAGGAAATCAGCATCACTGAGCTGTAACAAAAGATGAAAAAAATCTGTCTGCTGTTGCTGTGTGTTGCTGGTGTATGTCGCTGCTGTGTGCTGGTTGATGTGTCCCCTTGCTGTGTGCTGCTGTATGCTGCTGCTGTGTGCCTTAGCTGTGTGCTGATGTGTGCCACTGCTATATGCCCTTGCTGTGTGCTGCTGTTATGTACCCATGCTGTGTACCACCACCATCATGTGCTGAAGGGGGCCCTTGCTGTGTGGCACTGCTGTGTGCTGCTATATGCCCTTGCTGTGTACTGCTGTTGTGTGCCGTTGCTGTGTACCACTACTATGTGCAGCTGTGTGCCCTTGCTGTGTGCTGCTGTTGTGTGCCCTTGCTGTGGGCCCCTATTATGAACTGCTGTGTGCCAGTATTGTGTACTGCTGTGTGCCACTACTGTATGTCGTTGTGTGCCCTTGCTGTGTGCTGCTTCTGTGTTCCTTTGCTGTGTGTTGCTGCTGGCTAACCATAGGCCCTAATGTACAAGGCTGCAGAGAACAGGTTTTTATTTTCTTTTAAATAAATAAAAATACATCAGAAATAGAAAATAATGGTGTTTTCTTGAATAACAGCAGATCCGAATGCAATAAATAAGACCAAAGAATTTGAGATTTAAATGATGTTTCCTATCTCTCTGTATAAAGATGTACATAGAGATAGGTATGATAGGTATGCATTTTCAATGAAAAGTGAAGAAAACCTTCAAATAACTTTGTGAAATCTTTCTTCAGCCCAGTATTCTACAGTCTGGAATGCAAAATGAAAATATACTTTTTTGTATTATTACTATTATTATTGTTATTATAAGCATTTAAGATAGCTCAAAATTTAAAATTCATGTGCTAAATGGACACTTTACTTGGAACTTCAGCTTGCTTATTTGATAAGAATACAATGTTTACTAAATACAGTTTTCCCAACCAGTGCCTGAACTTGAATTGACAGTTGTCATGTTTTTGTTTTACACAAGAGCAGCCTGATTGGTCACTTCCACTGTAACAGAGCTATAAATCTGTCACAGATAGAATGTGCTAATGATGATACGTTTGACTTCTCATTGTCTGCACACCAGGCTGGAATAGGAGATCTATTCATTATGGCACAGGTTTGTTATTATAATTATTATTATTATTATTATTGTTGTTTGCATATGACCAACAGCTTGCACAGCATTGTAATGTAAAGACACATATACATGCTATAATTACAGATGAACATGAAAAAATGGGAACCTTGCCCTAAAGAACTTCAATATTTGTGCAGATTATACATGAACTTTGTCACTTAAGGGAGCTCACAATCTAACATCCCAACCACATAGTGTGTTATTGGTTGTGGGAGGAAATCGACACAAACATGGGGTCAACATACAAAATCTTTGCAGTTAATGATCTGATTTACTAAAGTGGTTAAGAACTTATTTCCAAAAATGTACTTTGATTATTAAATTGTGTGAAAAGAAAATTCCTGTTTATTTGTTTCATGTTCACACAATTATATAACTGAAATTATTCTATACTTTCAATGATCGACAATTCTCAACTCCTTTAGTAAATTAGAAGGATTGGAACTTAGAATGGATAGGCAAGAGCACAGACTACATACCGCCACATAACACCATGCAGTCCCTGCATTTAATACAAGCTCCTTATAAAATATATACCACAGCATCAGCTTACTAGGAGTAAGTATCAAATAAGAAAAAAGAGAAAGTAGATGAGCACGACCAGTCTGCTGGATTGTAGGCATTCCAAGGTCAGATTTTATAATTGCTTGTACCCTGTACACTACCCTGTTATTTCCTAATTACACACGATTTGTTTAAATGCATGAGACTAAATAGTGTATATGCTTTTTATTGCTCCCAATAGGCACAGTATACCGTATATACTCGAGTATAAGCCGAGATTTTCAACTGAGCATGTTCGGCTGTTTCGAAGCCACACGAAGCAAGCCGATGTTTGGCTGATTTCAGCCGATATACGGCTGAAATCAGCCGTACCAGACTGAAGTGAATAGCCGAACAGTGTTCGGCTCACTTCACTTCTGATCGGTCATTCACTCGGCTGCCCTCGGCAGCTTTGTGAATAGACCCCTATATGTACATGTACTATATACTACATATAGAGTGCACTGAACAATAGATTTACAATTATCCTCTGCTAATATGAATGGGTTAAATGATCCGTAGTACATGATATGTAGCCCTGTACCCCCTTTTCCACTTACAGAGCTAGGTTATTTTTCTTTTAAATAAATATTAATGTAATTTTATTGGTATCTATCGACCAGTAGCTGCCTCATTTCCCACCCTCGGCTTATATTCGGGTCAATACTTTTTCCCAGTTTTTTTTGGTCAAATTAGGTACCTCGGCTTATATTCGGGACGGCTTATACTCGAGTATATACGGTACATACATTAAAACATTTACCGAGTCAATTACTTGCCACTTCAGAACACTAGTATGTCATCAATTGTTTAGTAAACACTAGATGATGTTCAACTCTTTTTCCTGATTATAGATGTATACTGCATTGAAAGCATTATTCTTAATTGGTAAGATCTGGCCGCTAGATTTGCATTGAAAGGCTGAGACAGGAAGACAGATCGACAGAATATGACAACTTAGCATGAAACATACTGTTGGTATTAAGCAAATGTGACCACCTCCATATCTGCTTATAATGCTAAAACCTGCCACACAGACACAGTTTTGAAATACTAACACACATTTTCATCAAACTAATGAATTTAACAAATCATAGTTGGATTAAATTGATTTTTTAGATTTGCCCGAAGTTCAGCCAAAATTGTCAAACTGTTCATTGTCTAGTTGTTAAAGCCCATCTCTGGATAAGATACAAAGCAACCACTTCATCTGCGCCTCTACCTCTATTTTCAAGCTTTCTTTTCCCTCATCTGATTCTTCTTTCACATAATCCACTGCAGGTCCTCTTCTGGTAGTGATGACCAGTGATCCACCACTGCGCTCTGGACCAGTCTTTTTGCCTCCCCTCTTCATGACACCAAACTGGAGTCTTTAGCACCCGCGGGACCTTCGGCTCTTTAGTGAATAACCCCAAGTGTGCACTCCTTCAGTGGGCTGTTGGGCTAACTATCAGGTCTATTAGATAGGTAGTCAACTTAAGGAGTGAGCATAGCAGGGTGACAGTGCCATTGTTAATAACAAGGCAATGGCTTAGTGTTAGCTTCCAGCAGGAATTGCTATCACTGGTAATATCTCCAGGTAAGAAACTTTTTATCAAAATAACAAAAAAACTATTTGCTTAAGACAACTTTGTACACTCAGACGGTATGCCAAACATAAAGAAAAACAGATTTGCGGTTTACACTTTAATACGATTATAAATGATTGTGTAAGGTCAGTGTAAGTAACCTACAACCTACTTTCTAAAAATTTATTACAGTTTTTGTTTTACAGCACAATTCACTTTGTGAAGACTCCTACTCTGTTTTGTGCCTTTTGATATCAGAATCATTCTAGTTGCAATTAATTAATATTTTTTGAAGCACAAAATTAATTAACAAAGTTTTTACCTTTATTCGTTGGTTATGTTTTTTTTTATATATGTAATAAGGATGTGCAATATAGTAGGGTTGATTTACTAAAGGAATGTTCACTTTTTAAAGTGATTTTTCACTTGGCTTAGTGAATAAGGTGAGATTATGGGGTCTATTCACGAAGCAGCCGAAGGATCTAGCCGTAGCTTCGGCTGATCCTTCGGCCCCAGGACCCCTTCAGTTCAGTAGAACCGAAGGGCTGCTGTACGGGCTATTCCCTACAGCTCCCAAAGTTGCCAGAGCGGCTCAGTTGAGCCGAAGGCATATGTCTCGGCTCGACTGAGCCGCGCTGAAAGCCGAAGCTGGCCCATTAGCCGGCCGACAGCCTGCTTCTGACAGCACGGTTACCTGGTAACCAGGAACGCATCTGTCATTCCTCCCCTGGACGCTCTAATAGGCTCCCGGCTGCCCGGGAGACAAACCTCACAAAAAGGTTCACTCTGCTCGATCGAGCAGAGTAAACCTTTCCCTGCTCGTTTTTTTCTTTTTTGCCGTCAGAAGAAAAAAAAAACCCCATAGGAAAATATAGCTAGATTCCTATTGGCTATTTCAATTTGCAATGGCCAATAGCAAACTAACGCTGCTCGGTCAGCGGCATTCGGCTATTCACTCACTGCTATTCGGCATCTATAAGAATAGAACAAACAGCAGCGAGTAGGCTGCCAGAGGATTGGCTTAGCCGATCCAGATGTTGGATCGGCTGAGTCGAACTCATTCTGCACTTCGGGTCGGCCGAACATGCTGAGCATGTTCGGCTGACCTGAAGCCACACGAAGCCACCCGATGTACGGCTGATTTCAGCCGCTATAAGGCTGGAATCAGCCGTACCAGCCTGAAGTGAATAGCCGAGCATTCGGCTCACTTTGATTGGAGTCGTTGAGTCACTCGGCTGCCTACTGCAGCTTAGTGAATAGACCCCTATGTTATGTTGAATATCCACTCATGTGGAAGGGAAAGGTATTATATTTTGCATGTGACTGAAGTTAACACAGCGTCAGCCTGTTCATTAACCACCTCAATACCAGCATGTTTCAACCCCTTCATTATCAGGCCATTTTTCTATTTTCAGTGCTGTGATAGTTTGACTGAGTGCTGCCTTCCATCTGCCCATCACTTTCAACAACTTCCTGGATTCCTACTGTGTTTTGTGTTTCTTTCCATGCTGCTTAATGTGATGCAGTCATGGTTTCTCAAGACTACATATCCCATCATGCATTGCTCCCAGCAATCAATGATGATGTTACATTGTGGGAAGTTCAGACATTGAGTTGTAGTTCAGACAGCGTGGTGACACAAGGAAGTGCATAGTCACGAGGCTGAGTGAAATTGACTCGCTGCATTGAGGAATTGCATCCTATGGGTATCTTCAATAAATCACTTCTAGATTGACATGGTTAATTGGAGTGGGAGAGAACTTATGGAAATTCAATATAGAAATAAATATTTATTTTTAGTTTTTGACGATAACCTTTCATTTTTTGCCACCATTTTTTTTTTTTATAAAATCAGGAAAGAAAATTAAAATATATTTCTTACACAAAGTTGAAATTTTAATAAGATATTTTTCACACATAGCATGAACATACTTGATATACCCCAAAACACATTCTGCTACTCTTCCTGGGTATAGGGATAGCACACATGTGAGAGTTTTTAAATGTTTGGACTGATTAGGTACTTGACATTTTATTTTGTGTATCACAAAAATCAAACAACATTGCATAAAAAAAACTGTTACTGTATTGCCTGCCTCTGTACAAGTGGTCAGGGAATGATATATGCAATGCTATGTTCACTGGCCAGGAAATACAGGAGGCTGAGCATAGGATGAACAAAGAGTACCTGTGATACTGCGAGTACAATTGTCCACAGAGACTGGGACTTGTTTATCGGTAGGAACATAATCAGTGGGAAATGCAGATTAATTAATACAGGCAGCAGGCAGGTGCCAGGAAAACATGATCATTTAACAGGAAAAGGATGGATCCAGGCAGCAACTTATACTATAGTGAGTGAGTGAGACGAAAGCAGTCCTGTATGCAGGGACCAGGTTGTGAAGAACAGTAGCGACAATAGTAATGTGCTTCACGCTTTATTCCATCTTTGCTGCACACACAACATTTTTGGGGGGTTCCCTGCAAGCTCAGGAAGAAATCAAAAGATCAGAAAAGTGTCTCATAATCAGCCTACCAACTGCAACTGAATGAAGCCTTCCAGGTGCAAGGCATTCCCAGTAAATTAGGGCTGTTATGAATGCCGCAGAATATTATGTCTACCTTTAAAGTAGATAAGGGACTCAGCAATACAGATAGTTGTCTGGTGTATATAAATAACTTTGTGGGGTCTACAATATGTTGAGTCTTCTGGGAGGCCACAGAGAACTGTCACTGAAGTGCATAAATCTCATTATTATTTGATATGGTGCCTTAGACATGACAGAAGAGTACATTGGCATGTGGTGGATGGGGTGTTTGTAACAGTATTTACGATTTCTGTCCTTTTTTTGGTGATTCCCAGGTTTAGAATCAGATTGAGAAAGGTTTTGAATTTGAAAACAGTGATAGGCTTCTATCAAAATGGTCTGGCAGAAAGGAATCTGGATTACTGGCAATGAACAGTCAGGCATGAATAGTTCTTTGGTGAAAATTAAATAAAGATCGAATGGGTTTAAAACTTTTCAGCTTCCACCCACCCAGGGGAAGTCTAATAAGGAATATAAAGTACTAAAATGCAGAATTCTATCACCCTAAACTGAGTGTCAAAAAGTTTCCTTATATAAGTAGTGCATTAGGTCCTGTACCTTTTAATTAGCCTTTGACTGCAAATAAGATATGGTGTTTGGAAAATATAGCATTCTATAAACGTAAAGTGGAATTTTACTAGAACATTTATGCTTTCCGCCCAGAACACTTACACATAGTTTTAGCTTGTTGAAAAATGTTGCGTAAGAAACGTCATGCAAGATATATTGTAAGCTGTCTTAAAAAAGTCATATTTGAGGACAAAGCAATAAATAGTTAGTTGTTGTGGCAACAGTGGACCGCAATAAAGCAAGTGTGTATTTTACTAGCTAAACCTATCTATTAGGATTTCTATTAAGTGTGCACTGATATGCATGCATCAAAATAATACAACTGAGTATAATGTATTAATATTTTAAAAACTGAGTACATGATGCTTAAAGAGACCACAAAAAAAGTATGCTGCAGGTATAAATTGCATACACCTAGAGGTGCTTGTACATATCTACAGTAGCCTCTAAAGGTGCCCATACAATGCACGATTCTTGTACGAGAATGGTACGAGAATCGTGCATTGTATGGAAGGTGTGCGGACCGTTTCTACTGTACGGTCGCTACTACTGTACAACTGCTGAACGGGCCGGTGTGCGCACACAGCCCGTTTGCAGTCATCTTAAGCCCGCCCCTCATTGCAGTCATCGTAAGCCCGCCCCCCAGGGGGGCGGGCTTGCGATGATCGCAGTACGATCTGCCTGTCCAAGATGGGCAGACCGTACGTTTTTTTAAGTACTTTACAACCCTCGCAAGACAAAAGTCTTGCGAGGGTTGTAAAGTGTATGGGCACCTTAAGACCCTGCTGTTAAAGCACAATCCCTGACTTCTCCAGGAATTTGTAATAGTGACAAAGCTTGTCCTACTCCTCATGCAATCTGCATATTTTATCGACCTTTGATGTAGCTCATCCCAATAAAAATCATATATAAATGTGTGAGGACTCGAAAATGAGGCAAGTGCTGATAATGCTAAAGTGCATTTATTTTTGAGTTAAAGAGGAACTTTACCCTTATCTTTAAAAAAACAACAAACACACCTTTAGAAATGTTTAGTAATGACAATCTACAAACCCATACTTCTAAATAATATCTTGCTTTGTATTCTTTGCATACCTTATTTCTCTTTTCCTCCCCATTCTTCTCACAGTGGCCATAATAACTAAGGGGTCTATTCACTAAGCTGCCGTAGGCGGCCGAGTGAATGACTGACCTGAAGTGAAGTGAGACGAACACAGTTCGGCTATTCACTTCAGGCTGGTACGGCTGATTTAGGTTCGGCAGGCTGTCGGCTGAGCCGCTCGACTGAGCCGCTCGGCCAGGTTCGGGAGCTGTACGGGCTATAGTGAATAGCCCGTACAGCACCCCTTCGGTTCTACTGAACCGAAGGTGTCCTGGGGCCGAAGCTAGCCGAAGGATCACTTCGGCAGCTTCGTGAATAGACCGCTTAGTTTTTAGGCAATATTGAGATGTTTCTCCTTTAATGACTTGAACAGCTTGTACAATACAATAGAGCATAATGACTTCTCACTTTACATGTGACTTTTCAGTGTAACTCTGGATGACTTATCCTGAGTTACACTGAAAGGCAACGCGATGCAATGTTAGTCAAGCATATGAGGCAACTCTTGTATGTACAAGTTCTACATTTTAATACACTAGTTATATGTTCTACAAAAAGATATGTAAACGCTGTGTATTTTGTTTTTCAGGGGGAGGACCCTGATAACTCTAAGAATGATTTTCCAGAGCCAAATGAACATCACGATTCCACATCATATGAATACATGCATGTAAAGCTTGAGGAACATGCCCAGTCAAAACTCAGTACCAAGGAACTCATCACAGAGAAAGCCAGAGAGGTCTGCAGAAATGGCCCAAAGGTGGTTTCCAGCTTCTTTTTAACCCTCTTCCCTGTACTCTCATGGCTTCCACGTTACAAGATCAAAAAGTACCTGCCTGGCGATATCACATCTGGCATTATAGTTGGCATTGTCACCATTCCACAGTCAATTGCTTACTCTTTGTTAGCTAATCAAGACCCCATCTATGGACTGTACACCAACTTCTTCTGCTGCATTATCTATTTCTTAACAGCAACATCACGTCACAATTGTGTTGGTACATACGGCGTTCTGTGCCTTATGGTTGGAGAGACAGTAAACAAACAATTAAAGGCAGCAGGTTACATTACAGATGGTACTACAGCAGCAGTAGTAAACTCAACACTTGTTAATGGAACTCTGTGTGGTAAAAGCTGCTATGCCATTACTGTGGCAACATCGTTGACCTTCATTGTTGGTGTATATCAGGTAAGACTGCATGCCAAATCAAAAGTAAAAATAAACAGAATACTCTAACAATTTTAACACATTTAAAGAAAGGCCCCAATTATACTACATATATTACAAAGAGTGCAGTAATTGTAGAGACATTATAGATACCTTTTTTTCTGTGGACTACATAGATTTTGTGCTTGGAAAAATCAATAACCCCTTCAAGCCCAAGACCATCCACATTCTTGCCTGCAATTCTAAGCTGTGATGACGGGGGTCTGTGAGAACCCACAAGTTGGATTGGCTTGCCCTTTGATGTAATAAACTCTTCATGATCTCTTAACATATGGTCTAGCTACTGTTTTTTTATGTACCTTTTGGATTTCTCACAAACTGTTAGCTACAAGACTCTTCATGTCCATGAATTGCCATCCAGAGCCCTTGTACTCCGTAATACAATTTATATCTTGACTGTGAGATCTATTTGCATTTGGATCCAGTGCCTCCTATTTAAATAATAATAAATGCTATCACACCAATAGGTAATTTTCCATTTTACTAGTAGCACCATAATTACAGGTGGTCCTTTGCCACCCTAAAAAATTGGTGTTATGTCATACTAGTAAAGTCTCAAATACTTGAAACTTATCTGTTGGTATGCTGGTATCTATTCTTATCTTGATTTGCAGTTCCTCTGCTGCTGTGCACCTTTCTTTTCTACTCAGGTCTATAGGATGTTAATCGAGATGGATTTTAATTCCACGTCCTATATAGATCTCTCACTTGATTGTAGTTCTAAACTTCTTCCGCTTCATTAAATTACTGTCCATGTTGCCTTAGGGGAAATTCCGCTTACTTCCCGTTCTTAATACAACACACGTCTATTAAATAAATGAAACTAAAGCAAGGAGATCCTTACACTGCAACTCCTAGCAAGAAAAGTGAGGCGCATGGTAGTCTTATCACCAAATCTCACTACAAATTTTCTGAAACAAGACAAAATGTAGATTTATTTGTAGGGTACTGTTTAGGCACAGTTAAAATTTCGATATGTTCCCTATGAGATAGAATATCTAGTTACAGGTCCACTTTGAAGCGACCCTGTCAACACAGGGTCACTTTGTATGTAAAAGCATAGCTGTAATAGAAGAAGCTTTAAATTTACCATTCCAGTGCCCCGTTTGTTGAAATGCCACACGTTCGCTGCTCCCTGACTGCTGCAAGTATTCCACACTGCTGAGTGTGTGGAATACCTGCTCCCCTTCCTCACACAGTAGTTTCTCCTGTCGGCTCACAAGTGAATAATAATGATAAAAAATAAATTGTTGAAAAAATAACTTCCCTTTTCTTCCTTCCAGCATTTTATTTGCTACAAATTGAAAAAAAACATGACAGTAAAACTGATGTGCTTTAATTTTTTTTTTCCAGATCCTCCTAGGAATCTTTCAGCTAGGGTTCATCTCAATGTATTTGTCAGAGCCTCTCCTGAGTGGTTTTGTCACTGGCTCATCCTTGACCATCCTGACTTCGCAGATGAAGTATCTCCTTGGGTTAAAGATCCCTCGTCGCGATGGTGTTGGGGCTTTGATTTTTACTTGGGTTGACATCTTCTCCAGTTTAAAAAGTACAAATATATGTGATTTAGTTACCAGCATCATTGCAATATTGGCCATTGTCCCTGTCAAAGAAATCAATGATCGTTTCAAGAGTAAGATGAAAATTCCCTTTCCAATAGAACTATTAGTGATTATTGTGGCCACATTGGTTTCCCATTTCTTTAGTTTTAATACAAAATATAAATCCTCAGTCTGTGGAACCATTCCCACTGGATTCCAGGTTCCAAAAGCACCAGACTGGAGCTTGATCCCCAGTATAGCTGCTGATGCAGTGCCAATTGCAATCATTGGATTTGCCATGACAGTATCACTTGCTGAAATATTTGCCAAAAAGCATGGTTACACAATCAGCACCAATCAGGAGATGATTGCTATAGGCATGTGTAATCTCATCCCATCTTTCTTCTCCTGTTTTGCAAGCTGTGCCGCTCTTGCCAAAAGCCTTCTAAGAGAATCTACAGGTGCCAACACTCAGCTAAATGGCATAATCAGCTCAGCTGTATTGTTGCTTGTACTGCTCGCTATTGCCCCTCTGTTCTATTCTCTGCAAAGTTGCATTTTAGGTGTCATAACTATAACCAGTCTTAGGGGAGCACTAAGAAAATTTTCTGACACTCCAAAAATGTGGCATATTAGTAAAATCGATACAGTGGTCTGGTGGGTTAGCATGTTGGCTTCTTCCCTAATTTCAACTGAGATTGGATTGTTGGTGGCCGTTTGCTTCTCCATGCTTTGTGTGATCTTCCGTACCCAGAGGCCAAGGGCTACTCTATTAGGTAAAGTTAGCGGGACAGAGATTTATGAAGACCAGTTCACATACAAAGAGTTGAACATCATACCTTATGTGAAAATATTCCGCTTTGATGCCTCTATCTACTATGCCAACAAAGACTACTTTAGAAATTCACTTTACGACAAAACTGGTATAAACCCCTCTACAGTGTCTGCATTACAAAGGAAGGCAAAGAAAGAAGAAGAGGCAGCTTCAAGAGAAACTGGCAATAGATTCATTGCTAGATTTAACTTGATTAAAACTGAGAGGAAGACAACTACAAAAACTCCTGTACCACACCTTGATATTCACTCTCTTATTATTGATTGTGGTGCCATGCAGTTTCTTGACACTGTGGGGCTTAGTGTTCTTCAAGAAGTCAGCAATGACTATGAGGCGATAGGTGTACGGGTGTTCCTTGTTAACTGCAATCCATCAGTTCGCCGATCCCTTCATGATGGAGGGTATTTCAGGAACACCAGTGGTGAACTAGAGCTGCTTGCCTTTCACAGTGTACACGATGCAGTGACATTTGCTGAGAGGCAATTCAAAGAAAAACAGAAAGAAATTCAATTGAGAGATGCTGCCTTCTCATTTGATCCAGATCAAGCTATAAGTGATGACCTCAGGAACTAAAATTATCAGTTATATTAAGCAATTGGTGTTGAGTTAGTGCTAAATACATATCTTATATGTATATTTAAAATTTTTATATTTACTCTTTTCTACTTACAGTTAAAAAAAAAAAAACAACCCACAACATTAGTCACATTTTAAGGATCCACTCCAGGCAACAGCTAAAATCAACAAACTTCTAAGACTTGCCACAAACTACTACTGTAGAAAGAACACCAAATTGAATTGTTAAAGTAAATGTTATGTGTTCCATTGAGGATAGATTCAGCAGCAATTTTGCAATGATCTGGAGAGGTCTATAGCCTTTCTGATGAGCTGGGCTTCAATTGGCTCAGACAGATAGATACACTTGAACCAGACAACACAATCAGGGCAATTTATTAAATGATTTAATAATCTTCCCACAATAAATTCAGTCTAATTATCCAGGAATGTGAAAAGCAAACTCCTGTTCAGTTATTTCATCTGCATGATTGGATAATTGAAGTGAAAAGCCACTTACATGTGTGAAGATTCTCAACTACTTTAGTAAATCTGCACAATTAACCTGATTTTTTTTGCATACTCGACATCAAGGCCATTTAAGAATGATACTGGCATCTGTAGGAGTTCAGTGAACGTGAAGGGTAGTCTATCTTCTAGTTAGTTTAAATGCAAACTTTTAATGATTGTATCATAAACATTTTAAAGGGTAACACCACTATCAAAATATAAAAATGAAAAAAATCTTTAAAAAAATAATTTAGTATATAGAATTGTTACACACGCCATTTTGTAATTTAATGTTATTAAAAATAAGCTTTCCATTTAAAACTGTAGCTGCTGTAATGTTCTAAATCTGTCAAAAATAATCTATGCAATATGGCAAAATGTCACTTCCTGCTTCTGTGATTGACTTCCCAGAAGTCTGCTCTAAGATGCCAGTATCATTTTTGACATCCCTTGCAATAGGAATTTCATTTTTAGTGAGATACTCCCGAAAGGTTAATTACTATTAAAGGGATGCAGACACTGCACCCTTCCTTATTAAAACACAGAAAGTCCACCAACTGATTATAATGAACCTGGACACTCTCGTTCAGGAATCAGTTTGGAAAAGACATGCTGCAACACACAGCTTTTCCTTCAAAATAGAAACAAGTAGGAAACTGCACAAAAGGTTATTAATATCCTTGTAATATACATTGATTACCCAGAGAGGATTGCTTTTTTTCTTTTTTTAGTTTCAAAAAGTTTTTATTTTCAATAAAATACAGAGTAAGTAATGCACGGGCACAGACATTGTGAGCGTGCATATATAATACTATAGACATTGGCATTGCTATACAGCTGGTACATGTTTATCAAATATGGCATACAGTAAGCAATCGCCTAATCTCTAATTAAAGGGGGTGGGGATCAACTCTGACAGGGGGTCCCACCAGGGAGGTCAGGAGCAGACAACACAACAAAAAAAAGGGAAAGCACAAAAACAAAACAATGAGGGGGGTGAGGTAGAAAGAGGGAGGGAGACGGAGGGTGGTGTGATGCTCAATCTAGCTCGTGTTCAAGTCGGCAGGGAGGCAGAGGGTAGAAGTACTTAGAGGGTCAATAGGCGCGCGCCAAAGGTTGTTGGTAGGAAATGTTTCAGCCAAGGTTCCCATTGTTTTTCAAACTTCGGCATTTGGTCAGTGAGACGTGCAGAGAGTTTTTCGTGGGAGAAAATCCAATGAATTCTATTTTTGGAGGCTTGGAAAGAGACCTTATTAGTAATCCAAGAACTGGCTATGGTGTGTTTAGCAGCAGAGAGGACATGGAGTATCAGCTTGAATTTAGGGTGTGAGATGTTCATGGGCTTGACATTGAGTAATGCTGTTTGAGGAGTAGGGGGAACAGGTGTACCCATGAGAGTGGAAATCATTCTAAATATTTTAGACTGTTTTGCTTAACAAATGTGGAATTACTCTTTAAGGTATTTTTTGTTGTTTTAAACATTATTGTTTATTGCATTAGCAACTAATATTCCATGTGTCACATCTGTTTATGTGTATTTTCAGCGAATATACTGATATCCTTACAACTGTGTTACATATAGTATACCATCAGATTATATAGTCACAAATTCTTTACATCCACAGAAAATCAGGTAAACAGATATGTAAAGAGTATAGCGTACAAAGACATGTAATCAAAATCTATTTTTCATTGATATGGGTTCAGTAAACCACAATCTCTTTTTTTTTTGTTCTTGCTGTGGTTTACTTCTAGATTGTAAGCTCTCACGAGCAGGGCCCGTCTAACCCTCCTGTATTGAAACTGTATTGTAACTGTAATGTCTCCCTCTATTTTGTTAAGTGCAGTGCAAACTGTTAGCACTTTATAAATCCTGTGTAATAATAACTTTGTACATGACAGCTGTTCTTCTCTCTGCTTTACTCTGTATTCCAGTAGGTGTGCACTTATTCTGGTCTGTCATGTAAAGTTGTTGTAGAAATTGGGGAACATTATCACATATTAGAATGCTCCTTCATGTAAAAGATGCCACTTCAAAACCAAGAATCAAATTGAACAAAATCCACACAACAATATTTTAACATACTGTGACAATGCATTTTTTGTTAATATTATTATTATACAGGATTTATATAGCACCAACAGTTTGTGCAGTGCTTTACAATATAAGGAGGACATTATAATCACAATACAATTTAAGACAAGATGGTAAGGAGGGCCCTGTCCGTGAGGGCTTACAATTTAAAAGGGAGGGGCAAGTGATACATGAGGAGGTAGCTGTGTGGGGATGAATTGTTTAAGAATGTGATGGTTCAGTGGTTAGGTTGAGGTGGGATAGGCTTCCCTGAAGAGATCAGTCTTTAGGGATCGCCTAAAGGCGGTCATTGTGGGAGATAGTGGGACAGGTTGGGGTAAAGAGTTCCAGAGGATGGGAGAGGCTCTAGAGAAGTCCTGGAGGCGAGTATGGGAGGAGTTGACAAGGGAGCTGGAAAGCAGGAGGTCTTGGGAGGAACGAACGGGACGGTTAGGGTGATATTTTGAGACAAGGTTTAAGATATATTGGGGTATTGTTATCTTATATTTTATTGTTTAAACACTTGGCAAGAAGGTCAAGAGTTTTGTCAATGCCTTTTCTTTTTAATGGTAAGTGAAATACATATCACAGAATTATTAGAAAAGATATACCTACAAAAAGATTAAAAAGAGAAAAAGATTAAATATTAAAAATAAAACTATAAGTCACCAGAAACACCAATGTCCTACTGGATTTAAAATGTCTATAAATAGAAATGGTATTTTTGGTATGTCTGTTATTGTTGTAAAAACAAATTTGAAACATATACTGTAAATATCAAAGTTAATAATGTACATTAAAAATGTAACGTGCATGTAGTTCTCCTAATGTTATAATAAATACAGGCTACCAAGATAAAAAAACATTCATGTAATCTGCTTTTTATTTGTCATTTTTTTATAAGCACATATTTTGAGTACATCAGTGGTTTTGTACATGTGCAAATCGACCACATTTACTAGCAACCTGGAATAAAATGAACAATTTTGCAAGTTTTGTAAATACCCAAAGGCCAGATAACTATATGTGTAAAACAAAAGCAGAACAAAGTGCACTAGATAGTGCAGATAAAACGCATTTTTAAAAGTAAATGGATAAAAGATGGTCTTACAAACAATGGCTTAGAGCAGGGCATAAAACCAGGAGAAACAAAGCCCTGCAGAAAACCAGATAACAACACCTGTTACTACATCAGCTCTTATTTAACAGCCGGTATCAGGACAGGAAAGGAGAAATAGCTGTTAATATCCAGAATGGACACCATCTAAATCCTAGGGAGGCAGCGCAAATACTCCACAGAGGTCAGATGGCACAAGGGACTGATATTAATGGGGCATGACCCGAAACCTGCTGGTGGAAGTCCTCTATTCCCCAGGTTACAATATCAAATTACAGTCTTAGAGCTAAAGATAAAGATACTTATCCTTGTGTGAAAGATTAGTGAATTGAGCCTATGCCATCTTATGAAACTGAAAAGGGAGGAATGGGTAGGTGTCTTCATCTGAAATAGCAAATGTTCACCGATTACCTTTCCCTTATGATGGGTTCAGTTCAGGAGCACAGATGTCTGTAACTCCTTACAAGAAAATGATTTCAAAGTCTTCTTAGCTCATGTCCAAAGACAAGAAATAACATAAAAGAGAACAAGATAGGGACACCTGTTTTTCTGCTTCAAGAAATACTTGTTTTATTCGGCAATGGAAAGTGATATAAACAATATCTTGGCTTAAAATAGACAGAACATAAGGACACAGTCATCATTGGAGGTAAGTAAGGACCTGCAGGAGGGTGGCACAGTTTAGTATACTGAGGCGGCTAGGGAGAGGGACTAATTTCACCTACATTTTTGAATTAGGTGAACTTGTCCTTTAATACTAAACTTGCATGGGGATAGTGCAAATGGATATGCGCATTTGAAGCATGCACTCCAGAATGTTTGGCTCACAGCCAAGTCCCAGTTGCCATAACAAGAGTGAAAATGGAAATATATTGCATAGAGATGTCACAAACAGCAATAATAACTCAGGGGATCGAACTCTGCCTAGTTTTGCTCCCCCCAAAAAAATGTCTACTTAATTTAACTCAATGAAGCACATAGTCATAATTTCATCATTAATAATGGAGTAAATGTTCTTTCAAAAAGCGGTCAGCAAATACCATTTTCACCTAAAGCTGTAATGATTTGACCATGGGGTCTATTCACTAAGCTGCTAAAGGATCTAGCCGTAGCTTTGGCTGATCCTTCGGCTAGCTTCGGACCCAGGACCCCTTCGGATCAGTAGAACTGAAGGGCTGCTGTACAGGCTATTCACTATAGCCTGTAGAGCTTGCGAAGTTGGCCGAGAGGATCAGTCGACAGCCTACTTCTAACAGCTGGGCGGAGCCAGCCATCATCTCACGGCTGGCTCCGGCCACTTGCAGAGAGATCAGCGTCCCTGTTTACCAGGTAACCAGGGACGCCATCTGTCATTACTCTCCTGGTCACTCTGGGAGGCTACTATGGCTCCCGGCCGCCCAGGAGAGAAACACTTTCTCCCGAAAAGGTTTCCTCTAGTCCGTCGAGCTGAGTAAACATTTTCTTGCGATCTGTTTTTTTCTGACATGGGGCCACTGGCCGCCCTATGTCAGGAAAAAAAAAAGCCAGCATAGGAATGCATAGCTAGATTCCTATTGGCTATTTCACTTTGCAATAGCCAATAGCAAACTTGCAAATTTTTGCACCCGCCCACTGCTGCTATCAATCAGCAGAGGGGACCTGCAGTTCTCCATTAGGTCCCCTTCTGGTGATTGACAGCAGCAGAGGGCGGGTGCAATAGCTAGTTTGCTATTGGCTATTGCAAAGTGAAATAGCCAATAGGAATCTAGCTATGCATTCCTATGGTGTTTTTTTTTTATTCTGATGGCGGCAGAACCTTCCGGCCAATAGAAAACAGTTGGGCGGAGCTAGCTGTGACTGCTAGCTCCACCCAATCGGTTTCTATTTAATTTTTTCTACTTTTTAAAATGTTTTTCTATTCTGCTCGGTACCACAGAGGTACTGGGCAGAATAGCCGAGCTGAATGCGCCCCCCGGGGCATTTGGCTATTCACTCACTGCTGTTCGGCATCTATAAGAATAGGTCGAACAGCAGTGAGTAGCCTGCCAGAAGTTTTGCTGAGCATGTTTGGCCGACCTGAAGCCAGCCGCAGCAAGCCAATGTATGGCTGATTTTAGTCGGTGTACGGCTGAAATCAGCCGTACAAGCCTGAAGTGAATAGCCGAACAGCGTTCGGCTCACTTCACTTCGGGTCGGGTCGGTTATTATTATTCGTGAATAGACCCCTATGTAACTTGCCGTTTTCCTCCCTAGATGGATTCTCCACACTGTAGAGCCAAAACTTTTTAAAGAAATTAGAAAAACCTGTCAAACTTTTATTTTAATTTCCATTAGGGAGATTCACCCACTCTGTTGGTCCTGGGGACTGTGATAGTGAAAGAACATCCCCAAATCTGGGCTTTTATCATTCTTCCAATGGGGACACTAGTTCTGTTGACCCACCTGACCACCAGAGATTTCGCTCTCTTTGCAGGGATTTCCGCTCACTTCCTGTTGTGGCTATTAGACAGGAACTGAAGAGAAACCCCCACAATGGGACAAATGCAAAAAAAAAAAGTTGTCAGAAGTTATAATCCTCCCTTACATAGAGTAAGGGAGTGTTTTAACTAAAAAAACAATGGCTTCAATTCTAATTGTGCTATCACAATAGTTGTATAAAAATGACACAATCCATAATCATAGTTGATATTCACATTAATGGAAATGAGAATCACATAGTTTATTTTCCTTAAGCCATTTGCTCATTGGTATTGTATGGCTAATTCATATACTGACATCTTGTGGTCATTCTGGTTATTGCTATGTTTTTCGGTGTTCCCTCCCATCTATGATGTATTTCCCCCTTCTTGTTAAGTATGAGCCTTGAGTGTCATAGTTGCTACCGTGTTTCCCCGAAAATAAGACAGTGTCTTATATTTTTTTTTTCCACAAAAAAAGACACTAGGTCTAGCACGGTATTAACAGGACCACATACATGCTAGCTGGAAACATTATCATCCTTGACCGCAAATACCGTATATTCATTCATCTGCTGTATCCTGTTGTCTGCTGTAACCTGATGCATGGATGCAAAGGTATTTGGTGAGTTCAGCTATCTTATAAGGATTGTCCGCAGTGATTATATCTGCTTATACAGGCCAGGCATAGCTTCCTTTGGCTAGCTTGGGCCCCAGGACCCGTTCGGTTCTACTGCCCGTACAGCTCCCGAACCTGGCCGAGCGGCTCAGTATAGCCAAAGGCATATGCCTCGGCTCGGCTGAGCCGCGCTAAAAAAGCCGAAGCTGGCTGAGCTGACAGCCTGCTTCTGACAGCTGGGCGGAGCCACCCGTGATCTTACGGCTGGCTCTGGCCACTTGCAGAGAGATCGGCTAACCAACTAACCAGCTAATAGATTCCTATTGGCAAATTGAAATAGCCAATAGGAATCTAGCAATGCATTCCTGGTCAAAAATGTATTTTTTTTCTATTCTGACACGGCTCCGTGTCAGAATAAAGAAAAAATAAGAAAAAGCAGTGTTTCTCTCCTTGGCGTCCGGGAGCGTTTTTTTTTATTTTTTTTATTTTTTACGGCAGCAGAACCGCCGGCCAATAGAAAACTGTTGGGCGGAGCTAGCTGTCATTGCTAGCTCCGCACAATCGTTTTCTATTTATTTTTTTCTACTTTTAAAACTATTTTTTTGTTCTACTTGGTACCACAGAGGGACATTCGGGGCTCAGCGGCATTCTTCTATTCACTCACTGCTGTTCGGCATCTATAAGAATAAACCGAACAGCAGCGAGTAGCCTGCCAGAGGTTCGGCTTAGCCGATCCAGATGTTGGATCGGCTGAGTCGAACTCCTTCTGCACTTCGGGTTCGGCCGAACATGCTGAGCATGTTTGGCCGACCGGAAGCCACCCGATGTACGGCTGATTTCAGCCGATATACGGCTGAAATCAGCCGTACCGGCCTGAAGTGAATAGCCGAACAGCGTTCAGCTCACTTCGCTTTTGGTCGGCCATTCACTCGGCTGCCTACGGCAGCTTAGTGAATAGACCCCAGTGTGCTGTCTTGTTTAGGCGATCAACTTATTTGCAAATTAGCAGCAGAAATGATGGCATTATTTAGAGATCTAAACAGCACTTTCATTAGAATCTGTAAACAAGTTTTCCTTTAGGAACACAGTTCTCCATTAATACTATATAAAATGACTCCTCTTTCCTCATGTTTCACTGCACAAATTTATGTGATGTAACTTGAACCTTACCGTAACGTTTCACAACTTTCTGCTACATATCTGAATTCCCACAGCATACTAATTTGTTCCCTAATTTAAAAATCGATTATTTCTACATCTAATTTACAACTAAATTACATTAGCTAGTGAGAAATTCTAGCCCTAGGGTAAATGATGACAGAGTGATCCTGAAATTGTATGACTCTTAACAACTAAAGTATTTATGGTGTGAGAAATAAATGACAATATATCATGTTCTAGATATATACTTTTTATTTTCTATTTCATTAATACAAATCTAATTAGGTGTCTGCGCTGAAAGAATTGGTGGCATTTTCAAAATGTAGGGAATCCTAGGTGTATAGGCTTGACCAGTGGCTTTAGGTAGGACAGTCTGCCATTTAATACTGGTATATAAAAGCACAAAGGACATCAGCCCTCTCTACAGCACTTTCTACGTTCTTAGTTAAAACCAGCAACACATTTTCTGCCTGCACGTTTTGGTTATATAGGTCCTTATTCATAGCAACCACCTTTAGATATGCTTTTAGAAAGAGTCATCAAAGGAGCAGGTGGCATATCACCCACACATTGTTACTTTTGTAAATAGATTTACTAAGATCAAAATCAATATATCCCTGGTAAATGACATTTATAAATATACTGAAAACTACCAAAATTCCACAGCACTTCAGTTAGTCAGCAAACAGAACCTGTTTAAACTGTTGTAAACATTAAGATAACAACCAGAGGGTTTTGGAGTATTTATGTGTGAAGCCACACTGCAGCACCAAGACTCCTTGACAGAGTGTGGTCCCTAAATCTAAACTATGCAAGCTACGGTATGTAACAGCAAGCTTACATTGGAGGTGGCATGGTACAAGAGCACACTGGAAGCCTAGATTCTCTCAAGCTAATAACCCAATTTTGTGTCTGCATCAAATAAAACAAACATGAACAGAAAAATCAATTAAGTAGCAGAGAAAATGTGCACATGGGCAGGGAAGTACAGTTAACAATACAAACATCCCTGAGAATTTGAGCCAACTAGTCAGCACAGAAAAGCATATGAAAATGTATAAACTCCTTATAACATTTAGATCAGGGGTGCCCATTAGGTAGATCGTGATCTACCAGTAGCTCTCAAAGCTGATGCTGGTAGATCACGAAGGGTGTGAATGGTGGCCCCTTTATTCCATTTTGGTATATTTATTTAGCTGTGCACACATGATTACCTATTAGCCTGAGTCTGCTGAGCCAAGCTCCCTGACACCTTTCTGGTGGATACTGGTGGTTGAAGTGCTATGTATTACATCAAAGAATATTAGTTTACACAGCCTGTTGCACTGCACTGTTTGCAAAATACAGCAAGGTGAGCCAGGAGAGAGAGCGGGGAGAGAGAGCAAGGAGAGACAGTCAGGAATGAGAGAGAGGAGAGACAGCCAAGAGAGGGAAGAGAGACAGCCAGGAGAGAAAACGAGGAAAGACAGCCAGGAGAGAGAGAGCAAGGAAAGACAGCCAAGAGAGGGAAGAGAGACAGCCAGGAGGATGAGCAAGGAGAGACAGCCAGGACAGAGCAAGGAGAGACAGCCAGAAGAAAGAGAGGGAGGGAGGTTTTTTTTTTCATTGGTAGATCTCACGTAGCTCGTCATTTGAAAAGTAGATCTTAACACATAAATTGTGGGCACCCCTGATTTAGATTAATAGAGAGATTTATGTAATATTATTCTGACTCCGATTGTTGTATTATCGATTTATACCTTGCTGAGACCACTATGACTGGTCTGTATAAGCAGATATAATCACTGCGGACAATCCTTATCAAATAGATGCACTCACCAAATACCTTTTCATCCACAAAGTTCTTTATTGAATGCAGCAAGTTAGTTACAGCAGACAACAGGAGGCACTAGATGATAGCAATTACGGTATTTGCAGGTCAGAGATGTTAATGTTTCCAAGCATGCATGCAGATTATTATGTGGCCATGTTACAGTCAGACTAGACAACAGACGACTACTTGGAGAAGAAGGGCGGTATATTACACACAAGGGGAGGGAATGCAGAAAAACATGGTGCAATAACCCAAATGCCTACAAGATGGCAGTATAATAACCAGCTACTAATGCCAATGAGCAAATGGCTTAAGGAAAATAACTATATTAATTCTCACTTTACATCAATATGAATATTATATGTATATAATATATGCATGTTTGAATATGTCAAATCTATGTGAAGCCACACTGCTGTGCCATAGCGTGGTCCCTAACTCTAAATTACATGCGCACCTAGCTGGATCAGTTGGTCAGTGCTCAAAATCAGAAACAATGTTTAGATAGGAATCCTTGGAAAACAAGAATGGTTAGCAAATAACTGTGAAATAGGGATGAGCAAATGTGTCTTGGTTCAGTTCACCTGGCGTTCATCAAATCTGTTGAACCCATGCAAACTTTAATCAGAACCCCTTTAAGGTCCATGGGGGTTGGGGAGGCGGAATCTTAAAATAGTCAGCATTATTGTACAAATTTGCTGTGCAATGTGTAAGCAATTTTACCAGGTGGCACTTTAGGAGAGATAACGGAAGCAGGTTTTATTGTAGAATAAAAATTAGAATGTATTATTTTAGAGGGAATTGCTATAAATATTTCACAAACTCAATATACACTATGTAAGCACTTTTACTGGGGCCCAATATAAAACGAGGGACCATGCAGAATTTATCATGTAATAGAAATTAGAGTGTATTATTTCAGGGACAACGACCAGAAAGCTTTAGTAGGATGCAATTTAAAAGGGAGCAACAAGGCAGATTTTATCTTGAAATAAACATTACTGTTCTGCCTTGACAGGCAGGAAATTATAGACTTACCTACCTGCCATATCCAAATTGGCCACAAGATGGTGCAGAAGAGAAACATCTGTATTTACAGTAGCACAGATTGTTTTCTATGGTAAACCTCCCAACTTCTTTCTGCTCAAAGAGAAGGAAACAAGGGCATTCTGGGAATCCAGCCTCCATTTTGAAATAGAGGAAAAGAGAATCCAATGCCAGCATAAGCACATTTCTGGAAGATAGCATCTCTATGACATCATCACTGATTGGGACAGATTTTTTTCTCTGTATATTTGTGAGCTGACACTGTATTTGCATGTTTCATGTATTGTTTGTATGTTTTTGTCCACTTTCACCAGTTTCACCCCACCCTGTTTTGTTAATAAAGCTTCAAGATTTCACTCAGTCTGGCTTATTGCAGAATAGGAGGGTTTAGCTGCATGTTGAGCTATACGGGCCACATGGTAACGTGTAGCAGGGACTGAACAATTAGAGTGTGTTATTTCAGAGAGACAATAGCCACAAATATTTTTAAGTGCAGGGGCACTGGAATATGCTGCAAACTAGGAGTCACAGAGCATCAATGTGTGGCACCTTTACAGTTCTGAAGAACTGGAATAGGAGGTTGCAGGACCTAGTAATGGTGGCAAGCCAGCAGAGGTGGCAATGATAATGGTGGCAGCGGCGGTCTAGGAGAGGGAGCAGGAGCTGCTAATGGAGGCAGCCCAGCAGAGATGGCATGAGCTGGTAATGGTGAAAGGCTTAGAGGGTTTTCAGAAGCTGGTAATAGCGACAAAAGCAGGGCAGGGGAGATGGCAGGAGCTAGTAATGGTGACAACAGCAGGCCAGTAGAGGTAGAAGGAGCTGCTAATGGTGGCAGTCCATCAGAGGTGGCAGAAGCTGTTAATAGCAGCAGGCCAGCAGATTGTGCAGGTGCTGGTCATGGTGACAGGCCAGGAGAGGAAGTAAAATGTATTCAGTAGTATCACTTTAAAAGTGAGTTGCCTCACAGCATCAGGGGACAGCTGGATTTGTCTCTGTTACAAAACTGCCTGCTACGCTGAAGACCCTCTCAGACAACACACCGACTGCAGGGCATGCCAGAAGCTGCAGCGTGTACTGAGCATGCTCCAGCCAGTGGACCAACCTGGACACCAAATAGTCGCACTTTAAGAGTGTCTGCATTACCCAATTTTGAGATTTGGGTGCTACATGCGGCAACTGTAGTTGAAAAAAATGTCTTGAGGATCAGAGCAAGTTGTGCATGAGACGGGATCCTGCAGCTATCTAGGAATGTGCCCAGCAGGGTCTTCTGCAGCACCTCTACTAAGTGGCAGGATGAAATCTGACATTTTCCATTTGTATCAGGGATCCAAAGGGCTGGCCACCGAAATGGCCCATTTCCTTCATGGCCTTAATAATATTGTCCTTGCGCAGGCACTTCTGCAATAATGATCACATTCACTACAGATTGCCTGCTGTAGATAACCTTGAGTCTTTTTTTGTCACTGAAGACAATGCTGTCCTCAACAATCTAACCCCATCAACATATAACACCCAGGGCTTGGGAGGGGTTAAGGTCCCCCTGGAAGTCCAGGCATATTACCTGCAAAACAGCATGACAGTGTTATGCCTGGCACATTGCATAGGCTCTGGATCACTTGGGGGGGACCTGGTGGTTTCGAGGAGTTACTGGATGTGGCCATGGAAGAGAAGTGGACAGAGGTGATTGTGCTGTCACCATCACCATGGGGCAGCACAACTAGCTCCAGTGGTGTCCCCTATCCTGAATAATTTCAGTCCCCAACGAAATTAACCAAAAGGCATTAAAAAGGATGTAATGTCCCTGCCCATGCTGGACCATGTGTCTGTGTTCATGTGGAGACTGCTGCTGACAGCATGGTCCAGTGACATGGAGACATTACCTTCCACATGCTGGTGGAAGGCACAGATGGCCATCTGGGCAAAACATGGAAGCTGGATACCTACCACTGTGATGCAGCACAGGACATAAACCTGTGGAAACTGGAATGCAAGCAGCTAAAACCCAGCTGTATTGCAAGTTGTCATTGAGACGCTGAGCATGGGGGTGACAGTTATTCTTCTGCTTCAGCAGCTGACAGAAACAGAAACACATGCCTGGTCAAGGCCCCATGCTGATCCACCTCCCTGGTTGATGTGCCATAAACCCCTTGCCAAATGTGCCTCAGACCCCTTGCCAGACTTCACTTCCTAATGTTTGAGGCCCCAAATTGAACATAGATCCATAAACATTCTATGTTTTTGTTGTATTACTGTAAATGTCATAATTAGCTATTTTAATAACAAATTAATTCTGCAGTTTTTCAAGATGCAACTGATACAAGAAACTGTATACAGTAATTAAACGGTATTTAGCAATCCATTACTACTCTGATTGCCCATGTATAGTAATTATTTTGTTTTCAGTTACAACAAAATTTATTTTGACACCCGTGTTGGCCATCACAATTTAAAGACAGTTTACATTAAAAAAAAGAATTTCACCAGCACAACAAAGACAAGTTTTTGTTTATCCTAATCATATTGCATGCTGCTTATTGTGTCTAAGAAAATTACTAAGGATCACATGTTGCCAGGTGAACCGTACTTTAACTGATGCTCATGACGTCATATTAGAATATATATTTAATTGAAATATTTCCGCTCCATCATCTCCATTCATCCATTTTCAGAAGCCGACAAGACTTCAACAACCATGACTTAGGTTTGAAAATCTAAGTTTTATTCTACCTGATGTAAAAGTGTCCGCTATAATCACTGGCAACGTGACCCCTAACTAAAGCCTAAAGTTGGTTTTAATGATTTAATATTTTTTAAAGTTAAGTTTGTTTTTTTCCTGCTTGAAAAATGTAGGACCTTTATGATTTTGTTCTCTTTTTATAATTGTGGTCTATGATTCTTAAGAAATTAGAAGCTTAAAATGTAGAGTCTTTAAAATTGCATCTATTGGCGATTAATCTTTTCTTCTTGTTTAAACTTTTAGTGAGAAAATGCAATAACAATTACAATAACAATATCAATGGAGCAATTCAGTCACAAGGACCATTTATTATCAAATATATATTTAAATTAGAGAGAAGATTAGCATCTTCAGCAATCCTAATTTCGTACCCAGTAGGGATGTTCAGATACCAAGTACCGTACTCTGTACAAGTACATGTACAGATACTTTTCCAGGTCTATACTAGAGAAAAATTCTAAATTTAGGAGGCAGCTGTCATTTGTAAGGAGCACACGGAGCTCCTGGAATTTGTGCATCCCTGTTATGATTTATGATTTGTTTTTTATAAATATATATAAGAGATGCACCAATACCATTTTTTCAAGTACAAGTACAGATACTTGTCTAAGTACTCACAGGTACAAGTACTGATACATTTCTGTTTAGTGTCATGTGACAGTTTTTCTAAAACAATACAGACTAATGATTTCAGGATAGTGGTGGAGTGCCAGAGCCAGGTCCCAGCTGCAACCACTGCAACCCTGATAGTTTTCGTGAAAATGCCAAGTATCGGCACTGGTATCTGAACTGGTATCTGAACATCCCTAGTACCCAGCATACAGAGAGATAAGTGTTCTGATAAAGTCAGAAAGCAAGTTTGAGTCTCGTTCGAGGTAAACGTTTTATATATATATATTTGAGCAGACAACATCCAATCAACAAATATCTTTGATCACGTCATTTAAAATACTTTTTTCCATTTCAGAGCATTTTTTTAAAAATAAAAAGCACAGATATACAGCGTGTAGACACTTGTATCAAAAGTTGACATGCATGTTCAGCAAAAAGGAACAAAACTACCTTCAACTACTATGTAATTAAATGAATGGCGCTCAAAACATACATAAAATAGATTTTATTAACTTTGACATCTTTACAAGATAATGATTTCAGAATCTTCATAGCTCATGTCCAAGAACAAGTGATAGCATAAAAAAGAATAAGGCAGAGATGTTTATTCCTCTGTTTAAAGTATTAGCTTTATTATTCAGCAAGTGATAGGAACAATATTTTGACTTAAATAACTCAGCGCATGTAAAGAATTAACCATTGCATTGGGGCTACCCCCGCACTGCAAGTATTAAAGGAGAACTATGGGGTTAAAGGAGAACTATGGGGTCAGTGTTTTTCCCCATAGTTCTCCTTAGGGTAACGGGAGGACACAAACTAGCGTCCTCCCGTCACCCTAGGCTCAGTATACCGCGAGCTACTGCTCGCAAGATATACTTACCTGATCCTCGGTCCTGCGGCGGTGACCACTCACCTCTCTCACCCTCCACTCCAGCTGTGTAATGTCCCTCCAGTGTCTTCAAGTCAATAATTGTGAAGACATCAAGGATCCTTAACCACCTCCTGTCCATTGTCCTTACCTAAACGGCCGAACAGGAGCCTTGTAGATGCGGGTGGGCGATTTAAGATGTGGGTAAACAACATTAAATGTAAACAGCCGGTGATGGCTGTTACATACAAGCGTTTACGCCATCTGTAGAGATACCTGATCACTTGTATTTTGTGTAGGTGTACAGTCTACCCCCACCGCCGCTGCCACAGCTGGTCTTCAAGTGGTTAAACGACCAGAGCCCAGGGGAGAAGAAGTTGCAGGGACCAGTCTAGCGGCCAGGTGGGACTGAGGATTGGGAGGGTATATCTTTTTTATTGTAGACCAAAACGAGCACTTAACCCTTGCCATGCGAAAGTAGCCCCACTGCAAGGGTTAATTTTTTACATGTCCGGAGTTGTTCTATATTAAAATATATATTTAAAAATTCTAGATAAGGTCTTTCACACAGTCTAACACAGTAAAAATATTTTAGTTAATCAGTCTGTCCGTACTAGGGCTGCAACTAATGTTGATTTTCATAATCAATCAGTTGTACGATTATTTTTCTGATTATTCGATGAATCAAAAATCGGATAAGAAAAATCTTAAACACCATCCTTAATTTAAAATAAAATACACAAATGGAGGGTTACAAACATAAAGTTTAGAAACTGCATGCACAATTTTTTGCAATTGCACCACACTGGAACACATGGCATTGCAGTACCGCACATTCCGGTGTGGGTGCATTTGGGGTTCATTTGAATAACACCACAACGTGCCTCCCACACCAGAATTTGTCAGGCCAAAACTGAAAATTTGTTTTTCCCACCTTTTTTCATTTTTTTTACTGTTTTACAATTTTTTACAATTATTTTTTTAAGTTATTTTATTTCATTTAATTTTTTTATTTTATTGCTACTGTCGCTGGTCTAAACAGACCCCCTGATAATTCCCTTTTGAAAAAAAGAAGAAAAGAGATTGAGGACACAGTCCTCAATACCTTTTTCTGCAGCCCCAGCACTCAATGAACAGGAAGGACTCAGTACAGAGGCTTCCTGTTCATGAATCCACAATCATGAATTGAAAGGAAGTGATGTAGAGCATTCCCTGATCATTCATAATTGGGGACACAGTATCTGAATACTATGTCCTCAGTTATTCACAAACATCGTAGTGATCCGTACTGATCACTGAGATGTTTGAAAATTACAAGGAATGATCAGCAAATATTTCACATCCACTCCTGCCCCACTCGACCTCCTGACAGCTTTCTCCTCCCCGCTGGGCACCAGCAGGTGGATCAGCTCTGTGTCCCCTTAAATCCCCGCTGCCTCTTCCAATACAGGCGGGGAAGAGCAGCGGGGATCAGAGGGGATTCAGACCGCAGCATGCTGTGGGCTCCCAGTGGAGAACCAAGGTGGTGGCTGGGGTTTGGGGTTTGGGGAGGTTTGGTGGAGCTCTCTCCACCGCTAGGCACTGGCCACAGGAGTCTCTGTCCCCTCCAATCCCCATTGGGAGCAGCAAGGATCGTAGGGGACACAGAGCTGAAACACCAGCTCCAGCATGGAGAGAACTAGGGGACCCAGACCAACTAATCAATAATGGGAATCATTGACATCTATTCTCATTATCGATTATTATCAATTAATCATTTAGTTGGTTGCAGCCCTATGTCTGATAATCTGACTTGGGATTACATTTCCAGACAGTGTAACAGAAAAGTATCTTACTGTCTATACTGTTGATCTAGATGTATCAGACAGATCTTCCTTTAATTTAGTAGAGGCTAATCCTCTACTGAGAGGTATGAGGCTATGTGTTGGCATTTAATGAAATAATCACTTTTAGATGTGGTGCAACTATTACTATGGCACATACAGTATAGGCAAGGCCGTCTTTAATATTAATTGGACCCCGAGCAAATATTCTCTTGGCCCCCTAAACACACCCCGGCCCCTACCTGCTACTCCCACCCATGCAATATTGCACGCTATATGCTGACAAAAAATATTGTACGGATAGAACCCGCAACCTGATTCACAGCTGTCTCTGCCTCTCTAGAGTCTGTGTCTGCCCCCTCCCCGTCCATCCCTCCAGTCAGTACTGGAGCAACAGAGAGGGGAGGGGGGAATCCCTGCGGCGAGCTGAGACTGACAGTCACCTGAGTGCAGGAACGGCGATCAGCGGTATGTGAAAGCAGCTGGAGTGAGGACATGTAGACAAGACGTGGCTGAAAAAGGCTGCAGGAGTTCAGCAGTGCTGAGATAGAAAAAGGGATGAAAATAAGATTAAATCAGTTTTTATAACAGAAAATAAACTAAAAAAATTGTTTTTTAAGATTTTAAAAAAATGCATGCAATTGTTTATGATGCACAATGCTTTAGCTAACTAAATGTCATCTAGTAAGGGTTTAGATCTATTTTAGGTTAGTATCTACTAGCAGGTTTTTAATATTTGTTAACTTTAAGATCCTATAAAGAATTAAATCCCTGACCAGAGTGAGCGCTCACCTTCCCTACCCTACATTTCTGTTAATCTTGAGGAACAAATCAAGCCCCCATTCAACCTCAAGGAGGTCATTTGGGAGACAACCAAAGAGTGTTGTACAAGCAGTCCAAGAAAGTTGGGCAGGTTTTGTTTTGAACTATTCCCAGTGTTAAAGGAGAACTATGAGGTGAGTGCTTTTCACTCACCTCATAGAGACTGTCACAGGTCGGCTCAGTAGATAAGGAGGTGAGCGAACACATACCGGCGTTCGCTCACCTCTCGATCCTGTCACGGCTCTCTGCTGTGACACGGGAGGGCCTACTTCCTCGCTACAAAGTTACAGAATATCTGCTGGGAGATATTGGGGTTGATTTACTAACCTGATAAACACACCACGAACGTGTATACACCTCTGCAGTGTGTTCCATCCCAGCATGATCTATGGGTGGAATCTAAACACCTTTGTAATGTGTACACACCCAGCAGGTGTGTTGTGCAAAGCCCTGAAGGAATTCCAAGGTGATGTTGGGTAAATTAGCTCTATGTTGTGTTGCTTGCGTTGATGAATGCAAGGAATGTAAATGCATGAGCTAACCATTTTTGTCTAAACTGTGAAGCAGCATTATATATGCATCATGTGCATGATTTTTCCATATATGGCATTAGTGGAAATATGCTTTTAGAGACTTTTTGGTTGATAAATACGTTTTGCTGTGTGAAAATCACACACACCTGGTGTGTGTGTGTGTTTAGGTTAGTAAATCACCCCCATTGTGTCTGGAATCATAGTTGGCATGGTGACGATTCCTCAGGCAATAGCTTATTCGCTCTTAGCAAGCCAGGATCCTATCTATGGCCTGTACACCAACTTCTTGTGCTGCATAATCTACTTCTTCATGGCATCCTCTCGCCATAACTGTGTTGGAACATTTGGGGTGTTGTGTCTTATGGTAGGAGAGTCTGTGAACAAGCAATTGAAAGCTGCAGGTTTTGCTGAAGAAGACAGCACATTCAACTTAATATTAACTACTGAAGGAACGATATGTGGGAAAGGCTGCTATGCTATTATGGTGGCCACATCATTAACCTACAGGGCTGGAATTTACCAGGTAATGTTGTGCCAACTTTGGATTATGTCAAAAATCAAATTGAACCTATAATTAAGCTAAACGTTTTTATGCTGGAAGCTGCAATTTTCTGACTTTAAAATTGCAAACCAGGTACAAAATTCACTGCACTTGGACTTATGCTAAACAGTTGCTTCAGTGTCCTAAAATTAGTATGCAGCTTCTTAAACAGATCATGACATCCTCTATCAGAGAGGTATTCTGTTTAATGGTAGACTCCTTTTTAAGTCTAAGTTTACTAAACTTGGTAATTCACTTTTGATCTGAGATTCATAAGTTGAAAAAATTAAAGCAGAGCTACGGGCTGACCTTTTTATCCAATAGTTCTCTTTAGGGTCACTGGAGGACATATACTAACTTCCTCCCGTGGCTCAAAACATATTAGCATTATATGCTGAGAGCACCACAGCCGGGACAGAGATCCACCCCGCTTTCTGATTGACAGTGGGCTCTGCCTATCTAGAGGCCTATCTGCCTATCACAGAGCAAGCTATGCCCACCCCCTCCTCGTTCATCCCTCCAGTCAGCGCTGGAGGATCCGAGAGGAGAGGGGGGAAAACCCTGTAGGGAGCAGTGACTGACAGCTCTCTGCAGGAAGATGATCGGGAAGTGAGCGAGCGGTAAGATGTTTTTACTCGCTTCCCGACCAATAGAGCCAACGTGTGACAGTTTCAGTGTCACATGTTGGCTCTAACTATGGGGATGAGTGTAATTCAGCCACCCCATAGTTCTCCTTTAACAACTGCTTCCATCTGTACCCTGCAGTATAAAGAACTCCCCTACTATTAAAAAATTACCCTAAGAGCACTTAAAAAAAAAATATCCTGATGTGTTAGCTGTGTGAAATGTGTACATTACTTATAATATGGATGTCTGGTCAACATAAAAATAAACATATGCAGTACATTTCTATAATACATATATATTTTCCAATTAATTATCTCTTTTAAAATGTTGCAAGCATACAAATATACACTGTGAAACCCAGTTTCCTAACTTCCTGCCTTGACTTACAATGCTGACGCTGCTGCACTGACTGCTAAAAGCCTGCATACACTGCACAGAGAAAGGGGTCTTGGGAGATGTAGTCCTGGGGACATGGTTACATCAATAGGAACTGACCATCCAGCATCTGTTACTGTAAAAAATGTCACATAAAATGAACATTTGCTGCCAAAGAGACATTGCCTTTGACTGTTCTACTTATGTAGAGGCTAAAATCTACAGATAATAACGAAAAAAATCCCAACTTTTTCTGTTTTGCAGATCCTAATGGGACTATTCCGCTTGGGTTGTATATCTATGTACTTATCCAATCCCTTGCTGAGTGGCTTTGTCACTGGATCATCCCTCACCATAATAACGCCCCAGATATGGGGGTTAACAGAATAGACACAGTGGTCTGGTGGGTCAGCATGTTGGCTTCTGCATTAATCTCAACAGAGATTGGTTTACTGGGGGGGGGCATTTGTTTCTCAATGTTATGTGTGATATTCCGTACTCGAAGGCCGAGAGCTACTCTTCTAGGTCATGTGAGTGGTACAGAGATTTATGAAGATCAGTTTTATTATAAAGAGCTTGACGATCTACCTTGTATCAAAATTTATAAATTTGATAGCTGTCTGTACTACGCGAACAAAGATTATTTCAAAACAACCCTATTTAACAAAACTGGGGTTAATCCATTATTTGCATTGGCATTACAGAGAAAAGCCAAAAAACAGGTTTCACAAGTAGAAACCAAGTATAAGTTTTTCTCAAAGCTAAATGTAGTAAAAACGGTTTGTAAACCCCACAAATCTCTTGATGCTGCCACCCCACCAGTCAGTATGCATTCCCTCATAATTGATTGTAGTGCCATGCAGTTTGTTGACTCTGTGGGGTTGATTTACTAACTTTATAAACATGCCACGAACAAGTATACACCTCTGTAGTGTGTTCCCTCCCAGCATGATCTATTGGTGGAATCTAGACACCTTTGTAGTGTGTACACACCCAGCAGGTGTGTTGTGCAAAGCCCTGCATGAATTGCAAGGTGATGTTGTGTAAATTAGCTCTACGTTGTGTTGCTTGCGTTGATGAATGCAGGAATGTAAATGCATGAGCTAAACATTTTTGTCTAAACTGTGAAGCAGCATTATATATGCATCATGTGCATTAGTGGAAATATGCTTTTAGAGACTTTTTGGTTGATAAATATGTTTTGCTGTGTAAAAATCACACGCACCTGGTGCGTGCGTGTGTTTAGGTTAGTAAATCACCCCCTAGGTCTCAATGTACAATGATTATGAAGAGATGGGCGTGCAGGTATTTCCTGCCAACTGTAATCCATCAGTACGTCGTTTACTCCACAAAGGAGACTTTTTTGGTAACTCCAAAAGCAATAATGGTTTGCGTGTATTCTATAGTGTACATGATGCAGTTACATTTGCTGAAAATAAGTTTTGAAGGAAGATGAACTTAAGTCAAGATAAAAATGCAGCTTAATTTCCAGCACCAGATAATGTAAAACTATAACAACTTTGTTAATAAAGTTGTCCTCCTGAGCCTTGCTATTGAACCTTTAAGGTGATGGCTGGCCTCATTGATCAATAGAGGTTTTGGAGAAGGCTGGACAATTTTCAGCTTTTACAAAAAAAGTCAAAATCTGCATATAATTTCAGCTGCACATATCTTATGATTGTTTTGACCTGTGGTTTTGTTTGAATGTAATCTCTGCTTATGCACTTCAGTTATGGGGTGATTGTGAATGGTTGAGTGACTTCCATGTCTTTTGGGGACAATAGAGACTAAAGAACTCCACTGGAGACCTCAAAATCTTACTTCTGGAGCTCCCAAGAAACCTGATAGTATCTAGCTAAAAACCAAACTTTACTTTTGGGTTGAATAGCCTCCTAAAAGCCTTCTAGAAGATAATACCACACTTGAAACACCATTCCCCCCAGTCAACCCCCTTTCCGGCTTAGCTTGACTTAAAAATCTGAGCAGATAGGTAATTGAACAATTTTCTGAATATCAGGAATGACTAAGGGAAATGGCTAGAGATGGAGACTAGACTGACAAGTAAACTACCCTTGCAGTCATTGACATAATGTACTTAAATTAAGATGGTGGCACTTGAGCAGCACATTCCATGCAAACCAGAAACTGGCTTTGTCATCACTGATTAGCATATCTAATAACCATAAGTGAGTAGCAAGGGACATTATGTTTAGTTCTGTGATAACTCACCAGCCCAAGTGGCTCCGTCGGCTAACGAAGGGGGGAGGAGTCCGGTGACGTCATGGACATCAACATCACCGGACTCCTCCCCCCTTCCCTTCGTTAGCCGTCACGGACATGGACGTCACCAGACTCCTCCCCCCTTCCCTTCGTTAGCCGATGGAGCTACTTGGGAAAGGGTGGAGAAGTCCAGTGACGTCGATGTCCGTGACGTCACTGGATCACCGACAGGACTCCCGAAAGCCGGCGGAGAAGGGGGTGTTTTCATTAGCGATCAAAATAATTTTAATCGATCAAAAAGTTTAACGATTAATCGAGAAACACAATAGTAACAATAGTAACAAATTAAAAAAATTAAAGTGACAGTAAACAACCATCAAATACACACACAAGAACCACCCACAAATACAGAAAACACAAAGTCATAATTTGTATATTAGTAACAATTAGAGGAGCACCGAAATAGAAATGTAAAAACCGAAACAAAACCGAAATTTAAAAAAATGTCTGACGAAAGCAAAAATGTTTTTTTTTTATTTTTTTC
>NW_017306375.1:1739534-1755528 GCF_000935625.1 Nanorana parkeri
TTTTTTATATTTATTTTTATTTATTAATTCATTTTTTATTAAATATTTTTATTTTTTACTTTACTTTTAGGGGCTTTGGGGAAATATTAGGGGTCTAAACAGACCCCTGATATTTCCCTTTTAAAATAGAAAAAGAGATTGAGAACACGGAGTCCTCAATCTCTTTTTCTGTATCCCCTGTTATCAATGAACAGGAATCCTCTATACTGAGCGTTCCTGTTCATTGATAACTTGAGAACAGTTATCAATTAACAGGATAACTGGTAAAAATGTTGTCCCCATAAAAGGAAGTGAGGGAAAATCCCTCTAAAGGTGCCCATACACTGCTCGATTCTCGTAAGAGAATCGCGGGAAATCCCACGATCGTATGACAATCGAGCAGTGTGAACGAAGACGTGCGACCGCTTCTACTGTACGGTCGCACGTCTTTTGTCTAAGGAGCACGCTAGAAAACCAGCTGAAAATCGTACGATTTTCGGCTGGTTTGAACGGTGCTCGGGAGACAAATGCCGAACGGGCCGGTGTGCACACGCGCACACTGCCGGTTCAGCGTTGCGGTCATCGGAAGCCCGCCCCTCAGGGGGGCGGGCTTGTGATGATCGAGAGTACGATCTGCCTGTCCAAGATGGGCAGATCGTACGTTTTTTTAATTACTTTACAACCATCGCAAGACTAAGGTCTTTTGATGGTTGTAAAGTGTATGGCCACCTTAACAGCAACACAGATGAAAGTAAAATGCAGGTTTTTTTTTTAATTTAAGTAAGGGAATGCTAGAACCTTTATTGTTATCTTATGTTTCCTAAAAGGTTGTTCCCAGAAGATAAAAGTAAGGGGAAATCCCTCTAAATGAGCCCCTGAATAACAGTAAAACCTTTCCCTATTATATCTAAAACAAACAAACTAAAAAAACTTTTGGAATTAGACACATTTTTACATCTTAGACATGCTGTCACAGAACAATTGTCCATTATAAAATAATCTAATAATACAATAATACAAATAATACACAAAACATGTTTGTCCCAGTAAAAACAATAAATATTTATTACATTGGTATTACATATGTAATTGCAAAGCTACCGGCAAACCAATGGAAATAAAAAAAATTGCTCTGATCCATAAGGGTATACTAGTGCGAGAGCTCAGGTGGTAAGAATTGCCTCCAATTATATAATTTTACTGTACAAAGTGACATAAAACAAAAACTAAATAGATATAAAGAGTAATTCACAAAGCTGCCAAAGGATTCAGCTGTAGCTTCGGCTTATCCTTCGGCTTGCTTTGGTTGCGGGAGCCCTTCGGTTAAGTCGAACCGAAGGGCTGCTGTCACTATAGCCCGTACAGCAGCCGAAGACAGGCGAGTGGCTCAGCCAAGTCAAGGGCATATGCTTTGACTGAGCCGAAGTGACAGCCGAAGCTGGGTGAACGACCTGCTGAAGGCCGGCTTTTCGCCCAGCAAATGACATCAGGGCGGAGTTGTCATGGCTTGCTCCGCCCAGTTGTAATGACAGATCAGCATCCCCAAATGAACTGGGTCATGAAACAATAACAACTGGGCGGAGGCGGCCATGACGTCACGGTCGGCTCCGCCCAGTTGTTATTTATTGGCCGGGACCTGCTAGAAGACTCTAGCAGGTGCCAGCCAATAGGAAATAATTGGGCAGAGCTAGTTGTCAATGCTAGCTCCGCCCAATTGTTAAAAAAAATCTTACTATTTATTTACATTTTTTCAACTTTTTTTGTGTGACTTCATTGATTTTCTATTCTACTCAGTACCACAGAGGCACCGAGCAGAATAGTCGAGCAGAATGCCGCTCGGTAGCATTCGGCTATTCGCTCACTGCTGTTCGGCCCCTATGTGAATAGGGGCGAATGGCAGTTAGTGAGCTGTCGGAGCTTCGGCTCAGCCGATCCAGATGTTGGATCAGCTGAGTCGAAGTCCTTCTGCACTTTGGCTCAGCCAAACATGCAGATCATGTTCGGCTGACTGAAGTGCAGCCGATGTATGGTTGATTTCAGCCGACGTACGGCCTTCGGCAGATTTGTGAATAACTCCCGGGGTATAGGTGCTAGAGATGTTCTGTACTCTTCATTCAGATGAATCACAACATCCTAAATCAGACATCAGATGGGAATGTTCCATGAAATAATGCAATCAAAATATTTTAGATAGTTTTAAAATAAAAGAACTTTAAAGGCAGCTTTACTTTTCCTTGCAAAGGCTATGCAGTACCAGACAGGACCTTACAGTAAAGGGCGCAGGAGCAGGGAGGAAGGTAAGTATTTTACAGGTGGGCTGGCACTCATGGGGTTGGGGTGTGCATGGGTTAGGACATATCTACTGTACTAAAGATAAAGTAATCCTTAAAATTCCAAATGGGGTTGTATTGAGGTTTTCAAACTCCTATTTCAACCACTAGAGAGCACCCAAGCTCCATTAATAGTACACACAACTTGGCTAATGTACCGCCAGATAGTCTTTACTCCAGACTACCACAACAAGAAAATGACAAATAAAAGTCATCCAGAAAACAATATTACTGGTGGCAATGTGTAATAAAGTTCAGTTATTTAGACTGCAAGCCAATACACCGTGGAAGTTGATTTACTCCTCCTAGAAGCAGACGTTGTTCACTTAGTAAAGTTAATTTGCATGTCAGACAATATACTGTATGTTCACTTTGTAAATATAAATTGATTTTAGTTTATAATAATTATAATAATAATACTAATACATTTGATATATATATATATACACACACACACATATACACACACACACACACACACACCTGGTTTGTTGATGCAGTTAATGCAATATAAGAGCAAATTTGGACATAAAACATTTCTGCAAATCTCAATTTGATGAATATAACGGAGAAATAAAACTCAAAATTTTACAAAAGGAGATTGGAAACTCTCTTCAACCAAAGTTTCAGATCATAGTTGACTTGATAGTCTGAGTGTGGTGAAAACAATAGCAGAACTAAGTCGGTTTTCTGAACCTTGGAGCCAATCAAGATGTTTTGTTTTCACCCAGCAGCTATGGATTTCTTACAAAGAAGGAGAAGGCTATAAGAAATCTTCCTGTAGTTTTCACTGTTCGAAATGTCATTCATAAATGAAATGAAGACAAATATTTAATAGAACAATTTGAGAGAAATAGAAATAGTGGGGCAGCTATGCACTGTGCAGCCTTGATTGTACCAGTATGATCTGATACAAGGAGGATTCATCAGCAGGAAGCTTTACCTGCAGTTTCATCACTATAGCTAACTTTGGAAGTATTTAACACAACACTTAGACATGCCAGAGGCTTTTTCGAACTTTAGGAAGTACTGTAATCTGAAAAAAACACGTTATGAACTATTTTGGCTTCAATTGTCAAAGGTATTTTTGGAGAAAAAAAAGTAAGAAATATCTTGCAAACAAAGAAAGGGGATATTTTATGCTTCAATATTATGTGCCTGCTAGTGGCATGCTGATTATTTTGTGGGTAAAGGATATAGCTTATTCTTAGGGCTGTGGAAATTAAAGATTAATTTCTAGATTAATCGTTAAACTTTTTGATCGATTAAAATTATTTTGATCGCTAATGAAAACACTCACCTCTCCTCCGGCTTCCGGGAGTCCTGTCGGCGATCCGGTGACGTCAGGGACATCGACGTCACCGGACTCCTCCCCCCTTCCCCAAGTGGCTCCGTCGGCTAACGTAGGGAAGGGAGGAGGAGTCCGGTGACGTCGATGTCCGTGACGGCTAAGTAAGGGAAGGGGGAGGAGTCCTGTAATGTCGATGTCCGTGACGTCACCTGGCTCCTCCCCCCTTTGTTAGCCAACGGAGCCACTTGGGCCGGTGAGTTTGCCCAAGAAACTTTCTGCACGAGCGCCAGCCAAGGCATTGGCCTATACACATAGAGAACAGCAATTAAGTAATAAAATGAACTAGGATCACACTAATCCAGCACGTTATTAATATTGAGTGGGGCACGTGAGATTAATAACGTGCTGGATTAGTGTGATCCTAGTTCATTTTATTACTTCATTGCTGTGCTGTATGTGTATAGGCCAATGTAGTTGGATCTGTATGTGCGTTATAATTAATCGAAATTTAATCGAATGCGAAAATTTTAATCATTACCAGCCCTATTTATTCTACAAAGTATCCACATATACTTGAGGCTATCAGTAAAGTCAGTGAAGAAGCAGAAGCTGAAAAGGTGGTTGAGTGTTCCCACAAGGCAATGTCTTTTTTTTTTTTTTGCCTTGTTGCTGATGAAGGGGGCGTGCCCCGGAAACGCGTTAACGTCACTAGCACACAGGAATCGCCCAGTGGATGTCTAACTGCCTGTCAGCTTTCATTCCATGGCTGTGTGACACTCATGTTTGTGAGTACCTTTCTTTACCTTATGATTATTGAAATAAAATTGACCTGCACCAGGAAAGGTGCCCCCTTTGTGCGTATTTTCTAGACTCACAGCTTTCCCGGCTTCTTTGGGGCAGCATCCTGCAGCATGCCCAAGAGGATTTCGCCCAGAGAGGAGTGATAGTTTGTGGCGCTTTACTGCTTTTACTTTGTTTAAAGTAATAAAGCCTCTAGCTAGCCTATCCCCTGACCCACTTATGTTACTTTTTCCTTGCGCTCTCCAGTCAATTTTTTCCTATAGGAATTAAGCCCGGTTGGAGCTCTGTGTCAGATGGTGCAGTTGTCCACTAGATATGGGAACTGGTTCATGGGAAAAGGTTACATGTTCCTTTATACCTAGAAGTCCTGAGTATTTTTCAGCAGCTCTGATTGAGTAAAAGTGCGGTAAAAGACCTTAGGAAAGGTAAATATATAAATGAGTCTGTCCTGGGCAAAGTGAAAGAGTGTCTATAAGCAGTTGGTCAGATAGACTTGAAACTTCCACATGAACTTCTCTACTTAGCTCTTGCAGGTTGAATTGGATAGTGGGGAACAAAGAAAAGATAAGCAGAGCAGAAAGTGGGACTATTAGGTCAACCTGTTACTTTGCCACAGATTTGCACATGTCAAGTTAATGGTAAACTGTAGTCAGAAAGTATGAAGGTTGCTATTTCCTTCCCTTTCTTAAAAATACTAGCTCACTGGCTGACCTGCTGTCCCTGTGGCTTCAACACTACACAAGGATTTCAGCAATGGCGCCACCCGTATTGCTGTCAGTGCCAGTGTCCTTTAGCATACAGGAGAAATTCTGTGCTCATGTCCCCAAAGACTCCTCTGTCTTTTATGACCAGCCCAGTGTATGGCAATACCTGCAATCACCTGATCTCTGATTCCCAATTCTGTGATCTACTGTTGGGAACCGATTGTTTCTAGAGCCATGATGTACATGTCTGAAGAAAGGTCTTCTGATTGGCATTTTTCCACCTGGAGATAAGAGGAAGATGCATCTATCTGTGTCCTTCTTTTACTCCCACCTTATTCTCCATCGACATGAACAGATATGTCCAGCAGAGCTGAACATTACTGTTCATGACTTTACTGGCTGACCCCACTGCCTAAGAGTGGTCAGATCATGAATACATTTTCCAAGTGCCATCTAAAGCCTGTACGCTTAGCTCTCAGTTTCCTTGGAGGAAATGACAGATTACACACAGGCAAACATACAAACCTATCACCTCTAATCAGCTGCATACACTGTTAAATGAGTTCTGTCACCCTAAAATAAAATGCTTGATGTAATCTGCTTCTTGCAGAGACCAGTTGATGAGTAATGAACCATGGCTTGGTCCTTTATTACAGCCAGGAGGTCAGCTGATGTCTACTAGCAAAGGAATGATTACGACAGAATGTATCACAGACTATTGGAAGCAAGGAGACAGTGATCTATCTACACACCTGTACTGTTTGTTTAATGCAATGTAATCACTCCAGAGAAACCATGCTTGTTTTAATTGAATCAATAGGGTGAACACTGCTGATTGAAACACGGACTCCCTACTTATTTATAAGAGCTGGGGGTAAGCATGTGGGAAGGTTTTTTTTCACATTATCTTCATCCTTTTCTCTTACCGCTGTTCACATTTATTGGACGAATCTAATACTATTTGTCAAGCTCACTGAGTTAACAGCTAATTCACAATCTTTAATTAGATTACGAAGGGATGGTGTGTGATCAGAAGAATTAGACTGTTGGTACTGTTTTTTGTTTTAATAGCAGTAAATGACAGTTATATTGCAATGCTGTTGAAGCCGAATTATAATATTCTTTAAAATGCTGATTATGCAATATGCTACCTGTCAATGTTTTTTCTTAAGTAACTTTCCCTTCATTTATAAAGCCTGAAATAGAAAAATCTGCACAGGAAGTGTGATAAGAAAAAAGGTGACTATAGGCAACGCAGTGGTTACATCGGCAGAAAAGTTGATTATAGAAGCTAAAGAAAAGGTCCCTTTCCAGTCTCAGTCCATCGAAATTAATGGATTATGGCTGCTAGGAAGTCCTGAAAAGAAGCCTCAAAATTCAACAGATTATAGGGCGGGTAAAAATGTGTTGCATCTGTTTGTAAGTAGGACAGAAACTATTTACAAAATAGATTTCCACATCATGATGTGGCTTTGGAAAGCAACAGAAAAAGAATAGCTTCAGCTTCTTCTAAAAAACAAAAACAAAATAAAGATGTTGTTAGAAATGTTAAAAAAGCATTTTTTTAAACTATATAAATATGCTCCTATTAAAAAATTAGTTTTTAAAGAGAAACTCTAAATATTTGAAATACATTTTATTTAACTTGTTTAAGTTTATTACTTTTTAAACTTAGGCTTATATATTTTACAGCTTAAACAAAAAATTCATTTTACAAGTTAACATTTATTACAAAATGAATACATGACACATCATTACCAGAGCACTATGATGTCATGGATTAAAGTGGATATATGAAGATAAGTGACCTGCACTCGGCCCCGTAAGGCAACATAGTGACAAGAGTAAGAAGTAATGAGCAAGTATACTGTATATACAAGATCCTACAGGTACTCTTGCCTGCTATACAATAATATTATAGGCCTGTCCCCTCCTGCGGCTGGGTGTTTAGCACTGGGTGTTAACACTTGTATATATACTTGATCATTACTTGTTACTTTTGTAACTGTGTTGCCTTGAGGAAGTGTCCCTGCATGGCCCCGAACCTTTGGCTTTATGACCTATGTGCACATCATCAGTAAGATAAATCAAGTTTGCATCTTCATTGACTAAGTGCTTGGTGACTTATCTTCTTATATACTGAGATCCTGCACGGCGCCATCCGTTGCAGTCACTACTAGCACCACGCTATTAGCTCTGGTCATAGCGCTTTATGTTGTGCAGCTGGCATCTGTATTTCTCCATGGAATAAAATAAATTGCCTAGGGTGACAGTGAATGGTTCAGACAGGAACACAACAAGGAACCAAATGGTGAAGCGGACGTAAAGTCAGGACAGGTCAAGGTAGGCTGCAGATAAGCATAGTCAACAAGCAAGAAGAATAGCCAGAAGGCATAAACCAAAAAAGGTCCAAGTCATAACCAGAGCAAACCAGAAGTAGCAGATTCCAAGGACTAAGCAAGAGACAGAAGTTGAGAAGAAGCCAAGTTGTAAACAGGAAAAAAATCAGAAGCTCAGAAACATAACCTGGCAAGTAAAGATACACACACACATATACACACATTTGATTAGGCACTAATAACATGCTCAGCTCCCAATAACAGCACAACTATGATTGAGGAAAGGTGTGCAGCTGCAGCATGATCAAACTGATTATTTTCCAGAAGATGAAAGGGCAAGCATCTACACACTGTGTACAGATTATTCACTTAGCAAAGTGAACAAAGCAACACCATATTCTAGCATCATATATTTATCATGTGTAATAGATGCATTTACTTTTACAATATTGTTTGGCTTAAATACAGCAGCAGCACCCCAAACTGATTCAAAGTCTTTTTTAGGTAGTTTTGGTAGAAATAGGCCAGAATTGAGCGGTGGAAGTATAGCTTGTGGTCTCTTTTCTTTGCCATACCACACTGTATTGTCATAAAAGTTTAAAAGTGTACACAAACATTTTAAAACTGGGTTGAACTCGATGGACATTTGTCTTTTTTCAACCTGACCAACTATGTGAAACCACAACCTCACGTTCCAAAGAGGAGGCAGTTGTCATTGTGAAATAAAATGGCAGAGCCATATTTCAAAGACAATAGCCAGATATATAGTACAGTGGCTGGAGAGTATATAAGCAAAAGAGTGTATTGTTACAGAAACAGGATCCAAAAATATTGTACAGACTCCATAGTCAGCATTGGAGTAGGCCACATTTTAAAAAGGACACACTGATGCAGCTGTTTAGGCAAAATATCCACAATAATGTAATATTGAACAGACTGCATAGACAGTATTTCATCAATTTCTGGTAGGCTTAATTTGTTAAATCACAAATGTAATGTAGACAAATAACAACTATAAAGTGTATATTTTACACATAAAAAGAAGCAATATTGCATAGGCAGTATATCAACAATTGCATGTAGGTCTTATTTGCTAAAGCACATACCTTCTCCAGATTTGAGACAAAAAAATATTATAAGGTGTATATTTTCACTGTTTTAATGAAGGAATACTTTACAGACTGCATAGAAAGTATTTCAACAATCTCTAGTAGGCCACATTTTAAAATGACACACCAAAGGCAGTTTTACAGCCCACAACACCACATTTAAGTTCACAGAAAACAGGAAGACCTATTTTAATGACTCCATGCAAGAAAAGTGGTGTTTTATGCTGTGAGATTATACAGTGGCAGTCATTGAACTGGAACAAGTATGCCGGACCAGTATCCTAAAGAACCGTAGCCAGAAGATTACCTCATAAATTGTTAATTATTGAAACAAAACTCCCCCTATCAGCCCACACAGCGAGAACTTATGAATATTTTTTCAGCCCTGGAGTTAGCACAATGAACACCTAAAAAAAGGTAAGCTGCAGTTTTTGTTTTTTTAAAGTTATGTTATATGAATGGGAACATGTAACAAATATAAAGTAGTGGTTATTCCAATTGGGCAGCAAAAGTGGAAATACACTTTAAGGAAAGATGGTAATTTAATCTTCAGCTCTCTCAGGTACCTTTTACCACAAACACAGAAGGATATTGTTTACAAGGGAAATAATAATGGTTGCTCCATTGAGAAAGAGAATTTTCATGTTTCCTTTAAGTTTATAATTAAAGTCAATAAAATCCATATTTTTTTCAAACTTTACTTTGTTTTTTTGTCTTTTTTAAGGTGAAAACTTGTCACTGATTAAAAAACAAAAAATAACAACCCTTGAAGCATTTACAGTTATCGGAGAATGGACTTCTTCCACATGTCAGCAGCTGCCATGACTCCAACACTGGGATATGGTGAAATGATCATGTGCGTCATCAAGGTCTTTTTTAACATCATTTAAGAAGACAGCCAGATGCTTCTCGTTGTTCTTAGAGAGGGTTTGTAGCACATGCTTTTTGATCTAGACTTCCTGCAGTCATCACAGGAATCAGGTTTACTTTTAAAAGAACCTGAGAAAAAAAGCAGATACATTCAGAAATGTGACTACTATGAAAACCATCATATATTTAATTGCTAAGCTGGGGATGAGCAACATACTGTAATTCAACAATATCCATGCTAAAGTGACTGATGTCTAGTGATAGAAGATACCATGGTGTAAAAGCATCCTGAGAATATGTGTACTCCAGTCCTTTGCCTGTAAGTGTGCAAGTCAACTTTGAGCACTGTTTAGAGCAGGTGGAACAGACCTAAACTGCTGAGAGGATAAACTAAGCCCTACTAACAGCACCCCGCTACTGTAATTGGATTTTTAATCTAACTACCAAACATGTAGAAAACCAAAAGGATAACACCATTTCCTATCAGCAATCTTTGAAGTGAACGTGTGGCCAGGCTATAGACGATCAAATATCTACATATCTCTAACAAACTCTCACTGACCTGGAACTGGACAGCCTACTATCCTTATAATGTAAATAAGCAGCAAGTGTTGTAAGCTGTTCAGAAGTGGACTACAACCTGGCTTATGATTTTTAAGGATGAATTATACCACATTGCATGAAGATCTAGATATCGGTGAGGGCTTGTTTTCAAACCTGTTTACTTAATAATGTATAAGAACTTTTATATAATATAATGTCCTTAGTTTGTCCTCAAGTTCACTGTAGGAGTAACCTTGAATATACTGTATACATTGAGGGTTTGTCTGTTCCCACTGTTGTCTGAACTGTGGTTACTTTACTAACTGTGGTTAGCATTCTAGGCTAACGTTACTGTTCAAACTTGTATTAATTAGTTAAGAATCCTACGTCTCTTCTTAGTTTTCCTGCAAGACAAAAGGAGAAAGGGTAAATATATTTTTTTGCATTGTTAGCTAACCCTGAGTTAGTGAATTGAACACACAGGCCTTTAGGGCTTTTTCACTCTCCAGACCAGATGTAAATGCGTTTCTGCAAAATGCACGTATAAATGTTTTCTCGTGCATTCCAGTGTGTTTTGCGGCTTTTTTTGTTCGCAGTTGGTTTTGTTTGGGTTTTAAGCATGTTTCAGTGCATTTACATGTGTTTGTATGTGTTTTGCATGTGTTTTTGGTGTGTTCCAGAGAACAAAATGCAGCATGCTGGACTTGCTCTGGAACTGAATGTGATGGTGTGAACTAGTCTCATTTTACACAATGGTTTGAACTTGCCAAATTTTTACCATTGGAATTAATGTGTATGTGTTGTCGGCCCAAATGAAAAAAAAATCTGTTCTGGATCTGGTCTGGAGATGGTGTGAACAAGCCCTTGGTCTATTGACAGTCCAGTCAGATAGAATGTATACACATAAAATGATGAACAATAATGTTTACTTACATGAACATTCTTTCTCTATTCTATGTTAGATATTCTTGTAATATATTCAAAGCTGCATGAATGGCTGCACATATGAAAATGAATGTAGCTAGAATATTACAAGGCTTTTGTTTTTCTATTATGGTGTCATGATTTCTGTTATTGTAGACCCAGGAATTCCCAGTCAAATACTCTATTTCCACGTATTGATTTATTTTTGTTGTTGAAGAGCAGACAAATGTATTCAGTGCTGCCTCCGTAACCATTCAGTATCATTTGGAATGTCAGAAAGTCATGTCAGCATCAGAACGAGGTGCATTGCTCCTGTATATTTATCACTCCATCTCAATTCTCCCAGGACCAGGCTGGCCACAGTTTAATCGAAGAAACAGTGAAATAAATAGCACTGACTCAGTATCCATTATAAGGAGAGATCACCTTCCTATAAGGCAGAGCAAGCAACTGTTGGAAGTCAAATGTGCTTAACTTAGGCAAGGAATTTTTAGTCATACAGTAATTTCTATTTTAAATACAAATAAAAACAGGAGTTTTAGTTTAAAGCTGAACTCCGGGAAGAACAGCATAATAGACAGATTACATATTTAGGAGGGAGCTGTTTTATTTGCCAAATGATTATTTTCCTGCCCATCCTGTCCTGGTTTACACTGAAACTAAACTGAAAATCAGTTCTGGCCATTTTCAAGACTAGTAGGCTAGGGACTGTCAAACCAAGGGCTTGAGGAGTGCACTGCCATGGGGAACATGTGCCAATGCAAAAAAATGTGTACATGGTGAGCAATCTAATTCTCATGGACTGCGTAACTGACAGTGGTGGCGATCCTAAACCAGTACCTGGGCAAACCTCCTTCAGTGGACCTGGAACTGGATAGGGCGATGTGCTCTGCTGTGTGCATTTATTTGCAATCAAGGAAGGGATCCTTTGGCAATTTTAGTCTCAGGGGCCTGTGGAGTTCGGTGGGGTCAGGATCCAAGTCATGCTGGACCTGTCCAGAAACACACTGCACATGCGGCATGTGCTAAAGCTCCTGCTGGGAGTCATTAATGCGTCTGAGAGGACCTACCGATGAAGTCACCTCTTCCACCTTCCTACCTCTCTGAACTTACTTCTCCTTTACCTTTGCTTCCTCCCCTTTTTTTCTCTCTCTGCCTTTCTCATTGCTTCTGGGAGGGGGTCTTTCATGCCCTCTTTCCCATTTGTCCAGCTTTCCAGCTAGCCTGTGATGGGTCCTCTTAAGCTCACCTCTCTGAAAGGGAGGGGTCTTAACAACCCAGAAAAGCACTCAAGGCTGCTTGTCGATCCAAAGAAGATGTGTACACAAACAGCTTACATTAAGGAAACTAATATCAAGTGGGATTGGGCTCCCAGTGTACATAAAATAACACAGACTTTCTAGCATCCTATCATTGCCCCTGCCTGCTCACTAAGTCTAAGGAAGTCAGCATCCTCATTGCTAAATCAGTCCCTTGGTCCTTAGTGGATCTGAGGATGGACGATCAGTGGCATTACCTATTTGTGGAGGGGATGATCGTTGATTATAGGCTTACTCTTCTTACCTAACTCTGATCAGCTACTGTTTCTTCAGAGGGTGCTCCTTTTGTTATATGATTTCTATGATGGCACCATGATTTGGGGAAGGGACTTCAGTTTTGTTTTGCATCCCTTGTTGGATGTTTCCGTCTTTCATACCTTAAAAAAACTTTTTAAAAAGTGGAACGCTACCTGCTCCACCTTGTGGACTCATAGTGCCTTCTTCATCCACAACATGTAGATTTCACATTCTTCTTGGCTGTCTACCAGATGTACCTCTCGATCCTGCCACGGCTCTCTGCCGTGACAGGGGGAGGGGCTGGATTCCCCTCTCCGATCTGCCAGCGCTGACTGGCAGAATGGACGGGAGAGGGGGCGGGGACAGCTGGCTCTGCCTCTAGATAGGCAGAGCCAGCTGTCACTCACGCAGCTGGGCGGATCCCGTCAGCTAAGTCGTGATCCGCTCCGGCTGCGAGCTGTAGCTCGCGGTATACTGAACTTAGGGTAACGGGAGGACGCTAGTTTGTGTCCTCCCGTTACCCTAAGGAGAACTATGGGGAAAAAGACTGACCCCATAGTTCTCCTTTAATAATACTTCAAGGTTGAACTTCTTAGTTTAAAAGAAAATGATGCAGTACTAAAGAAACCATGCTGTCCAGAAATGTATTGACTATGTAACTGAGAACAATAATACACTGAGAAACATATAAAATACAGTATAAGACTGGTCTTACTTGCAATAGGATTTTGTATGACCATACCTTGCATTCTGCTTCATATACAAACTTTTTTGCAGTATATAAAGTACTATGTACTCTTGCATGCACTCAAGTGTCTTGTGAAAGAGTTATTTTAAAGTAAAAAATTTTAAAATATAGTTTAACATCTTTGCTTGGGCAGGATCTTCTGGAATCCCATAGTTTACTGAACACAGAGAGGGATATCAGCAGAAGTTTAGTTTATGATAACATCCTTGAGAAATGTGGTCATTCTTCTTCTGTCCTACAAAAAAAAATCTTCTTTAGAGCTAAATACAAAAACCAGACAATCATCCTCATACTACCATCCCCTCCCCTTAGAGGCATCGGATAGTCCTGTAGGATTTCAGCAAACAATAAAATGAAAGGTAACAAGCCAGTAATTATTTCTTAAAGATTTTAAAAAGGGGTAAAAGGTTGACATTGTAGCTGAACATGTGCGTACAGTTAAAGAGCACAATGAATCCCAAAACATTGCCTAAAGTGACACTAAACTCAGGAGTTAAAGCTTGAAAATGCATTCAAGTACCTTAACTTTTAACAAAAATGTATCTTATTTGTGTATCATTCGGCTGTAGATCCTCAAATCATCTCTGAATTGGTGCTGACACTGACCTTCCTTCTGGAGGATGGCTACTTTTTCCCCCCATGGTCTCTGTGTGTGTTGTAAAGTAGCCACTGCTCCAAGCTCACTCCCGTGATGGACTACAATCTCACATTTTGTCCATCACATGAGTGAGCATGGAGTGGTGGTTACTGTACAACACACACAGGGACCATGAGCAACAAAAGTAGACACCCTCCAGAAGGAAGGACGGTGGCAGCACCAATTCAGAGATGATTTGAGGATCTACAGCCTAGTGAAACACAAATAAGATACATTTTTGTTAATAGTTAAGGTACATTAATGTTTTTTGAAGATTTAACTCCTTAGTTTAGTGTCACTTTAATGCTACATGTCTACTAATATTGCAATCTCAAGGGTTGGGTAATGCAACAATATGTACTACTGCTCATTATCCTCATTGTACTTTTTGTAGAGCTATTCTCCCTGCGAATATCTCTAAACATTTGTTCTGTGTGGATATATGCTAAATAGGATGTCCTTTAGCTGTTTCTTTATAAGGGGATTTATTTTCAAAAGCTAGTGCCACTGGCTGGATTGAGGCGGGGGTTGCTCCTGATAGTGCAGTGGCGATGGCAGGGGCGTATCCACTGCAACGCAAACAAGGTGTTTGCGTTGGGCAGCACTTTCCAGGGGGGCGGCAAAAAATGCTGCCCCCAAAACAGTGAGGTGAGCCGTGCTGCACAGAATCAGGCAGCCTTGGCTGCCTAATCAAGCAATACTAATTATAGAGCTCCTGCTGGAGGAAGAGGCAGGGCCAGGGCTCAGCAGCGCAGGTCCGGCGGCAGAGGTGGGGCAGGCTGGGGCCCAGCAGCAAGCGGCTCGGGGCTGATGGCGGATGTCCTGGAGGCAGCCTGGGGAGCTGCAGGTAAGAGGAGCGCACGTGCAAAGGGACAGGCAAAGGGACCCTGCGCAGCCCACCATAGATTCTGCACAGCCCATCTGACAGTCTCAGGTGGGCTGTGCAGGATTTATGGTGGGCTCAGTAGGGCCTATGGTGGGCTGTACAGGGTCTATGGTGAGCTCTGCAAGGTCTATGGTGGGCTGTGCAGGGTCTCAGGTGGGCTGTACAGGATCTGTGGTGAGCTCTGCGGTGGGATCAGTAGGGCCTATGGTGGGCTGTACAGGGTCTATGGTGAGCTCTGCAAGGTCTCAGGTGGGCTGTGCAGGATCTGTGGTGGGCTGTGTGGTGTCTACGGTGGGCTCTGTAAGGTCTCAGGTGGGTTCTTCAGGGGATCTATGGTGGGCTGTGCAGGGTCTCAGGTGGGCTTTGCAGCTTGAGACCCTGAAGAGCCCACCAGAGATCCTTCACAACCCACCTGAGACCCCACAGAGCCCACCACAGACCCAGCACAGCCCACCATAGAGCCTGCACAGCCCACCATAGATCCTGCACAGCCCACTCTTTGACCCCGGCTTCCTTGCTATGCTAATAGCGCAATCTGTTAAAAGCTGGATACAGCATGTGCGTTGTATCTAGCGATTGACAGGTTACACAAAAATCAGCTTCTCTCTGTCCAGTGCCTCCCAAATCACTGACATCACTGGTTGCCAGGAGCTTGGTGAGACACCAGCCAGAGCATCCCGCTCAGCTCCCTAACAACCGATGACATCTGTGAACTGGGCAGGAAGCTGAACAGAGTGTCACAGGTTGCTAAGAGCTCTTAGGGACGCTGTTGCCTGCCCTCTGCCGCCCAGCCGAAACTTGTCACTCCCACTAATGAGATGCTGCCTGACGCGATTGCCACAGGCTGCTTCATTATAGGATCAGTCCTGTCTCTACTCTATTCCTGTTCTGGTGGCAACTCAGAATATTGGATTTTTTTCCCTTACTTTCAGTCCCTGTGAAAGCAGTCAACAGGACAAATATAGGGGCTGAATTTCCTTAACTTGAACATGCAAATCTTTTAAAACCTGTTGGGTTCTAACTAGGGCTGCAGCTAACGATTACCAACTATTCTCATAATCGATTATTATCGATTTGATGGATTAGTTGTTGCAGCCCTAGTTCTAACCCTTTGCTATGCTAACCAAAACGCAAATTTTTGTTTTGCTTTTAGCTACTTTAAATTCAAACCAGACTCCAAATATTCCTAAAGAGACATGGGGATATGGTATGCTGGAACATGAGCACACAGCAAAAAGCAAGATTTTATTAAATATCATATAGTAGATTAAATATAC
>NW_017306375.1:1755654-1793339 GCF_000935625.1 Nanorana parkeri
ACTGTAACATTGCTGCCTGGGGAGTTTTACATATGTCATGCTGCAAAATCTTTTTAATAAAATGGTGTAAAAATGGTTTGACTTTTTTGTCTATTGCAAAACATTCCTTACTAGCACCCACATTTCAGTGAGATGACCAGACCAACACCCAAATGCAGCAAAGTATCTGACAAGATACAACTAGCGTGAAACCCTTTGAATAGTATCCACGGCAACAGCCCAGCATGGAGTGAAGGATTTTCTTAAAGCTTCTCGAGTGATTACCATATTTTGATCTATTCATCCAAAAAGCACACATGAGATCAAAGACCGTGTCCTTCATTGGCATGGCACCATCCCTAGGGCAGACCTTTCTCTCTCCCCAGGTACAGTGGAAGTTTACAAGGGCAGAAGTACACAGAGTTATAAAAAAAATAGGAAACAAATGAAGCTATATTTACTGTTGGTGCATCTACTTATTTTTATCTGTTCCATACATGCAGAGCATGAAATGCCATCCAAAGATTATGTATGAATTAACATCTGCTGCATTGACACCTGCGCATTGCAACATAAGTGTTTTTCCCCATAATTCTCTTTAGGGTGACGGGAGGACATACTATATACTAACCTCCTCCCGTGGCCCAAAGCTCAGTATATAGTGGCCTATTGCCTGCGATATACTGAGAGCGCCGCAGCCGGGACAGATCTCGGCAATACTGTCGTGGTCCACCCAGCTGCGTGAGTGACAGCTGGCTCTGCCTATCTAGGGGCAGAGCCAGCTGTGCCCGCTCCGTCCTCGTTCGTTCCCCCAGTCAGCGCTGGAGGATCAGAGAGGAGAGAGGGAACTGACAGTCACCGCTCACTGCAGGGAGACGATCGGGAAGTGAGCGGATCGGCGGCATGTTTCTGCTCACTTCCCAATAAATAGAGACGACCTGTGACAGCTTCTTTGTCACAGGTCGGCTCGAACTAAGAGGATAAGTGGAAATCACTCACCTCATAGTGCTCCTTTAAACCTGAACTCCTGGCAGGAATAAAAGTCACAGATTATTGCAGCTCTGTAGTCCTATTTACAGGATGAAAAATGGGTTTTCCCTCATAGTGTCAGTTTGAAATTCAGATATTATAGTTAGAAAGGGTCCTTTTTAAAGATGAACGTACCCCCTGGACTTCTCCAAGATGGCCCCAGGGTTCCATCAGGGTTTAGTGGCAATATGGTGGCTGGTCTATGTCATTAAGATGAGCATACACCAGCATAAATGTAGCCATAGGCATGCACAGGCCACAGCAGGAAAAAGTAGTCATAATGCTGTCATACATATGGTGACTTACACTTGCATGTGCATTACCTAGTGGCACAGCAGAGTGATAAAGAGATGAGTTCATCAATGTTCTGATCCTCCTCTCACTGTCCAGTCACAGGGTGGGGTTTGGAAGGTGAACTGTAACTGAAGGTAATATTGCAGCAGTGAAAAATTAGGTCTACTCCCCTGCAAGACAGGGCTGTGCTGTGTGGCAAAGCTGTATACATTTTAGCACTGGATGGACATAAATACAAATCTTTTGACAGATCTCATATATGATCCATGTATTCAGTCTCCTGGAGTTCAGCTTTAATGGCAATTTGTCTACTATAGTAGCACTCTCTGCTGGTGCTTGTAGTCCATGGGGCTCCACAAGAGGTAGATGATCCTTCTGAATGAGCCATAAAGTAGCTGTGGGTAATATTCTTTGTCCCGGGAGGGTTATACCCACCAAACTGAGTCAAAGCAAAAGTCCAACATGTCAAACTTCCAGGAGGCCCTAGAAGAATTTCTCTTTTCGCACAAACTCCACTCCACTAACAGGTGAAGTGTGACAAACATCAAAGACAGTTCCTTGGAGTGGTCCAGGGGGTCAGACTGTGCTTGTTTCTTTCCCAGATGCAGATTGACTTCCTTATTATGGATATACTCTATGAACCAGCACATAAAGGACATTTGCACAAAATATGCTCATCCTCATGACTCTGACCTTTCCATATAGCAATACAGGATCAATAACTAATTGTACTCACAGAATCTGATTTCCAATAACCCTCATGATGACATAACGGTGGAAATGTGTAAATGCCCTGAGATTAAAAATAGAATTTTCCAACTGTATTTAAAGTATATTTTTACCGTATTCCTGGATAAGGGATATAAACGCAATTGATATACAGTGACCAAGATCTAACATAAAAATGACTTTTAATATCTATATGGATTAGCGAAAGTTCATCTGGGGTCAAAAGCTGCTATTAGAAGGGTATGACAGCAGCTCGGTTCTTTAATGAAAAATCCTTAGCAGACATCTGTTGCAGTACACATGGCTTGTTGTAGCTGATGGGGTTTCATTACCATTTGGCTCCACGGTATGACATCATCTACTGTTTAACAAAACCTTGGGGCCTTTCCGTAATCCCACTAAAAAAGGTGACATCAGTCTGATTTGTGCCCTTTGCAAAGTAAATATCACAGTTTTTTGGAATAATCATCTATCAATCATAATAATATCAGGACAGTGGTGTAAATGTTACGCCACTGTATCAGGGGGTACTTGCTTGTATTTTATTGATGAAACATGCTTGTTCTGTATTATGATTTACAAGATGTCGTGACTGCATATGTTCTCAGTCAATCTAATCTTGCAGATTAACTAATCGGTCTATAAATACATTATAGTGACTCGTAGTCAGTGATGTTATTCTGTGAAACCTTTTTGTCGAAAAATGTAGCTGCCATGGCAAAAAGCCTTTATATAGATTTCATATGCATTTTATAAAATATGCTTACTGATATTAAAAATACATAACTACAAAACATAAGGTAATACTATAGTACACATATGGCATAAATAAATGTACACCTGCCCAACAAAATGAACATACATACAGGTGTGTAGTGTAGAACCTGTAACTCAGAGTGCAGTCATGAAGTAAGGGAGCCCAAGCAAAACTGTGTGCTTGCCAGAGCTGGATGAGCAACAAAGCAACCTAGGCAGGAGCCTAAAGCTCAAGGGATGTTGGGGGTCCAGCTAGAAGTTTCATGCTCCTGCAGTAATCTATGGGAATAGTGAAATTTGTTAAAGCTGTGTACCTGAATGTCATATCACAAGGAAGGTTATACTTGTAGGCAGTTGGTGTTGGGCAGGCCATGCCAGTACAGACAATGCAAATGGGATGGCTTCTCTGTGCAATCCTTATCAATGTCAATGGAAGAGATGGGGGAGTGCCATAGCTACTACCTTGCTTAGGGCCCTGTCTTAATTCAAATCTGGTGCTCACTATATATAATGCACAGAATTATGCAACACTGATTTTTTTTCTGCTCCATTATATACTGTTCTCAGTTAAAGTAGTATTAAACTCTCGCACTTTTTTTCAATAATAAATCCAGATCAAATAAATATACATAATATTTTGCCCAAGCACTTACAGTCATCATGTTTCCAAACAGCTGGCTCAAACTCTCTTAGCTTGGCCTCCCTGAACTTCCTGTCCTGTACAGGATCAAAAGGGACAGTGCAGGCTCAAGCAGCTGTTCATCTACTAGCTAAGAGAAGGAAGGAGACGAGGGGAGCAGGGGGAAGGGAAGTGTCACTCAGTCACATATGGGTTGCTTCATAGGACCCTGCAAAGGAAAGGAGTCCACCTAAAACAGGATACCAGGACCAGTACTCAGGAGACCAGCTGATTCTGCAGGAAGGTAAAACTTTAAAACATCTAGAAGCAGCATCCATTGTAAATGATATAATCAGCATTTGGAAGAAACTTTTGACATAAATGTCACTTTAACCACTTGCTGACTGGAGTGTTAAGCCGCCTTCCCGGCCATGCCATTTTTCAGTATTCAGCGCTGCAGGACTTTGACTGAAATTTATTCCGTCATGCAACGTTGTACTGAAATTAATTTTTTTCTTATGGTGGTATTTAATCATCACTGAGGTTTTTATTTTTTACTATATAACAAAAAAAGTTTTGAAAATTTTGAAAAAAAAACTGTTTTCCCTACATTATGTTATAAAACATTTATCAGTACCCAATCTTTTGGCAAAACATGAAAGACGGGATCAAGTCCAGTAAATAGACACCAAACATGTCAAGTTTTAAAATTGCGTGCGCCCGCGAAATAGCAAAAAACTACCATGAATAAAATGTTACCACTCATTAGTTTAGTGTTATTGGTGATTAATGGCCGTAAAATAATTGCTCTCACTCCAACATTCGCGGCGATATGTGGCATGTGTGGTGTAATAGTTCTTTTCGCACGTAGGCGCACCCAATGCTAGTTTACATTTATATGTGTGTGCATGCGGGGCAGGGGACTTAAACATTTTTTGGGTGTTTTTTTTTTTTAATATGAGACTCTAATTTGTTTTTAAACTTTTTTTTTTTTTTTTTAACACTTGCCTTGATTGCTATCACATAGGGGGCTAAATATTCCCCTTTGTGATAGCCTATATACAATGGCAGGTCCTCTTTATGCAGACTTCAGGGGTCTCTAAGACCCCTAATGTCACCTTGGGATCCCCAAAGAAGCTGGTGAAGCAGAGATCTGCTTCACCAGCTTCTTCTCTGGCTATAGCAGCTAGAGATATTACGTAATACAGATCGCTTCCGCGTTTAGAGAGAGAGAAGGATAGATCAATGGTGGGGGAATGCTGATCCTTCCACCTTATCAGTACTAATAGCTGCTGTGCCAGTGTTCTTGGTCCTGGGCCTGCAGAGGGGGGGGGCGGCGGTGCCCGGGATAACCAGCAGCGGCAGCAGAGGGGGAAACACACACTGTGCGTGGTCATACAAACGTCTGTCTACATACCCAGCATGATTCTGCTCAGAATGAGAGCAGAAACAAAATCACGTACATGTACGTCCACACGCCGGGAAGCATCTGCCGTCTGCACATGTTTTGACAATGGGCGGATGGCAAAGGGTTAAGCATATACTCTAGAATAAAAGATGTGGATGCTGGAATTAATTTTTTGTGTTCAGTTTTACAGCAATGCATATTAATATTTTAACTTATGGTGTTCTAGTGTTATGGAAGAGTAAATACTTCTGTCAGATTTTTATTTTACTACATGTCCGTGGAATTGGAAGTGGGACAAGAAGGTTCAGTTGTCACTGGGACAGAAAGGTTCAGATAGTATTAATAACCAAAAAGAGGTTGCAGCTCTTTTTATTACTTACAAAGGTGTTTTGATGAAGTCTGCATATGCTTTACAGCAGTGGTTCTCAACCTGTGGAACCTCAGGATCCACATTTGACCTTGGTCATTAAGTCGCAGCCTAAGACACTGGGATGCACAGCATTGCAGTATCGGGCATTCTAGTGCAGCCGATCGGACTGTGGGCAGGAGGTGCATTTGGGATGTCATTCAAATAATGGCAACGCAACACACCTTCCACACTAGAAAGCGTAGTAGGTGCAATTGTGTGGTACAGTGCATTAATCGCATGTGACTGTGTGATTAACGCACTGTACTCGTCTGAACGGACCCCTTTAAAAAAACTGACAGACACACACACACAATAACACACACACCAAAAAAATTATAATTCTTTTTTAAATATCCTCCCAGTCTCCCTACCTTATGAGAACTGGAGTGGATCCTCAGCTTGGGGTCCATTGTAGGCTGCTGTGGTGTGACTGAGCTGCAGCCATATGTGCATTGCTTGTACAGCTCCCTTGTGCCCCCCCGTAGAAGTGCCAGGAGCCAGAATGTGACATCACTCCGGTCCAGGCACTGCTACAGTGCACATATGGGAACTGTAATGAACGCATAGATGAATGGATCTCCCTTTTGGCCATACTTCCAGCCCACCTCAAGCTGACATGCAGGGCCGGGCAGAATATTTTGAATGGCTGTTCACGCGAGAATTGACGGTGCTGCGCTAGGGGGAGGCTGAGGAGTCTCTTACCTAAAAAAGTGGAAGGCAAGTAGCAACCCACTGAACATGGTGTCACGACCCACTTTTGGGTCACGACCCACCAGTTGAGAACCAAGGCTTTAGAGAGATTTCCCATCACTTCCACAGACAGAAAATAAAAGCCTGGCAGGTATTCTATCCCTTCCCCATTGTTTCCTAAAATTAAAAAATGATACTTTAAATAATATGCTATTATTAATAAATAACAGTAACAGATTTTATGAACAGTTTATTATTAACAATAACATGCTACCGTGTTTCCCCGAAAATAAGACAGTGTCTTATTTTTTTTTTTGCACGAAATAAGACACTAGGTCTTATTTTCGGGGGATGTCTTACCTGGCTGGGGGAGGAGTGGACGAGGTCCCGGAAGGCGGCGTGCTGTTGCCGGTCCCGGCGGATGTCGCTTCCATTGTGCGTGCGGAGTCTTACTTTTGGGGAAACACGGTATTTATGAACACTAAAAAGATTTTGCACCTGCATAAAGAAGCTCAAACCTATGAAAAACATGGGCAGTTCAAATGTCAATTTAAAAAAATGCATAGTCAGAGGTTACATTTGATGAAAACCACATGGCATGTCAGTAGATCTAGAGATATAGGCAGCTGAATTTATATGCACATTTTAACTTTTCCTGTAAAAGTCAAATTAGGCACCACCTCCTAAGCCCCCACATTGGTAAATTAAGCTGCCCATGACATTAAATATACAAGTAGTGTTGTAGGTCCATCATTCACTGCCTGACTTGGAATGAGGCATGCAGAAAGCTTCCCTCATTTCCTCTTGACATTATTTGGACTGGAAATGAAGAGGATGTTTGTTGACTGACCCCAACTCCAACTATGCCTGACTAGGCCCAGGATTGGGTGAAATATGTCAGAGGGGGCAGACCTCGGGCAGGACTCAGTGTCACTGATGAACTTTGAATAAACTGATTCAGCGTGGAACAGAGCGGGGCCAAATTCTTCCTTTACTATATACCTGTTGGAGCGAGGACACACTCCTGCTGGCGAGCACCCGGCTGTCTTTCACCTGCTGGAGCCGTAGAGGAGAGGTGATTTATTTTTATGCCTTGGTGTTGCCTGACGCCAGTTGTATATTATAAGCCATATAAGAGTCAGGGTTACACGAAGGCTACTCTTTATCTATCATTTTATCTATATGTCTAGTAGAAGTGTAAGCTGCGGAAAAATTAGGTGCAGTTCAAATATTTTGTTATTTCGAGATTCGGATCCGAAATTCAATTCGGTTCGGGTTTCAGATTTGGGCGAAATCCGAATTTTCGGCAGTTTAGGATGAGTTTATGAATATTCATTGCGAATACCATAGAAAACCATTTACAGATATTAATACCAAAGCCGAATCTCCCAGAACCGAGTGGCATTCGGGATCCGAATTTCCGACTTGCATTCGGGAGCTCCTGAATGCCATTCGGGTCTGGAAACCTCAGCGGTAGTAATATATGTATATGGCTCCCAGACCCAAATGGCATTCGGGAGCTCCCGAATGCAAATCGGAAATTCGGATCCCGAATGCTATTCGTGTCTAGGAGCCATATACATATATTACTAAAGCTGAGGCTCCAAGACCCGAATGGCATTCGGAAATTCAGATCACGAATGCCATTCAGCTCTAAGAGCCTCTGCTTTACTATTATATGTATATACTGTATATGGCTCCCATGTTGCTGTAACGAAAATTCGTGTTCAGACCCATTCGGATGCATTAAACTGAAAAACACATCTGATTGTCCAGAAAAGCCACATGTCTGATTCAGTTTCATTTTGAACAAAAATCATACAGAATCCAAAATTCGGAAACGGAAATTCGGATTGGGAAATTTCGGAAAATTTGTCAGAATTTTGATTCGGAACGAAACGAATCGCAAATGTCTAGCAAGCTATCTGTCAATTTATGCACAGAGAGTAATCTTTGTACAATAGTTGAACAGGAAGCCCACAATTGTTCTTGCCCAGAGGGGCCATTTTGTTGTCCGCCACAGCAGCTGTCTATATCACTGGATCTACTGATCATTTTGGCATGTGGTTTTCACAGCAAGTAACTTCTGCTTTTGTGTTTTTGTTTCATTATAGGCTTAATTTGAAGTACCCGAGTTTGTGGAAAGTTTACTTTAAGGTTTACTTTGCTAATAGCCGATTGTTCATTTTCCTCCTAAGCCCCTTCTGAAAGCTCAGCCTCGCCCCGGTATTATAAAATGCTCTCAATGTTTATTAAAAACAAAAGTGATATCCTATCTTGTTGTATATAGACATAATCTCCCACCATACAGTTATTTACTGAAAGGATCATACCTGGATTAAAGAACTGCCATGTTTGTATGAAAAGCTCAAACAATGAACAAAAGTATGTTATTCTTTATCATGTTTGCCATCCACACACTGACTGTTGGGTATTATGAAACCTTAGGCTTTTGGGCATTGCTTTTCATCTTTCCCTCTTCTATAAGGATTCAACATAGAAAGAACTAAATTAAAACACAGCTTCCATTCATTAAGAGGATGAACTTCAGTGTCCTGTGATCACATTGCCAAGGCAGTTAGGAGTCCAGAGGAAAGGATTACATTTGCAATCACCTATAATCAAAGCAGAATATTATTTTATTCTACCTGGCAGGAAGCTTTCTGCTTATATCTTGGTTTCAGAAGAAACTGTCACTTGGATATCTCATCTATTTTTCCCCAATACCTTACAGCTGAACTCTAGGCAAACAGCTAAAAACACAGATAAAATACACACTGTATAAGGAAGCTGTATTACTTGCCAAAGGATCTGCATTTCTCTCCCTCCAGTTGTAACATTTACGCTGCACTGCCACACAGCCCAGTCTTTTCAGGAGACCCGGTTTTGCTGCAGTTAAGTAACACTTACAGGTCCTGTCAACCCCCCAGTCTGTGACTGAACAGTGAAAGGAGGAGAAGATCGGTGGGCTCTTCTCTGCGTCTGCTCTCTCCTTCTATCAGCATGTTCCTTGTTAGCACATAAGCAGTCAAGCACAAATAACTACAACAAAAAGAAAATAACACAGCACTCTCTCAGGGATGCAGGGCATGCGTGGATGCAAATGGTGTGGATTGCTGCTCAAAAAAAAGGAGGAGAACCCTGTGAACGTAATAATGAGGCACTAAGAGCGCAAATCCGGAATTATAAATGGTGTGATTTGGATATATGTAAAAAAATTGGTTTTTAAAAAGGTGAAGAACTTACTTGTGGTGTCAGGGATCCGGGTGCGGTGGCGATTCTGGCGCTGCAGGGAGTGTTGGATGAAATTGTTCGATTTCCAGTGGTCTCCAAGTGGCGGAGTAGGGGTGAAATAGGGGTTAATTTTTTAGGGGTTGTTCATGGCGGCTAGGAATGGTGTCATCAGTTATAGTAGTGAGCTCAGAGGTCAAGGGCTAAGGCAGAGAGCAGATTGGATGCTATGTGTGCCGAAGGGCTGATGTGGAAGCTGCCTCTGGTCTTCGTTTGGTGTTTGTTCTAGATGTGATGGAGTGGAAGTGACAGTCGGTTAGGAAGGGGAGTGCACAGGGCCGTGTACAATGAGCAACGCGTTTCGAGGAGATCCTCTTTCTCAAGCTCGGAGATAGAAGGTGGGTCCCACCTATTTCACCCCTACTCCACCACTTGGAGACCACAGGAAATCGAACAAGTTCATCCAACACTCCCTGCAGCGCCAGAATCGCCACCGCGCCCGGATCCCTGACACCACAAGTAAGTTCTTCACCTTTTTAAAAACCATTTTTTTTAACATATATCCAAATCCATATACACCATTTATAATTCCGGATTTGCGCTCTTAGTGCCTCATTATACGCACAAATAACTGGATTCCTTATGCTGTTTCTTATTCTCCAAGTCTGAGCTCTGTTGTACAGCTAATTGCAAGTGCTGAGGCAAATTCAGGTACTTACACTGCTTGCTTGAAATAGAATACATTAGACTGTATATTACTGAATACAAAGCTATGTTATTTTGTGCCTAAATTTCAGCTTTATGTTTAGTTTCTGATTTGTTGTGTTATATTTCTATTTATTTGTTTATTGCTTGTGAATAACCATCCTCCCTTTAAAACTAGCCTTCTATCTGCATGCTTTTGCAAATATTTTCTATCAACCAGTTTCTGAATGGAGAGAAGCCTCTGTACTGAGTGCTACTACCCATTCAGAAACTCATGAATGAACAGGAAGTGATGCAAAGCACTTCCTGTTCATTCATAACTGGGGACACATAGTACTATTTTTCCCCAGTTATTTACAAACACTGGAGTGATCAGCAGAGCAAACACTGATCACTCCAGTGTTTGCTCTGCACACAGAGGATTGGTACATATCACTTATATGTACCAATCCTCCACAGCTTGGCCATGCACAGAGGGGCGGTACAGCCTGCAGCTTTTCCTCTGGATACCTGCTGCTCTCCTCCGCCTGTATGGGCAGAGGCAGTGGGGATCTGAGGAGAAGTGAAGCGCTAAAGCCAGCAGGAGGGAGGGCGCTGTCATAGCAGCATGGCCAAGCGGTGAGGAGAGAGAGAGCCACTGACTGTCAGATCCTGGCCTAGCTGCTCTCTCTCCATGCTGCTGTGACAGCGGCTCCCTCCTCCGCGCCATCCCTCCCCCGTGCTGTGCCCTGGCTGTACCCCCCACCCCGCAGTTGTGCCCGAGGCGAGAGCCCCAGTCCCCTCGCCCTCGCTACGGTCCTGAGGGACTGAATGCAATCAGATTTTAAGTTTCATCAGTTTCAAAACCATTCAAAACCAAAAAAGGTGCCATTCACTATCAAAATTATGAAATTATGAATGGCACCTTTTGGTTTCAAGAGGCCACTTGACTTGGTACATACACCATATGATGGATGCACTGAAACTGGAGATAAGAAAATTAGAGCAAAATTGGATTTGTTGCCAAGCTCATGGTGCAAGCACTTAGTGGGAGGGATGGGGGAGGGTGTGCTGGGGGAGGGTGATGCTGCCCCCCAGGTGTGGGGGAGTGAAGCTGCCGCCCTGGCTGGTGTCATGACATCCCAGGTTGCCAAGAGCTTAGTGAGGAGATGTATATGGACCTTACACATCCCCCCTCCCGGTTCTTAGCAACCTGGGACCTTCTGGCTGGAAAGGGAGCGGCAGGCACACTACAAACATTGTGCAGCAGAACAGCCATGCCACTCTGCTGACTTTCCTCCCACATAAGCCTAAGAGATGCTGCCTGAAGCTATTGTCTGAGACTGCCTTAATATAGGGATGGTCCTGTTTCCAAAACCAACTAACTAGGATTCACCTTCATTTTATGTTAAACAAGAATTCTTATTGGTTGCTATATGCTACAATTCCATTCCAGCATTCTTTTTCTCTGGTTTAATGTCATGCTTAATGGCATTGGCTGGGGCCATTAACTGTATCTTTTCATTATTGGTTGACAAAAAGATATGATGGAATAAACAAAGCCAGGCTGGCTAATCATTCCTTTTTCTTACAGTAATGTCCAATCATGTCTGTTGTTGTCACTTCAACCCAATATACAATATGCCCAATTGTACCCCCTAATCTGTTGAAGCCACCTGCGTAAGATGACAGTTATTATATCTGTATATGTAAGAATGATGTACTATAGGACAGCTGTTTTTCCCACATTTGCCATAGTTGAACATACTGAAATCTCGTTAATGTCTTTTATACTATTTATGTTCCCATCCATACTCATATGAACGATATCCGTTATATATATCATGGAATGTGTATTTTTACATCACTCTGCTGTTTCCATAGTGTAGCACAGCATTAGTGGAAACAGTTCAAAAGAAGACAGCCAAATTTGGCTTCTGGGACTGTTACATGTCATGCTTTATGTCAGTTTAATTATATCAGTGAACAAACCAGAGGCTTAATAAAAATCAATAATTAGGTTATATTTATAATTAATTTACACACTCCAATTTAATCTGAGATTCTATTTCATTAGCAATCTTTATTTACACCTGTAATGCATGTTGTGTGAGGACAGTTGTTTTATTTTTTTATCTTGCTAGGCAACCCTACTTATTAGTATGCACAGTAAATACATGTAAAGATGGCTTATATTTTAGAACATGGGTGTATTATATTATCCAATTAACAGCAATAAAATAAATGTCAATATTCTTCAAATAAGAAGTTACATAGTTAAATAGTTAGTCAAGTTAAAAAAAAAAGTCAATTGAATTCAGCCAATCAAAAAATTAATAATTGCACCGAAAACCTACATATACAGGAAACTATGCCTACAGTTGATCCAGAGGAAAGCAAAAAATCATTATAAAGCATGGTCCAGTTTGCCCCAACATAGGGAAAAAATCCCCTAAGGCAATTGGATAGTCCCTGAATCAATAATCTCTGGCGTTAAATGTTAATATTACAGTTTTATTCTGTAGATTTAGGAATGAATCCACCATTTTTTTTAAACCAATCAACTGAGTTGGCTAGAACTAGTTCCTGATGGAGTCTATTCCATATTTCCCAGCTATTACTAAAAAGAAGCCTTCCCTATGACAAAGTTAAACCACTTTTCCTCCAGATGTGCCCCCTTGTCCTTGTAATGTCCTTAAAGTAACAAACTTTGTACCGAGTTCACTATATGGACCATTACTGTATTTATGCATGGTGATCATAATATTACGTTAAACCAGTTGTCTATCCTTTTTACAGACTGAATTTCCTAAGCCTATAGACCTCCAGACAGAATAAAACGTAATACTTGCAGTGTGGTTACCCAGGCACTGCAAGGGTTAAGTGTGCTCGTTTTGGTCTAGGTTCTAAAATAACAAAGATCTACTCACCTAAACCTCAGTCCTGCCTGGCTGCATGACCGGTCCCTGCAGCCTCTCTTACCCTCTGCTCCGGCGATGGAACATCCCTCGGAGTCCTCATGTGTAATACATAGTATTAGACGTGATGACTCATGGATCCTTAGACTGCTGGAGCGGAGGAGGACGAGGTCTTAGGTTATTTGGTTGACAACTTTCGGTCTTTGACCCATGCTGACTATTTCTAAACACTTTAATGTGGTCCTTTATCAAACTCTCAAGTACCTTCCTGACTATAGAAAAATGTAGAGGTCTGTAGTTACTTGGTAAAGCCTTTGAGCCTAAACATGGGAGTGAAGCCATCTGGCCCAGGTGCTTTGCTTATCTTTATTTTGTCTGTTTCTGGCCCGTATCAATTTTGACCCATTCTGGATCATTAGAATTTCAATATTCTCCCACTTATGGAGCGCTGCCATTTTCATTTGTAAAAACAGAGCTGAAGAAGGTATTTTAAAGAATTGCCTTCCTTTTGCTCCGTCACCAACATTGACAGGGTAATTCGCAAAAGGGTGAAGAGTTTGGAGAAGACAGGAGAAGTGAACAATATTCTAGGACAACATAGCTGATTTGGAACAATTCTCCAATTCAGCTCACTTTCCAGTTCAGCTATGTTGTCCTAGATTGTTCACTTCTCCTGCCTTCTCCAAACACTTCACCCTTTTGTGAATACCCCTGTGAGTTTTCTAGAAAGGGGCCTACATGCTCAGACCTGATCTTTTTACTATTAATCTATTTATAAAAGTTTTGCTTTCTTTTGCAACAATATTCTGATCACTGCTACCCAGATTTGATTTGAACATTTGGAGTAAGCTACCTATTGTTTAGATTAATAGGTGCAGCAGACATCATGTACAGCAGACATCATTATAAAAATGTCTTTCCTCCTCTGGGTTTTTTTTTTGTAAAGTTTATGTACTGTATAATTTAGAGTTTTTTTCTTTTTATTGTAGTCACATAAAGAGGGTTCTGATAACATTTTTTGAGTGGCCCAGTGACTTCAGACATTTTTGTCTCCAGACATTCATTTTTGTTTTTGAACATTTTTAAAATTGATTTTTTTTTAAATCTTGGAATATAATACTATGCAAACAGAGTATTACTTGTCTAAAAACTGTGGAAACCTTTGCAAGTGTTTGACTTAGGTAGTGTATTACCTGTACTGCTATCTGTTCTACAATGTCAGTAAACCGCACAACATAGTCCCTTGGTATTTATACACTGCAAGTATAAAAACATATGCTTTGCTAAAAAATCCTGCTACTGCTTAAAGGAGAACTATGGGGTCAGGGCTTTTCCCCATAGTTCTCCTTAGGGTAACGGGAGGACACAAACTAGCGTCCTCCCATTACCCTAAGCTCAGTATACCGCGAGCTACAGCTCGCGGTATACTGAGACGCCGCAGCCGGAGCGGATCCCGGCATCGATGTCGAGATCCGCCCACCTGCGTGAGTGACAGCTGGCTCTGCCTATCTAGGAATCCATCCCCTCCCCTGTCACGGCAGAGAGCCGTGACAGGATCGAGAGGTGAGCGAACGCCGGTATCTGTTCGCTCACCTCCCGATCTACTGAGCCGACCTGTGACAGTCTCATTGTCACAGGTCGACTAGAAATCACTCATCTCATAGTTCTCCTTTAAAGAACTACAAACATGTCAGATTGTGTAATAGTGAATCTAATTCCATAAAGCTAACATTATTGGGTCTACCTGCAGGAGACAGAGGTAGAGAAGCCCGGTTGAAGTATATGGGGCTCTACTGCACAGGAGTGGCCAGGAGAGAGAGAACTTGGGCATGGGATGTACACCTACAGGGGAATTTAAAGGGCACCAAATCGCAATAGATATACATCTGTGGACGGGAAGGGCTGGGATCTGTTAGGTCAGGGGAGAGGAGCAAAAAGAATAAGTGCACTTTGTCTGAAAGTGCACTTATTCTGTCAACTGTTATTTTCCAGGACAAGTTTAAATATGGTTGGACAACAAAGACAGCTTTGATTTTCAACACTTGGACAAATGTTGACTATGTTTAAAGCAGAACTTGGAGGGAGAGCCAGGGAGGCTGCATGAAGCACCTGTCGTAATGTAAAAGTATGCATGGCATAAGACTTGCGTCATAGTTTGCTCTCCTCTAATAATGACAGACCTTCACTCCCTTTTGCTACTCTGTCAACGCTGCTTTCTTGCTCTCAGATTTGTTTTTGGGAACAGCATTTTCTTTCGTTGACCATTGGACAGCCACTGATGATGTAACACTTGTGCATATGTTCAATGTTATATTATTCCAGCACTTGGCTGAACTCTCAGCATCTATCAAGAGTGTACAATGCAACGCAGTCAGTGTACAATTTAGGTGCCAGAAAAAGTCTCCTCTACCAAAAAAACTCTATTTTTTAGCAACTTCTTTTTTAACTTAAGTCTAACGTTACAGGTAATGGGGATGATGAAGAATAACACCTGCATAGCAACTTAATAGCATTATAAATTGCACACTTTTAAACCTAATAGCAAGTCACAGTGAAAACATTTCTTTAGTAAAAAATGTGGATCCGCGCTTTATGGGTAGCCCTGATATTAAAGCAGCTGCGCTCTCAACCCTGGGGTCAAATAAACATTAAGAAAGATAAAAAAGTGATAAAAAAGTAAGGAAAAATAAAAAAAGAATCGGAAACCAACCATGCCACCCCCACCACCTGGGTGTCATGTCTGGGTGGCAGGGAGAGGGGCACATTGAGGAACCTGGCCTTGGGGCAGCAGAGAGAGTAAATCCGGGCCTGCCCCCAATGGCTCTTCTCTTCAGTACTCCAGCCAGCAGTTGCACTGTGGTGTCATCATGTTCCTGCATCGTACATGAGAACAGCAAGGGCCCACCCACAACCTGTAGTATGGCAGAGTAAAAGGGAGCACCAGTTGCCAAAGGAGCAAGAAATAAAGCAAGTATTTCAGCTTCCTCCACCTTTTTGACTCAACAGGCACTGCAAGAGTATTTTTTTTTTTTATTCCGCACTTCAATTTTACTATATGATAGAAAGTACAGAAAATAGACCCTGAGAATATGATTGTGAAGACTTTAGGCTAAGGGATAATACCAAATACATTTTTATTCACGCTGTCTTAATGCACTTTGTGGCTCTGCACTTTAATGATCCAAGGAGGTATAAGATGAGCCTAGCAGAGCATAAAGTCAAGAGATGTTGTGAGTCACCAGTGTATATTAATCGCTCTCCTGCACCGTGGAATTCAGTAAAAAGCTCCTCTGGACTTTCTATTCTTCAAAGTAATTGATTGCTGGAGTGTGCGTGCTTCAACATACATTTACCACAATCTGACACCTAAAACATTACATCATAGCAAATACTGTTACTGTATGTGTGGGCTGTCATCAAAGCTTTGCTAGTCTATGGCAACGTGTAAAATAAACACTTTAAAGTGTTCATGTCATGCAGGTTATAAGATTATTATTTATACGATCTTAATAAAATACTTTCCTGTGTGCCATTAAAACTACTTATGCCTTTCCCTGAAAAAACTAAATACTGTAATAAAATATTACATCACTTTGTGTCTAATGTTATGAGGAAAGCATACAAGCATTTTTTGACACAATGGGAAAGAGATAGAACCTCTGCGCATTAGTATTGTAATCTATAATAATGGATATAAAAGCCAATGGTTTTGGCTCAATATGTGCACTTTCTTAGCCGCTTTGTTTTTTTTAAATACTATGGGTTTGTTTTATTTTATCTAATTTTTATTATTTTAATAATATTTATGAGTGATCCTCTGCCCTATCGAGTGCTCTCTTTGCCTTCATTTACATGTTTGTTTGGATGACCAGAGTTCTAAAGTCACATTGTCTGTCAGCTGGATTCTGGCTTAGTTTGGCCTACGGAGCTATCTAGTGGAGTGCTTAATTGCACCCAGCTTGGATGTGACAAACTGTTGGGAGGAAGTTGCTAATCCAAAGTAAGGAAGGAAAGAATGATTATAAATCGAATGCCCTTATCTGTAGTGGGTACAGGGCTTTGTAGACAACTGGAAGCTACTGTCTGGGAGTGTATTCACTCAATGGGAGACACGGGTGGGGATAAACATCACTTAGGGAAACTTGAACTCTTTTGATCTGTAGGGGTTAGTGGATCCGGTGAGTGTCCTGGTTAGGAACATTAAGGGGTCTATTCACCCAGCTGCCGAGGGCAGCCGAGTGAATGACCGATCTGAGCCTTTGGCAGCTTCGTGAATAGACCCCTAAGTTTGTTTTTCACAGGATTACTGGGTGATAATAAAGGGAAAGAAGCCTGGAAAAAAAAAGAAATCTATTGCAGCCACCACATCTAAGGATTAGTAAGCAGCAATAGATACTGTATATATATATATGTATACATATATATATAAGTTGCGCACACACAGCTCAGAGAAACAAGCTTGTCAAGGTCCTGTGCAGAAATGACGTAACTTTTATTCATGTGTGCTCACGTCATCATGCTGGCCTGACCAATTAAGAGACCGAAGACGCTGAACCTGGTCTGAAGATGGAAGCACCAGGTGACAGACGGTTGAGCCTACATCATAGCACTAAAGGAGATCGACTACAAGGTAAGTTGGCCATAATGTGCTAATGTGCTGTGCGTATGTGCATACAACAGGGGCGGGGGTCTTTAAACATTTTTAAAATTATTTTTACATTTATTTAATTTGATCTTATTTTTTTAAAACGTAAAACATTTGTTTTACTTTACCTTATTGCTATCACATATGGGGGCTTACAAGCTCCATATGTGCTCCAAATAAGCTATTGCAGCCGAGCATTGACAGCCTATCGACCGGAAGTGATGCAATCAGCGTCGCTTCCAGTTCCTTAGAGCAGGGAGGAGAGGGGCCCTGGAAGTGATCTGGTGGCAGCTCAACATGAGTGGCACTGCTACGTACCATGGCAACACATTACCGCAGTTGAGAATGGGCTCAAATGAATGGCATACGTACTTTGTGCCATGTTGCATACATTCATGTATACAGCATAGGTTCTTGTTTCATTCTAATTGTTGCCACCTTCTTATTAGTTAATTCTTAATAATGGTCTCCTGTCTTCTGCTTGACATAATTCTATAGTAAAATCAAGCATGAAAGAGTTAAGAGTGTAGTGCGCACAGTGGTATACATGAACATTACTTTATTACACATTTCTCTATTTTACAATGTAATTTACTTTTTTTGCTGCAATAATAAATTCTGAAGGCATTTCAACTTATTGTGGGATTCCATGCTATATTGGAGAAGACAATAAATCACTACAAATGATTTTTCAGTTCTTAAATCAGCTATAAAATATCTCAGTCTTAGAATGATGACTATTTCAGTGTAGAGTTTTTTGGTAGCAGAGTTTAAATATACCCATTTTGGTAGCAGTTTAAATTAGAGGTGCACTGAAATGAAAAAAAAAAATGCCGGGCCGAATACCGACACCGAAAATGTTTTTTTTTCTTTCTCAATTTTTTTCAAATATTTAATTTTTATTTATTTTTTAAAAACTTACTTTTTTAATATTTATTTTTTATTAATTTATCTTTTTAAATATTTCTATTTTTTACTTTACTTTTAGGGGCTGTTGAGAAGCAGTGCTTTTCATTCTGAAATACGCTCTCATGCACCTTGCCAAGAGACATGCATGGCAGGGCCATTCCTATAATGAGAAAGCCTGAGGGGTTCCAGCAAAACCTCCCAGGTTGCTAAGAGCTCTTAGCAACCTGTGATGCTCTGCCCAGCATCTTGCCTAGCTCACTGACGTCACTGGTTGTCAGATGCTGAGGGGGACACTCTGGCAACTCCAGGGGCTGGCAACCAGTGAGATCAGTAACCTGCACGGGACCGCAGACAGAGGTACATCTATTTAAAAATAAATAAATGCACACATACTGATAGAAGAAAACTGCTATTGTTAATCTTTTGCACTGAAGCCTGCAGAGCATTGCAACTGCGATCAGTGTTTCGGCAGCTGTGTGGGTGGAGCCTTGTGCAGCCACAATGAATCCAAAGAAAAACAGAAGAATGCATGGAGAAGAACCCTTCAATTCAGGTAAGTTGGGGGTGGAGGGAGGGGTTGGAAAATATGACCATGTTTCATGTTACACTCTAATTATGGCTATAAGCAGTGGCGGAACTACCAGGGTCGCAGAGGTCGCAGCTGCGACCGAGCCCTGGAGTTCCACCACTTGGAGGGGGCCTAGGACAGGAGGAAGGGGCCCTTGGTAACCGCTGATTACCAGGATATTTAATATCCCTGTAACCGCTAATGTCAGTACCGGGACTTCTTATTCCTGTCCTGGGCCCTACGTGTTACACGCTGCGCCCCTCACCTTGTTCCGGGCACAGCGTGAAGTATGAACCAGCTGGCGCAGCAGCCAATGAGTGGGAAGCGGGTTATCCCCGCCCCCTCATCACACAGAACGCTGCCGAATAGAGAGCTGCATCGGTAAGAGAGGCCCGCTGCGGACACGAAGGGGGTTCTATAGGGAGCTGGGACTATGAAGGGGACATGGAAGAGGAGAGCGTGGGGTCTGGGAGCGGAAAGCTGGGGACATGAAGGGGAAGATGAGGGGAAGCTGGGACATGGAAGAGAAGAGTGTGGGGTCAGGGAGCAGAAAGCTGGGGATATGAAGAGGGAGATAATGGGGACCTGGAGACATGGAAGAGGAGAGTGTGTTTTTTTTTCCTAAAAAATGCTTGTTTGTTTTTTAAAATACATTTATCTAATTTTTTTTTTTTGGGGGGGCCCTTCATGGATTCTAGCTTGCATCGGGGCCCTGAGGTCACTAGTTACGCCTCTGGATATAAGCATGGTCTGGAAGATGGACTGTGCTTTCAAAACTTGCTGTTATATTACAATGTGGTGAGTTTATTAGCTTTGACCTGTGCTGTAATTATTTTTGTATTTTATTTGCTATATTGTTTATTGAAGTTGTCATGGCTGTTTTGATTTGGATGTGCTGAATAATATTGTTTGAGATGCATGTTTAGATTTCAAAACAATATAAAAAGGAATGTAAAATGTTTATGTCACAGTTGAAATCCGGAAGGAGCACCAAACGGCTTGATATAGTGAAAATATATGATTTTTATTTAACAAAAAGAGTGCTGAACGAAAACCAATAAAAATGACATGCTCAAAAAAAAAAAAGAGTGCTGACCTGAGTGTTTGGTGTACATAAAGTATATTACATTAGGAGTATACTGTACAAACAGCTGAGTATAAAGTACCCATTTAAAGAAGAACTTTACCCATATCTTTAAAATAACAACAAAGCCACCTTTAGAAATGTTTAGTAATGACAATCTACAAACACATACTTCTAGATAATTGCTGGCTTTTTATTTTTTGCATACCTTATTTTTAAAGATTTCCTGATACTGATACTAGTATCAGTCTCACGGCCTATACAGGGTATACAGGGCATTTTCATGAGTACTTGTACTTGTGAAAATGCCCTGATAAATAGGTTTTAGGCTGCTTGTACAAGTGATCCGCCTCCCCACTGGCCCCTCCGCTCCAAGGTCCGTCCCCCCATGGTCCACCCCCTCTCCGACATGGTTTCCGAGCTCCCCCACTCTTTTGGGGGACCTAGGACCATGGCATAGCAGTTCAGGATGGAGAGCGGGCAGCAGGGTGGGGAACAAACAGAGCTGTAGAGAAGATAGAGCACAATGCTTAAATTGTATTAAATAAATAGAAATTAAAATTTTAAAAAAACAACCCCGCCCCTGCCATCTGCGTGCAAATAAATGCATGCGTAGGACATTGTGTGTGCGCTGAGTGCTGTCCTCATTCTACTGTGTGCCATGTTGTGGTTGTGAGGCAGCAGCACTCTCTAACACGCACAATGCACATTAAAGGGTAAGTTCACTTTCCCAAATAATTTGGGAAAATGGAATTACCCGCTTAAACCTGGCCAATTCTCCCCTCCTCCCACTATACTTACCTTTTCGTGAATAGTCCTTCCCCTCCGCCGCTATGGGTGTACTAACTATACCTCATACTGCCATCCGTTGCAGCCCTGCGCTATGTATTTTGAATTTCACTCAAATTCAAAAATTGCAAGCACTTGTTAGTCAGTGCAGTCAGGTGACCACGCTGACCAATGAGAAGTGCTTCTTATTACAGTCAAATACCGTTTTGGTTAAAATAATTGTTTGTATCAGGACAAGTATAATCATGGATTGAGTTACAGTTCTTCAAAGTTATAAAGAAACTGCCCTCAAATCATTAGTCTGTATTGTTTTAGAAACAAATGGCATATGTCCCTTTAAGAAAAATTTAATCAGCAAGTACCTGAGGAACAGTACTTGTACTTGTACTTAGGGGGTTATTCACTTAGCCGAGCGAATTACGGAGCCAAAGTGAAGTGAGCCGAGCGCTGTTCGGCTATTCACTTCAGCCTTGTACGGCTGATTTCAGGTGTACACCAGCTAAAATCGGTCAGAGCCGAAGGCAGCCGATGAAAGGCTGCAGAAGGACTTCAACTCAGCCGAACCAACATCTGGATCGGCTGAGCCGAAGCTCCGGCAGCTCACTCGCTGCTGTTCGCCCCTATTCTCATAGGGACCGAACGACAGTAAGGGAATAGCTGAATGCGGCCAAGCTTTGGTGTGTCTATAATATTTGTGCGATTATCTGCTCCTTTAGGAGTAATACTTTTGTATGACCATGACTTGGGTGTAGTGTTTATAATTGCTGTTATTTCATTTCATTTTCTGTTTGCATCTTTTTTCGGTCTTCTAGATGGAAAATCAACAGATCTTATCTACTAAAGTATAGTTGTGTCTTTATTTGACCTGTGCCACCAAATCTTTCCCCTGTAGCTTCAAAGTAACCCTGTCAGTAAAATTAATTCTGGCAAGAACAATATTTGAGAAAGAAGAATGTAGCTACTTATCATTCCCTCTGTCCATGCTCCAAAATGCTTGCCCCACTCAAGAGGAATCGTCCACTGATGTTTTCTAAGAGACCACCACTTCTGGAAGTGTTGATCTCCTAGTCCCCCTCAGCACTCATTGGTTTTCCCATTGATCTCCACTTCGCTACTGTGTCGTCTACTTTTGAGGACTTTCATCATAAATAACTAAGCAAGTGTAACACTTTTCCCTGGGGTAGGTTTTTTCCATATAGAGCGGCTGAATGTGGCTTAGCATTTGTGTTCAATTACTTTTTTGAAAAAGTTTTGTAGTCTTAGTCATTTTCTCAGCTAGTCTATTAGGGTATCCAGGGCTAGAATTTACTAGTTGAATATCTCACTTGGATAAATAATACATATACTACCTGAGATTGCAAAACAGCCCTCAGTCAACACTGTCTGTCCTCTGAGATCAAAGATATCCATGTCTATGTTTTGTAGGGTAGATCAAACATGTCATGTGAAAAAAAGTATATATTTTACTGGTAATTCTTTTCTGTTGATAGCCGGACCTGGTTGCCTTTTGCTCAGTATTCCTGCACATACCAGGAAAACATATTATCATTCTTACCCTTTGAAGTAGTGAGTGTCATGATTAGTTGTGTGTAACGTCTTTAGAATTTTGTTTTGCAACCTTCTCAAAAAATAATGCTATCTCCTGACATAAGAAGGTCACTGACACTTGAAAATGAATGACTTAATGGCCAAAGTTCCCATAAACTGACAGGACTTCGTTTTTTTTCCCCAACATGTTCACAGATTCTTAGGCAGATCCTCAAAACATCTTATCTTTTAGCTGTTTGTCTTATCTTAAAGTTTGAAACATTCCCCGTCTCAATTCTTTGTTAGTTCAGTAATCTGCATGGAGTAACATCACATCAGAAAGTTTCTTTCACATACACATTGTTTTTGTGCTATGATCTGCTCTGACAAATGCTCTGAAGAGTTTTCCAGGAGTATATGTCACAATAAAGACTACTTTATAGTTTTACAGGAAAATGACCAATGCATCATGGCAGAATAACTTGCGGTGGTTTATTACTGGCTTGAAACATTACACTGGCTCTATATACAGCATGTACTGGGGTAATTTCTTTGTTGCTAACCAATTTTTTGCAGTTCTTTCACAATTTGAACATACATTTCTTCTAATAATGTGTTTGTGGTTTTCATTCCTGCAAATTACATGTTCCAAAGCCATTCTGTGAGGCATATTTATTTATTTATTACAGGTATTTATATAGCGCTGTCAATATACGCAGCACTTTACATAGTTGCTCTTTCACATCAGTCCCTACTCTCAAGGAGCTTACAATCTAAGGTCGATATCTAACATACATACATCGGGGGCCATCTTAGAGAGGAGCCAATTAACCTACCAGCATGTCTTTGGAGTGTAGGAGGAAACCCACTCAAGCCGGGATCATATGCTTTTATTTCCATCTAGCTAGAACAGGAAAGGCCATTAGTTGATCTTATCTTTGTTGAGCTAAAGACTGCCACCTAAAAGACATTGCGTCTTTCAAAGCATTTACTGTATGCCTCGTAAGTCTTGGTATTCCGCTAGCAGCCGGAGTGTTTTACCGAGGAACGTTGTCGTTTTCTAATTAGGGGCATATATTGAGGCCAATGTTACTACCTGATTATCTATTGTTCCTTTAACAAAAAGGTATCTCCCTTCTTGATCTATTACTGTGGACGTACATTTAAAGTTAACATTAACTAACCACTGTAGCTGCAGGCACTGTAGAGTAATTCAATCTCAAAGTTTAAAGCAAAGCACTTTCACATTCACTACCTCAGATTACCATGTTTCCCACTCCCAACAGTGACTTGGTAGCCCTCTAGCCTTCCAGCCTTTTAATCAGTAAAGTAAGCACAAAGCAGGAGTTCGGAGAGGGGGAGCAGGGTGGACTGAGCTGCTTTCAGAACGTCAGTGCATCTGCTGTGAAATTTGAGGATGAATTGCTTCACAGTGCCTGCAGATACAGAGGTTTACCTAGTTAGCCATATCAAACACTCTTTTGGATTATTAGAGTTTCCTACTAAAAGACACAATCTTGTTATGATAATCCGTTAACACATATCACATAAGGCTCAATGCACATAAAGGAATTTCTAATACATGTACAGTATATTCCTATTCAGATTTTTTTTTGTGCACAGTTTGTCAATGCTCCCTCTTTCCCATGCAAACAGCTATGTAAGCTTCATTTTACTTGTGCATTTTACCTTTGGACTGAATGCCTAAAGCCCATTTAGATCTATATGTGTGCTTAGGTGTGCATTATTTTGTTGTGTTAGCCATACGTCCACAGGCAGTTTTGTTGTGAGTCGACATGTGTTTTGACGCACATTAATTCACATTTGCATTGCATTTTTGAATTTAGAGTAGATAGGGTTAACAGCCACTGACCAAGGCTTGTTAATACCTGCTGTCAATGAATCAAAACACATCTTATGTGATGCACTGCCATTGACTTCTATGGGCCACCCAACACATTAAGTATATATAGTAGAAAACCAGCTGCACTCCTTACTGGAATACAGTACCCCTTCATCAGGCTCAGAATTACCCAAATATAGTAAGGATCATTCTGAGCCTGATGAAGCGGTACTGTTGAGACCCCGAAAGCGCTTGTACTGAATGGCAATTTGTCATTGAAGGACATTTTGCTTCAAAACTCTTTAGTGTGCTGGTGACAACCCAACGCATTAAAACACAGAAATAAACACACATGTAATGTTTAAGCACAAAGCAGTGCTGAGATGGAAACAGATACTGTTGTTATTATGGAGAAGTTGGAAACATGCGTTTTAGCTCGTTGCAATGCGTGCATTAAAACGCAACAGCGTAAATGGGTCCATTAGATAAATACAAACACTTTTATGAATAAACGAACAGATGCACAGCACTACTGCTTTAGCGGGCTGTGTGTTCATTATCAAAGTCAAAATTTGTAGTATAATTATACAGTGCTACATGTACTTTATTAGTGCAAAGATAATTACAGATTGAAGGCATATAATTAACTTCTTGACATGCACTGTAATATTACATATATAGACATTTCTGGATGGCACAGATGACAATATATACTGCTGTGATCAGGGAAATAAAATTTTGTTCTATAAATGAAGGAAAATGACTTCCTATGTGTGTGTTTAAACCATTGCTTGAATGTAAATCAGCTAAAGAGCAGCAAAGTAATGCATGTTTGATCAAAGTGTCCATTTATCAAATACTTCTGCAAGAAGTCTACATATTTGTATTATGAATGTTAACTTACTATGAATACAACTGCAATATGTTTTGTGTCACATAAACTGATGTATTGGGCATCATTTTATAAATGGAAGTACTGTAGTTAAGAGACAGGAAATTATTTTGCTTTTAAGTTGACAAGCAAGATGAGAGCTGTAAAAAGTAATTTAAGGTCTAATGATGTACCTTGGTAAAGATGGCCGTTACTGGAATTTCCATAAACTGATGGGTCAGGTGGTGTTATGGAGCTATTTATATATAAGTGCAATACTGACGTTTGTATGCCAGCTATGTGAATGCTTCTTTTAGGAGCATGTTTGCCAGTTCATTCAGGCATTTGTATATTTTGAAGCTGCATTCTCCCTATTGAAGTTAATGAGAATGCGAAAGCAGCTTGATGCAGGTCAGAAGGAAGTTAAGAAGAAGGTCAAAAGCACCTCAAAAGGATCTTAGAAGCATTTCAAACTGATCTCATATGCAAACAGAATGTTCCCGAAAACCATGATGCATTTGCACATCTACAAAAGCACTGATAAAAGATCAAATGGCTAACTGGCGTATTGGAAAGGGAGGAAAACCTGGTGCTGGTTTTCATTAAATATTGAAATTTGTTTTAGGTAAAACATGGAAACACACCTAGAAAAAAAAGAGCTCTTAGCAACCTGCGACACTCTGTGCGGCTTCCCTTCCCGGCCAGCTCATTGACATCCCAGGAGTGGGAGGCACTGGCTTTGCGTCCCGCCGAACTCCTGGCAACCGTTGATGTCAGTGAGATTTGTGGGGGGCCGGATCGAGCTCCATCCCCCCTTCCCTGAGACAAATCAGCACAACAACTGCGCCCCATTCCCCACCGACCATTGCCTGCCAGCACCCCCCAAGAACGACAGCACACTGCCTCAGGTGGTGAATACCTTAGGGACAGCCATGACTGAGAGGGACAAGTCCAGTTAAAATGAAAGTACTAAAACAAACCCTGATTTTTTATTATATTGTACTCCCTGAAGCTTGTATTGTGTAACTTTTTTTCTCTTCTACTTCCTGCATTATAGTCAAAAGGAAGTGGGTTTGGTTCAATGCAGTAGTGTCCAGATAAAAATAATGACCTACTAAGCAGGTAAATGTTGACGGAGTTATGTGTTCCTGCACACAATCCAGGAACGTATGCTACACTGTTAGGTGCGCAGAGATGCCATTATTTCTTAGCCATCGCATGTGCATTGTGCATGTGTTGTCGTGTGATACATAAAAAAAAAACGGTCCTGCACTTCTTTTAGTGTGATTTAGATGCAATGGGCTGCCCTACCCCAATACGCCCTGCATCACAGAGATGTGAATGGAGCCTTACTCACCTAAAACTGCAGTCACGTGGTGCTCCAGTCACCATTCTTTTCTCCTCTTCTGTGTAAAGGAGGTGGGGGTTCTTCTTCAGGTGTCCATGTCTCTGCCTGCGTGACGTCAACAGTTCTTACCAGCTGTCCAGTGCCGGTGTCCTCTCAGAATCCAGAAGCGAGTCTGCAGGCAGTGATGCTCATGTGACAGACCCGCCTGGTGTGGGCCTACCATTACAAAATAACCCTTATTATAAGTGCATCAACACTCACTGTGATTCCTTAGTAGCCCTACTCAAATACCTGTTGATCCTGAATACTGAATGGGTTGGGGGAAGGGGCAAGTGGAAAGAGATTTTAGGTTTTGTCCTGGGAGGGGTAAGTGTACTGTGTATTCCAACCTATGAACAAAAATTTTATATATTGTATCTTACCAGTCCTTAAAGGAGAACTATGAGGCAAGTGAAAATCACTCAGCCTCATAGTTCTAGCCGACCTGTGACAATACAGATAGTAATGTCAGGATCCGTCCCGACTGTGGCGTCTCAGTATACCGCGAGCTGTAGCTCGCGGTATACTGAGCTTTGGGTGACTGGAGGACGCTAGTTTGTGTCCTCCCGTTACCCTTAGGACAACTATGGGGAAAAGCCCTGACCCCATAGTTCTCCTTTAAATGTAATGGCTGCATTTTTTTCAGGTTTGTTTCCCCCTTTTTTTCACCTGCTGATCCTGCCAGTAACACACTTTCAGTTCTAGGTTGAGAAAGTACATTCACTATACCGTATCTATGAAGGAGCATGTTGAGCTGCTCGTTTCTGATTTGGTCTACAGAACACCTCCCCTTTTCCTCTTCTCCATAGCATTGCAAGGTGGTATTATGAAGTTCATATAGGTGAACTGGGCAAGGCTGATAACACTGTTTAAGATTTTAGTGCAGCCGAGCCTGAGAGAAGAGGAAGTTTTAAGCTTATTGAACTCCTGACAGGATCAGCAACTTTTTTTTTTACACATATCAGATATAGGAAAAGGCTTTTAATGGCGTATTTACCAGACCACAATGGGAAAAAGTTATTAGGGTTTACATATACTTTAACCACTTAATGACTGCAAACCAGTTTTGTGTGCTGAAAGAACATTTTTCTACATTGCAGCTGTTAACGTGCTGAGACTGCAATGTCATTGACAGCCACAACTCTCAGACTAATGACTGGGAACCATTATCTCAATCATGTGATCACCATGACAGCCCATTATAGCGTTCACATACAGGCTAGAGGTTAGTTTACCAATACACCTCTTCAACGAGCAGATGGCACTGTGCCTCTCAATTGCACACAAAAAGAATGTTACAATTTCCAATTCATAACATAATTACAGAGTAAAAAATGTATAAAATTACCAATACGCATTTTTCCCATTTTTGTTCTTTTGTCAGCTTTTAAAGTTGAAATAGGGTCTACCATTACAAAATAACCCTTATTATAAGTGCATCAACACTCACTGTGATTCCTTAGTAGCCCTACTCAAATACCTGTTGATCCTGACAGGTAAGTCCACTAATGCCACTTGTTGTGATGGTGTGGCAATGGTGCTGCACTGCTCCTGAACTCAAAGCAGAGTTTCCCCTCTTATGTAGAATGAACCTGCTTGCACCACAGGGAAAAAGGGTGTTACATGGTTGTGGCTATCATCATTATCACTGCTGATTCACAAGCCTGTATCTTGTCAATTAGCACCTGTCCACAACTAGTCCTGCATACTGCTTTCTGGATTGACAGCACTGCCTCCGTTGCTTAAAGTGATACTAAAGTTAAAAGTCAAATTTTAGAAAACCCCTCTATATGTTTGTTATGTGTATCTATTTACACAGCATGATCAAAAATAATTTAAAACAAATATGTCTTACCTTTTAAATATTTTGTTGCAGCAGGCAACATGAGTGAATCAAGGTTTTTCTCAGCACCTTCACAGTGATCTGTACTAACAAAAAGACTTAGGACTGAGCTTTGATTATTTTGTTTTGTCATTAACTTCATTAACATACAATTCAAACCCCACACCCCTCACAACCCCTTCTAACATTACAAAAGCATGACAAAACATTTTAACACTTAAAAAGCCAAGAAACCCTTACCCAAATAACAGAAATGAAACTGCAAGAATGAGTTTAAAACATTTTTTTTTAGGTTATACTAGGTGAATGGAAACATAAAATAGGTGTTATCCCAATTAAGCTGTGGAAATGGAAATAAACTTTTCAGCTGTTGATTATATCATTTACAATGAATGCTGCTTGATGTTTAAAAGTTTTAGTTTCCTGCAGAATCAGCTGGTCCACTGAACACTGGTCCCAATATCATGTTTTAGGGTGGCTCCTTTCCCTTGCAGGGTCCCATAGAGCCACCCTTGTGTGTGCTAGTATGCTGTGTGTATCTCCACAAACATACAGAAACAGCAAAGCAAGACACTCCCCACCTCCCTGCTCCTCCTTCCTCCTTTCTCAAAGCTAATAGTTGCAAAGCTATTGGAGACTTTGCTGTACCTTGCGATCTTGCACTGGACAGGAGGTTCAGGAAAACCAAGCTGAGCGAGTTGCAGCCAGCTATTCTGAAACATGATGACTGTAATTGCTTAGGCAAATTTAAAAAAATAATACTTTGCTAGGCAATGTACAGTATATTTTTGTTTCATTAAGATTCATTAGTAAAAAAAGCTTGAGCGTTTAATATTACTCTAAACTTTCCCACTGTGAGCTGCAAGGGGACATGTGAGATTCAAATGAAGGTTGACAAAATCAGGGAAGGTAAAGAACGTTTTTTGTTTACTTTTTGATGCTTGTCGATCACATACTAACTGGATTTGTTACTTAATTAGACTTTAGTTTTACTTTAATTGAAAACAAAAAGGGATAAGGAAAAACAAATAGGGATGCTTCACAGAATAATTGCAGTTTATTGAAAAATAGATTGGGGTTTAACAATCTAGCCATTTACATAGTGAAGCTCTCCTTTAAAGTGACACTAAGGGGTCTATTCACGAAGCTGCCGAGGGAAGCCGAGTGAATGACCGATCTGAAGTGAAGTGAGACGAACACTGTTCATTTAGGAGTTAAATCTTTAAAAAAAACACATTCAAGTACCTTAACTATTAACAAAAATTAGGGCTGGTAATGATTAAAATTTTCATGTTCGATTAATCGAAATTTTTTTAATAGATTAATTTTGATTAATTATAACGCACATACAGATCCAACTACATTGGCCTATACATATACAGCACAGCAATGAAGTAATAGAATGAACTAGGATCACACTAATCCAGCATGTTTTAATCTCACGTGCCCCACTCAATATGGCTGCCGCTTGAGTGGGGCAACTCAGAATAATAACGTGCTGGATTAGTGTGACCCTAGTTCATTTTATTACTTCATTGCTGTGCTGTATATGTATAGGCCAATGCCTTGGCTGGCGCTCGTGCAGAAAGTTTCTTGGGCAAACTCACCGGCCCAAGTGGCTCCATCAGCTAACAAAGGGGGGAAGAGTCTGGTGAGGTCACCTGACCCCTTCCCTTCGTTAGCCGTCACGTACATCGACGTCACTGGACTCCTCCCCCCTTCCATTCGTTAGCCAGAGGAGCCACTTGGGGAAGGGGGAGGAGTCCGGTGACGGCGATGTCCGTGACGTCACCGGATAGCCGACAGGACTCCCGGAAGCCGGCAGAGAGGTGAGTGTTTTCATTAGCGATCAAAATAATTTGAATCAATCAAAAAGTTTAACGATTAATCGAGAAATTAATCTTTAATTTCCACAGCCCTAACACAAATGTAACTTATTTGTGTATCACTCGGCTGTAGAGCCTCAAATTATCTCTGAATTTGTGCTGACACTGTCCTTCCTTCTAGAGGGTGGCTACTTTTGTTCCCCATGGTCCCTGTGTGTGTTGTAAAGTAGCCACCACTCCAGCTTGCTCCCTTTATGGACTACAATCTCAAGTTTTGTTTACTCATTTGTATTGAGATTGTAGTCCAACACAGGAGCGAGCTTGGAGTGGTGGCTACTTTTCAACACTCAGGAACCTTGGGGAACAAAAGTAGCCACCCTCCAGAAGGAAGGACAGTGTCAGCACCAATTCAGAGATGATTTGAGGATCTACAGCTGAGCGCTACACAAGTATGTACATTTTTGTTAATAGTTAAGGTACATAAATGCATTTTTAAGGTTTAACCCTTAAGGTTACTGACACTTTAATAACACCAAGCAAAGGACAGTGATGTGCTATCACAAATGATAGTTTACTAAATGAAATTACTACACCTTAGTGCTCTGTACCATGTCGCTAAATGAAACTGAATGCACACTTTTCCCTTGTGCATCAGTACTAAAACTTATACCAGTTCCACCTTTCACTATAACTATATATAGTAAAGCCATCACACACAGGATTGAACACAAAGCCATTAAAAAACTAACTGTATGATATGAAATGTTACGTTAAACAATGACAAATCTATGTAAACAGAAACTGGAGATGTGAGCAAACAGAGAGTAAATGTTTTGCTATAAACATTTACACATCATATCTACACATCATATATAAACATCATATCTATTTAAAAGGATAACTATTGCAAAAATATTGTATTATGGCTCTAGGTGGTTATATATTTCATTCCATATATGTTTTTTTCCATATATCTATATATTTAGATGTATTTGCGTGCAGACCAAGCTGACTGGCAAAAATGACAGGGGTTGGGACAACCTATAACACTTTTGGGGTTCCTCTAACAATTATCTTCTATTTCCATGATTTGAATGCATGAAAATGTAGAGGAAAATATGTGAAATAAATAAATTAATATAAGGATTACTATCACTGCATTGTAAGCAATAGCTATCACTGAGTTGAAGGATGAATTTAATTAAAAGGGTAAATATTCTTAGTGGGGACAGAGAGGTTGATTTACTAAAGGGAAATAGGCTATTTACTCTGCAAAGGTATTTGTACTTTAAAGGGGACGTTTTCACTGACTAATGTGTCGGAATTTCACTTTGCAAAGAATACCCAATCAAGTGCAAAGAATATGAAACAAAAATATTTGTGCTTGAATGATGGAAGTCAACAGAACTATCACTAAGCTAAGGGAAACATCTCTTGCAAGGTGAAAATCCCCCTGAAAAGTGAACAGCCTATCTGTCTTTAGTAAATCACTGTGTCTAACTGTTCCCTACCCTATCCAAAAAAGCACACATTGGGTATATATACAGTTTAAATCATGCCTCCAAGATTTGGCAGAGCTGTCCCCATTTGCTGGAATTCTTTTAGACTGGCATCTGCTTTTACAATCTATCAAATCTTTAAAGAATCCAACAAAGCCAACTTCTTTATAATTGCATATCCATCTTCCTTCATCTCATTCATCACCAAGTAACTCACTCCAAAGCCCCACAATCACTGTTATCACCCTTTCATTTTCTTCTAACGATTTTCCATCTCTTAGAGTGTAAGCTTGTGTGGAAAGGGTCTATTATGTCTTTGAACTTGTTTTTTCTGTAGCCTGTAATTTGCACCCATTTGTATTTAATGTAAACTGCTGCACAATATCTTGGATAGAAGATAATAATAATTGCCATGTCCTGGACCTAGGTGTCCCTCTTGGCAATTCATGTGCAACATGCAGCAGATACCTATAATGCATGTGAGAACTATGAATAAAGTACATTTAATAAAAATATAAGGGTCAATAGCACAGCTTTCACACAAGATTCACCCATTTTCACATTAAATTCAAGGAGGAAAAATAGGTGAATCTTGTGTGAAAGATGTGGAAACCTCAAGTGAAATAATTCATACATAAACCTGTATGTATGCATTGTGACAGAACAAAGTTAGTAATGACTTCTAGGTACCAATCGAGTCATCATCTACTAGACTATATGGAGAAAAGTGTGAAGTCAGATGACCAGTTCATGGTGTCCATGGTCACTGGATCTCTTTATACTAAAACCTCTTTTTGTTTACACACTGTAATCCCCATTTATGAATTTCTTATTGGGCCATCCATTCCCTACGAATTTTACACACTGGAGTCTGTCTATGATATGCTGTCTTTCTGTGGTTTCCAGAAGCCTTTCACTTCTAGAAACTGATTTGTAGCCTTCGTTATTTAGGCTCCTTTCACACTGCCAGATCAAGAGATGATCCGTCAACAGATCCTCTCCTGATCAGACCGGCATGGATCAGATGTCACCACTGTGGCATCATGTCCGTGGAGGAAAAAAGTGAAAGTGTCGGACCCCATGCATGTCTATGGGGAATCTGATGTAAACGGACATGTGTCAGTTCATATCAGACTACCTCCGGTCCGGCACGATTCAGTCCGTCGAAAAGGATCAATGATCCATCTGTTTTACCAGACCGAGTCGGAGACGGAGCTAACCAGGTGTAAACGGACGCTAGTTCAGTTTGAACCCAGCTGCCCATAGACTTCCATAGAGCGTCTGATCGGGTCCGGCTGAAAGACTGACAGGTGGACCTGATCGAGCCGCTCATGTGAAAGGGGCCTTAAGTGAACTGACAATTTTATATTGAATATTGCTCTTCCAAACATTGATTTCTAAACGTTTCTCAGCTGTGTACTACACCTTAGCAGTGTTTGAATGACACCTGTGGTAATACAAAAGACCAGCCCACTTACGTTGCCAGAATCCAGCTTGGCCACTGTCTTTTTGACATGTTCCCAGGAACACATATAAGCCCATACAGATTACTTCTCCATACTCCATGTAGTATATGCCCCCTAAAGTAAGTATGTTCTACCAAAGGCCGTTCTACATAGAAATATTTAAACTCTGAAAAGAAGCTGTCACAGGTCTGCTCTATTGACTGGGAAGTGAGCAGAAATATGCAGCCGATCCGTTCACTTCCTGATCGTCTCCCTGCAGTGAGCGGGGACTGTCGGTCACCGCTCCCTGCAGGGATCCCCCCCTTCCCTTTCCTCCAGTGCTGAGTGGATCTCACGCAGCTGGGTGGATCTCGACTATATTGTAGGGATCCGCCCCCGGCTGTGGCGCTCCCAGTATATCGCGAGCAATAGCTGGCTATATACTGAGATTTGGGTCACGGGAGGAGGTTAGTATATGTCCTCCTGTGACCATAAAGAGAACTATGGGGAAAAACACTTAACACATAGTTCTCTTTTAATGCTGTTTGGTCCACACTACAGGAAGCTCTCCTAACTAGTCATGTTCAGATACCAAGTACCGTACTTGGTACAAGTACAAGTACTGATACTTTTCCAACTCCAAGACTAGACTAGAGAAAAACTCAAAAGGTAGGATGCACCTGTCATTTTTAAGGGGCATTGGCTAAAGGGCTCCTGAGATTTGTCCATCCCTATTTTAATGTATGATTTCAGGACAGTGGTGGCGCGCCAGGGCCCAGTTACAACTGCAACCACTGTGACCCTGGTAGTTCTCGTGAAAATGCCAAGTATCGGCATTGGTATCTGAACTGGTATCTAAATATCCCTACTTCTAACATATCCAGTGCCAGATTTCCCACAAGGCCAACCAAGGCCCGACCTCGGGGCAGCAGGGAGTAGAGGGGCAGCAGGGGTGTGTTTTTCCTATCTCCCTACGCCAACGACATGCAGTTCCTGGCACCGGGCGGGTAGCTGTTTTCTACATTTAGCTCTTCTTTGGGCAAGCAGAGCTCAATGTACAGCGGGGAAGCAGCCGCTTGTTCTCTACAAGTGATCTCGGCGATGTCGCAGAGATCACTTGTATGCAGCCTGCAGGTCTGCCATTCTCCATTGGGGGAGGGGGCGGGCGCATTGAGGAACCTGGCCTTGGGGCAGCAGAGAGAGTAAATCCGGCCCTGAACATATCTGCTAAATAGAACTTTCATTATCAGTGCCATGCATTACTTTTACCATTCTGTTTACTTCATATGTATCATGAAAGTAATTTGGAGAAATAACTAGAATTGTACAACACTTGAACAGTAACTTAGTGTTTGGCTTCTCTCTAGGCTGATTCCAATAAATTTAAATGCGTAAATTATATGAATGAACCAAGGAGTCTCTGGCTTACAAATGCCCTCATCCACGCTGTTGCAATCAGACATTGCAGTTATTCGGTCATGTATATGCAGCATACATTTAGCCATTTTATCAGAGAGGAAATAAAACGTTAATTGCACAGACAATGACTGTTTCCATGAGCAGAGAAGAATATTTTAGAAACAATATGTGGTATGCGACATTCACATGGTATTTACGACGTAGCATCAGGAATGACAACCATATACAGTATTTGAATAAGAATATAAAATAAGATCAGTTTTACAAAAAGAAAGCCTCAAACAACATGGAAGCATAAATAAACTCAAATTAATAATTTAAATAAAAAAACTGAATATTTATAATTTTCTAAATTTATAATGCAATTTTAAGAAAATATGAACTGAATATGAAGTTATCAGAAATCTTATACATTCATGAGCAGGTGCTAAACAAATATGCTAAACCAGAGCGGAAGGAGAGAGAGGCTGCAGGGAACTGGTCTGGCAGCCAACAGGTTTGTGTGAGTAGTTCTTTGTTATTTTGGACCCTAGACGTAATGAGTACTTAGCCCTTGCACTGCGGGGGTAGTCCCAATGCAAGGGTTATGTTTACTTTGCCTGCGTTCTTCTTTAATATATAATTGCAAGCTAAACCTAGAAAAAAAGGGGCATATTTATAAAGCAGTAAATGTGACATTCACTAAATATTCACTGCAGGTGAATCTTTCAGGTCAATGTGTTCTAATTTACAGTGAATGATTCTCCACGAGTAAATGTTTGGTGAATGTAACATTCACTACTTTATAAATATGCCTCATAGTTTTTAATCCATTAACACACATTGTTAAGACCGTTTACATTGCTGGCCCCATGGCTACAGAAGCTGAGCTGGAGTAGTGCATTAGTCACGTGTTGATGTTCCCTTGTGTATGTATTGCATAATAAGAGATTCCAGAGGGTCTCTTGTTTTTAAGAAAACACTGTGTGGTAGGCTTGCAGTGACATCAACAAGGTTCTACACTATGCAGTGCTAATACGTTGTCCTCCTGGTGTTGTGTTAATAGCCCTTTCGCTGCCAAGGACGTACGTCGTACGGAGCTACAAAAGTGCTTCCAGCTGGCCAGCTCAGCTTCAAGTTCGAGTCAAACATGAGTTTGGGAAAACATGAATGCATTTACTGGCCTTTGAACTATGGCCAGGTGGCTTAGAATGACCAATAATACAGGTCTTTTTATGTGCCAACCTATTCCCCATATTAATCAGGGTTTCCAGCAGCCCTTTGTCTGTGTATGTTGGGGACTTGGAGTAACTAGAGAGAGGTGACAGTGTGTTTGCAGAGAGAGATGATTGCTGCTATATAGTACTATAAAGTGTTATTAACCATGCTGTATTGTGCTACAATACAGTGAATTGCAGTGTGTAATTGCAGTAACCTGAATTATTTTACATTTTTGCTTTTAGGTATGGATACAATTTAAATTACGGTCTAATGCTGCTTACATACAGTGCATCAACTGTACAATATTTCTGGCTATTGTCTCTGAATTAATACACGCTAATTATTATTTCATGATAAAACCCACCTCGTCTCTCCCTCTTAAATTGTGGCCTAATAAATCTGCTTACATTCTGTGCAACTACTGCATATTATTTCTGGCTTTTGTCTCTAAAATAATACACTGTAATTTTTCATGATAAAAACTATTTGCTCTCTTCCTCCTACCCTAAGGCCAAATCAAGCTGCTTGCTTACTCTCTAGCTATTGGACTACATGTGTGGCGATTGTCTCTGAAATATTACACTATGGGGTCTATTCACAAAGCTGCCGAAGGATCTGGCCGTAGCTTCGGCCGATCCTTCGGCTGGCTTCGGCAGTTTTTCAGCCAACCCAAGTCATTCAAACATAGCACAAAATATTAAAAGAATGAAATGAATACATGATTAAGAAGGTAAATACTTAGAACTGTTTATCTGATTGTTTTATGTGAAATAAATTTTGGGCATATTGAACTGCAGTTTATCAATTTGATGTTCACTATATTTATGTAAATAATTTACAATTCCTAGAACATCTACTTACAGTTGGCAATAGTAGTTTCTTGAAAGTGCATATAAACCTGTTACAAAGCAATTTGCCAGTGCCCCTGCTGCTGAAAACCTCCAGCTGACGATTTCTAAACACAGCAACAGTGGTGGGTTGGTGACATAAGTGCTGATCAAGGGTAATGTTGAAGCAGAGCCAGTCAGCCAATCAGTGGCTCTACCAGATTTCACTTTTTATGTCCTACTGCTGCAGTTGTCCTTAGGTACCAGAAGAGCCAACAGGTAAGTATAACAAAACTTACAGCACACAATAAAATAAATATGTATTGAATTTCCATAATTTCTTTCTGACTCCTAATAACCGTATCAATCTAAACGTTTGTAAATGTGTTTATTAAAGATACCCATAGGATGTACTTCCTTAATGCACTGACACAATTTCACTCAGCCCTGTGAATATGCACTTCCTAGTGTCAGTACTCAGTACTAAAAAAGCCTACCGTCTGAATTATAGCATCTGAACTTCCCACAATGTAACATCATCATTGCTCGCTGTAAACCAGTGCATAATGGGATATAAAATCAAAATTGCATCACATCAAGCAGCAGGGAAAGAGACGCAAAGCACAGCGGGAATCCGGGAAGTTTTTGGAAGTGATGGGCAGACAAGAAGGCAGCACTCACTACACAAAAGGGATTTTTCAAGTAATCTTGAATTGAATTATCAAAAAAAAGTGTTGCATGTCTTCCTATTACAATGCTGATGTTAAAACAAGATAGTATATACTGGGACTTCAGAAACTCCTTTAACATTTAAGCTGTAGACATTGGGGAGGGGGAGCAAAGTGGTGTCAAATAATTTATAACATGGTTTTGGCCCACTTTATAGAAAGGTTTGAAAATCTGGCATTTTCCTTTGACAATAACATGCAGCGATAAAAATATTTACATTCTGTGTGTCTTTCACATGTAGTGCAATAAAACAGGTGTGTTGCGCTGTCTTACCAAGGAACATTAGGCTGCCACACTAAATGAATGTCACAGCAAGGCAGTGCGCTGGGAAGGGCGTAAAAATGCGACTGGTCGCAAGATGGCTGCGGCGGCTCTGATCACACTTGTCAGCGCTCCCTCTCTCTCCTGCCGGCTGCTGCAGCTTCAGATCAGCCTGGAGGAGAGAGAGCGCTGACAGGTGTGATCGGAGCCGCCTCTCTGAGCAGAGGAGCGGCAGGGATGCTGCCGCCGCCGCCGGCTCCCCTGCAG